>NC_143396.1:165706656-166006656 GCF_052110815.1 Crocodylus siamensis | reverse complement strand
ACTTTAGTACTTTATTTTGTTGGTTTCAGCCTCAGAGTGATCCCCCTAGATGTGGCAATCCAACCAGGGGTGTTTGAGACGCCCTATGTTTAGGACATCTTTTCTAGCCCCTTTCCCATTCCAGGTGAGCAGAGAGGATCCTAAAGGGGATTGCTCAATCATGACCATAGTTGCAGAATTGTACTTCTGTCTTTGAGTGCAAGATGACCATCACACGACCACTGCCTATGTGCAGATTTGTGACTAGAGACTGCCAGAGATCACTGTTCCTGCCCCCACCACCACTTGTCCATCACTGCAAGACTTGGTTTGTGGGAGATGTTAGCATCCCTGTCATAGGCCTGTTTGTGAAATCTTTTAACGTAGGAAAGCCAATGCATAAATGACAATCACATAAACTTGACAAGGAGGAGTACTGAACCCAGTGGCAAGGATGTCCAGGACAACTGGAGACCTCCATCCCTCTGCAACCCTCATCTGCCTTCACAGCCACAGAGAACCAGCAGGTCCTCAAGTACACTTGTTCTGCAATTGGGGTCTTCAGGAGTTTGGACCATGCTTAGTCTGGGACCTCACCTCAGACCTGTTTGCCAGGGGAGACCCTACCAGAAGTACAAGATTCCAGACAACAGCTGTGAGAGTCATTGGAGCACACAAGCCTCTCCACCACTTCTATACCTATTTACACATAGTACAGTTTATGCATGATGTTAGTCTAGAGCCAAGAGGCTCATGACTTAGGTAGTTCATTGGGCTGGGCCCCAGCAGTCGACAGCATTTCAAGCCATGGTGATCCTGTAGCCCAGCACTGGTCTGCATGTGTGTACACCAGATTTCCATACCCACCCCCCAAACAATCCACATACTAATTAGACCCCCACTCATGACTGGAACTGGGTGTTTTTGTTGCAAATTCCTTCAAAAAAGTATATGCAGATGAGGTGCATAGCTGCCTGCTCTGTCTCCACCCCCTACACTAATCATATACAATAAGCTGAGAGAAGGGGTGATAGAGTCTAAGCTCCGTAGAAGTTTGGTGATGTTTACCAGACTTTTAAGGCTCGTGAAGAAACAGGAATCATTAGAAATGGGAAAGAAAGGCACTGCTCAGCTGAGTGAAGAGGTAGTCAAAATATATTTGATTTAGTGGTTCACCATGCCTTGGAAAAAGTGATGAGAAGGACTGAGCAAAATAGACACTATTTTATTCAGATGGGTTGTACTAACCTATCTTTGTGGTAGGTTCCCATCAGCATAGCAAATGTAGCATTTTTGGCACTAAGGAGAGTGTCGGGGCTGGCTCTGGATGTGTCCTCATCTTTTACCATGAAGAGTATAATTGTTGATGAATGCTAAGAGTTTGTGCTTGCTGAGTCATAATTTAAGTTAGCAGAAATGGGTAGAAGTGCACCAATGAAGATTTTTCTTGGCCAATGTCAATAGCTAATTATTAACCAATTGTATCAGTCATTGCCTATCCAATAACTGATATTCAGTAATAATGAAAGCCGTTTTAAACTGCTGGCATAAATAAACCTTTTTTGCTTGTTTTGCATTTATAACACATACAGCCAAGGCCACCTATACACGAGCAGTGAGGCTGTTCAATGCACTCAAATTCCAGCGTGTCAGAGCAGTCTCAATTAATTGAGTCTTCTGGAGGGTGGCAATCGCCTCCTGTGTCTTGTATCAGTGTCCTGTGCTTAAAAGTGGCAGCAGGGGCACTTGAACTAAAGCTCCTCAAACAAGTTTTAGTTTATGTGCCCTTGCCACCATTTTTAAGTGCAGGGATGCTGATACAGGAGACATGGTGGTGCTTTGATTAGAGTGGTGGTGCTTTGATTAGAGCGGCTCTTGGATCCGCTCTAATTAAAGCACCCCACCACCCCTGGAACACATGCAAAAGCAGCCCATGCCAGTTGCAGCAGGCAGGGCTGGCCTAGTAGTGCCTGCAGCTGGCTGTGCTGAGCCCTTCAGCCCCTGCTCTTCTGCACAACACCCTTGAACCCCTGCCTGGGCACAGCTGCCTAAGCCTGCCCAGCAGGACTGAGGGGGAAGGTGTGAGCCTTCCTGGTTGCCCAGGGCTGGGTGGTCTCTGGGACAGGCTCCCTGCTCTCCTCCCTTTGCCCAGGGCAGGCCACAGAACCATTCCTGGAATGGAAGGCTGCTCTTCCCCTGCAGCCTGGCTCCATGTCCCAAGAGTTAGACTCCAGCAGGGGAAAGGCTTCTCTGCCCCCTGGTGCTGCCATTGCCAGAGGCAGGGCAAGCCCCCATGCCCTGCAGAGGAGGCTGAATGGCCCTGGTCCCAGGAAGGGCAGGAGCCAGCTAACCTGAGGTGTTGGGGAGGACCCTGCTGCACACAGAGGAGAGCAGCTGCCCCTGGAGTACAGACCCCCAGGCACTGCAAGCTGAGCCACGCCAGGCTGGACAGCTCTTTGTGCCCCTCGCCTCCCCAGTTACATCTCTGCAGCACCTGCCACCTTTTACAGCGCTGGCCCCAGCCCAGTCTATGCCGCATCAGCACCCAGAACACTATGCCTGCCCAACTCAGCCCAGCCCACCAGTGAGGGAATAGGGGTGAGGATGAAGAACGGCTTGGCCCCCTGCATCCGGCCGAATTGGGTTCTCCGCACTCAAGGTCACCCTGGCTTGTGGGAAGGAACTCAAGTATCCAGGGCCGTGGCCAGAATGCATAATTATTAGTAAACGTTATCAGCTATAATGGCCGAAAAAAGCCGATAGCATCATTTCCCTCTTGTCAGTGCTGATCTGCTACCCAACCAATATATTGGTGCATCTCTAGCAATGAGAAGTTATTGCTGTTCACTACATGTATGAATAGTAAGAAAGTATTCTTGCAAGCTTTGTGTGTTTGCTCACAATTATAAGTGCTCAGTCTCTTTTAATTATTTTAAATGTTTAAGTGTTAGCTTATCTTAGTTGTTCCATCCTTCCCAGTTGTTCAGAAGTTTCTGAAATTTTTCTGCAGTTCAGACAGAAATTTCCCAAGTTATATCTCTGTCCTAAATTTCAGTTTTTCTTAAAGTTCCGCCAGTGAATGGTTCATCTGTCCTTGATTATAAGAATGGTAAAATACTTATTACGTTTCTTGTGAAAAGCCAAAACTAATAGCTTGAAAGTTGGCAAAGAAACAGACTCCATTGAAGATCACTGCCTTGTCTGGTTCTGTAAGAAATTTGTCTTCACTTAGTTTTAGTTTTCAAAAATCGCATTCCAACTTTGGGTCAATAGATATTTTTAAGCTCCCTTCAGCAAGAATGTGTCGCCTATAACTTGAGAATGAATACATGTAATCTGCTGGGCTGCATTTTTGAGTGCTGGTTATTATGGCTAAATAAGTTGTTCAGAAGTTGGCTCTAGTTTGCACCTGCAGGACTTTATAGTCTGATGGTGGCTGTCAACTTCCTTGGTCATACATACAAAAAAACTAGAACTCTTGGTTCCAGAATGATACCTTTTATTAGACCAACTGTAAAATGGCAAGAAAATTGTCCTTTTCTGAAAGCTTTTGGGATCAGAATCCCTTTGTCAGGCTCTGGGAAAAGTGTAGATGGTACAAGATGGTAAAAAGTTCCCATAGGTAGGAAATAAACTTCATTTTTGCACAGAGGGAGCTGAAAATGGAAGGCTGTCCCTCTGGGTCCATGAGAGTGTCTTTGTGAGCTGTGTTGAGTAGCAATTTGATGTGCTGATCAGGTAGAATTACTTCCCTGGAAGTGTCAGATGGCAGGCAGGGAGGTAAAAAAAAACTTCCTTGTTCTGCAGTGAAGTTTAAAATCCAAAATCAGCTAAAATTCAGCATCTTCCATGTTTCAGGGGTATACCTGGTAACCATGTTGGTCTGAGACAAAAAGACATACATGGCATGCAGGAAAAAGAATTCCCTGCTAAGATGGACAGGATAGAATAGTCTCACAATGTCCAGTCTAATAGTTCCACATTGTAACAGTAGTGCTGTAGTGATACAACTTCAGTTTTGATAAACGGGAAACCTCTGAAATCCTGGAAGATGAAGATTCTTTTATTTTTGCATGTTTTTTTAGGAGAGGAGTGCCAGGATATTCAAAAGAAGTTTGTCATTATAGTGTTGCTATTGAATATTCAAAGGCTCAAATCAGTACGTTACTACATTTATAAGTACAGTTAAACAGTCTACCACTTTCTGTACTTACATTGTACTATGTTTGTGGCCATGGATGGCTTTTGGGCACAGCAGAGCTAGGCATGTTTGGGTGAGCACCCTAAGTCGACCACTTTTACTGTCACTAGGATCCACTATTCAGCTTAGGACCCACTTCAGCTAAGGACCCATTATTCAGAGTCCCCACCTCAGCTGCAGCCGAGCTAGGCTATAGCTCCACCCTCTAACTGTAAGAAATGCAAATCTAAATAAAGTTCAACAGATAAAATGCTACTTAGCTTTCTGAGCAATTTCCTGCTTGCTGTACATGTCTCTGGCTCCTCGGGTTTCCCATGGCTTCACAGTTTCTCAGATGCCTCTTATCTCTTAGGGTCCAGACAGAAGTACCTCACCCAGCTGTAAATGAGATTTTTGGGGGAAGCGTTCGGAGTTGCAGTGCTACCCCCCCAGGCCAAACAGAAGTTCTCTGTTGGTTCCGGGGGGAGGGGAATCTAGCTGCTGGTTGCAGCCTGCAGCTGGTTTCCCCTAGTAAGAGCCCCTACTCCTTCAGCCCTCTGTTTTCAAAATGGGAAAACACTATTTTTTTAGGTGGCGGGCTCCAGTACACCCACCTCACCCTTCAGCGGGGACTTAAAAAAGCCCCAGACTGAACCTCCCTTTGCTCTCATTTCCTCTTTCCATTGTGAAACAGTGACAGGCTGGGTGGCAGTGCAGACATGAGTTATAGAAGGCTCTGTTTTGAAATGTCTTCATACGAACCCTTGTGCAATGAAGGTTCTGATTTTCACCTGATCGGCCATTTTTAACTGGTCTGCAGCCACACACTTGTGTTTGGTCACAGCAATAGACTGCTTTTTGTGGCCAGATTGGACAAAAAGTGTCACTTCTTCTGTCTGCACCCTCAGAGCTGTCTTTAAGGAAGCACGCACAGCTTTCATGCAAATTACATAAATGTCAAATGAACAGAAGAAGAACCCTCCTCGTGGCTCCTCCCCCAGGATGCTTGACCTCAGCTGGCCCCAGCAGCAACATTTAGTGCTGTGCTGGCAGTGCAGCCACCTAAGAAGCACCAGCTGCAATCTTGTTTCCCCTCCTGGCCCAGGTGGGCCACCTGCTCTTAATTCCCTACACCTGGGTGAGCTTCCTTGTTGAGAGGCTTGTGGCCTTACTAAGTATTATCACCAGGAATCCTAGTTTTCTCTGATGTAATTTTTTTTTAATTCTCTGATTTAAAAAACCCCAAAATCCATGATTAAAATGAAATGCCACTCGTGTGTGTGTGAGAGAGAGAGAGAGAGAGAGAGAGATAGTGGCGTTTCATTTTAATCACAGATTTTGGGGGTTTTATCAGAATTTGCATTTTGTGTGTGCATGTATGAACACAAAGTTTTATTGATATATTTATAATTTTAAAGAAGTTTGGAAGCCTACTAGTGCCTTGATCACTATAATAAATTATACATACCTGTTAATTTTGGCATTTGATTTGGGTTTTTTATCATGCAAAATCAGAGCTTCCCCAGCCCCCTTAGCTCACAGAATGCAGGTTCAGGCCCCTCACACCACCCCCTCCCACAGGCCCCCCAGCCCTGCTGGTGCCCCTCATCTCCACTCACAATCCCCTGCCCTCCCGCAGCTGCCAGGGCTACGGGGCCAGGGACCCAGATCCACAGCCCCCCTGCCTGCTGCAGAAGCACCTAAGCCTTGGCTGCTGCAGCATAACAGAGCCTGAAGTGTCGGGATGGGGTGGCTACTGCCACTCTGCACATCCCAGGGGGTGGGGCTTAGTATGTGAGTCTTAACATAGCTGTAAAGTCAGTCATACCTATTCTGTTCCCTGACTTATGTGTTTAGTCATGTGGCTTTAAATACTATCCATGTGTAGTTCTACAGAATTATTTTGCTTTGAGATTATCTTGTACAAGTGCACATTCAGTTTTAGTAATTGCACATTTTTTAGTGTGCTGAAGTTCTTATTAGGGTGGATTTTTATAAATCTAATTTATATCGTGAAAATCAAACTTTTTGTTATAACTCCTACAGTTTCACAAAGGATTGTATATTCTCATGAATGGTGTTAGAACCAAGCAGTTCTAAAGAAAATTATAATGGAAATTTTTCTCTCGCACCATTCATGATAATTTCTCAGATCCTGTTGGTGGTTTGTTTTGTTTGTTTTGAGTTTTTGTTTTTAAACCATCCATCGCCGAAGTGGAAGTTGACTCATAATTCGAAAGGGGCAGCAGCCTTGCTGGCAGTCGCCACTCTATGACCTGCAAAGTATTCATAGATGTTAGGGTTGGAAGGGACCTCTATAGATCATCGAGTCCGACCCCCTGCATAGGCAGGAAAGAGTGCTAGGTTCAGATGACCCCAGCCAGATGCCCATCCAGTCTCCCTTTGAAGACCGCCAGGGTAGGAGAGAGCACCACCTCCCTTGGGAGCCCATTCAAGATTTTAGCCACCCTAACTGTGAAGAAGTTCCTTGTGATGTCCAGTCTAAATCTGCTCTCTGCTAGCTTATGGCCATTATTTCTTGTGACTTCCAGGGGCGCCTTGTTGAGTAGGGCCTCACCAATTCCCTTCTGCGCCCCCATGATTAATTTATAGGCAGCCACAAGGTCGCCTCTCAACCTTCTCTAGCGGAGGCTGAAGAGGTCCAGGTGCCCTAGTCTTGCCTCGTAGGGCTTGGCCTGCAAGCCCTTACCCATATGAGTGGCCTTTCTCTGGACCCTCTCCAGGTTATCCATAGCCCTCTTGAAGTGTGGCGCCCAAAACTGCACGCAGTATTGCAACTGCGGTCTGACCAGCACCCGATAGAGGGGAAGTATCACCTCCTTGGTCCTGTTTGTCATGCATCTGCTGACAGATTCATTCCTCTGACTCCAACCTGCCATTCCTCTGACTTTATTCATTGCCATATTTTTCAGTTAAGTTTTACCTTTTTCTTGCTCTAGAGTGATTTAGCACATTTTTATCAAATGTTTTCAAACAAGTGGAATTTGAGAGAAGATTATTTTGGGAGTTTTGTTATAATTCTTTTACAAAAAAGAGAAATTTGTGGGGGCTAACAAAGTAGTCGTGAAATTCATTCATGTCTAAGTGTTTGTAGTGGGGAAAAATATGTGAAGGAGCTGCCATTGCAATTAATGATGGACCCCTACATTTGTATGTAGCAAAGGGTTTGGTTACTGTTTCATAAAATATGCTTTGCCATCAATCCTTAATTTATAAGATGTCAAAGATAACTTTTTTTTTCTTGGTCTGGAGATTAGATTTAACAAAGCTGTGTGTTTAGAAGTTGAATACCAATGGGCTATATGTGTTCTTTCATAGATTTCATAGACATTAGGGCTGGAAGGGACCTCGGGAGATCACTGAGTCCAGCCCCCTGCCCAAAGGGCAGGAAGTCAGCTGGGGTCATAGGATCCCAGCAAGATAAGCATCCAATTTACTCTTGAAGGTGTTCAATGTAGGTGCTTGAACCACCTCCGCTGGCAGACTGTTCCAGACCTTGGGGGTTTGGACAGTAAAGAAGTTCTTCCTTATGTCCAGCCTGAAACGGTCTTGCAGGAGTTTGTGACCGTTCGACCTCATCATCCCTTGGGGCGCTCTGGTGAACAAACGTTCTCCCAGATTCTGGTGGTCACCCCTGATAAACTTATAGGTGGCCATCAGGTCACCCCTGAGCCTACGCTTTTCCAGGCTAAAGAGTCCCATGGCTCTCAGCCTGTCATCGTAAGATCTGTTTGTGCATTCTGTTAATGTAATGATCCCATGCTTATATAGTTCGACCTTTCAAGGTGCATAAAGGTAAGAAAAGAAGACTGCCTAATTCTGTGGTCAGTATGTAGCTATGGTAACTATACACAAATGAGTTCAGTCTACATAAGCAAGTCCAGTTACAGATTGTGACCATCTGAAAGGAGACCGCTGTAAATTATTGTGGGTGTTTCTCTTCCTTTAGCTATTCTACTACATAGTTGTGCTGTGGAGTTCCATTTTTCTTTAATAGCTTCAGAGGCAATGTAGTTCAAGTAAATAATTCATATTGTGCTTTCAGTAAATCAAATGCTTTAGTTTTGTCTTTTAAACTTGGGATTCATTCCCATTCAAAGAATTTGCCATGCCAAGTTTGAAAATTTAAATTTAAACTACCAAACACAACACTTCATTGAAGATTAAGTATTTTTCATCAAACTACCTTATCCAAGATGAGGTTTTTTTCCCCCTCTGTCAACTGGGGGGAAAAGAAGCATTGTTTTGGATTGGAGTACCAGCATTCTGGCTCTGACCTGACCCCAATCTTACCCTGGGGCCAGAGCTGGAGCTCCCAGGGTTACTGCTGCTGCTTGGAGACGGCAACAGTTTGGTGAGTGCAGGTCAGGGCCCAGGGGTATAGTCCAGGATAGGTGGCAGCCTGCATGGGGGATGAGGCATGGGACAGCAATGCGCTTCTGCCTCATCCCCTGACCTGTGCTGTTGAAAGGGCAGCAACATGGCTCAGGAGATGCTGCAGCAGTGTCAGTGCAGGATGGGGGAGCAGTCCACCTGTTGCCCCACTACCCTTTTCACACTGCTACTGCATCCCCTGACCCATGCTGCTGCCCAGTTGACATCAAGGGTCAAGGAATGGGGCAGTAGTGCGCTACTTTCCCTTCCCCCATTCCCTAACCTGTGCTGCTGCTGCCGGATCCTCAGCCAGCTGCTGCCATTCAGTAGCATGGGTCAGGGGATGGAACAGCTTTGCTGATTGGGCAGAAGTCGGGGGGAGGATTAGGCAGCATTGGGGATTGGGCTTGGGGCTAGGCAGCAGGGGTGCAGGCAGAGGGGGCAAGTAGTGGGGTACAGGTCAGACAACAGTAGTACAGGTTGGGGAATAAGTAGAGGATAGGGGACTGGTGGAGGTGTAAGTGGTGGAGGAGCAAGGTGTGAGGGTCAGGGTGTTTTGCACTTGCTCCCTGTCTACCTCCTCCATGGACAACTCTCTGATTTTAATTTTATCCTATACGTGGAATTTATAATTTTCTATGTGTAGAATCTAATTATTGGGCAGTCATCTAGAATGTGAAGTTATCTTTTATTTGGGTAAATATGGTATTTGAGTCAGAGACTAAGTCAGTTTGAATAAATCAAGTAGTCAAACTTACTTTTCTAACTTTCCACAAAAGCAGACTTTGCATCTAGAATGTTAGAATGAAAAGGTTATGAGGCAGAGGAAATCTGGATTCATGCTGCTCAGTGAAAAGATGAAATTACATTTAAGGCAATGTTACAGTTCTATGCCAGTCAAATTTAAGTAGTCACTCAGTTGCCTAGCTTCTATTAATGAATTAAGCGTAGATAGTTGAATTAGAAATCTCCTTGTTCGGCAATCACTTGCAGTCAAGTATGTTTCTTCCATGATTGCCTTATCTGTGCATCCGAATGTCTGCAGAGGCCTATCCAGAATTGACAGACTATACTGCAGTTCAAATGTGTGTTTCCACATTTGGTGGGTGGCACTGGATACTTGATTTGGTCCACAACATACTTTCTGCCGCTCCCTATTTTCCATTTCCTGTTTTTGTTGTGAGGCTTCAAAGTACTGAGATCCCAGCAGCAGACACTTTCTCCATTTGGGGCAGTCCTGGGCGATAGCCTCCCATGAGTTTACTTCAATGTTGCGTTTTTTTAAGTTGGCCTTGAGGACAACCCTGAAGTGCTTTCTCTGCCGTCCTCTTGAGCGGGTACCTTGGCTAATCAGGGAAAATAAAACTTGCTTTGGGAGTCTGGAGTCAGACATCTGGATACCATGGCCGGCCCAATTAAGTTGATGTTGGATAAACATCACCTCAGTACTCATAGTATTTGCTTGCAGGAGGACGCTAACGTTGATGCGTCTATCTTCCCACTGGCCTCAGAAGATCTTCTGCAGGCAGGTATCTCTCCAACAACTTTAGATGTCTCCTGTATGTTATCCATGACTCAGCTCTGTACAGCAAGGTGGGGATCATGACAGCTTAATAAACCATGAGCTTGGTTTTGGATCTGATGTTGTGATTGTCAGACACCCAGGTCTTCAGGTATCGAAAGGCTTCACTTGCACATTTGAGGTGATATTGGATTTCTACATCGATGTCAGCCTTCTGCGAGAGAGAGCTTTTGAGATGCAGGAAATACTTAGCGTTCTCCAGAGTCTCACCATAGATCTGGATTACCAGAGCAGGGACTGTTTGGTTAGAACTCTATGAAGCACAACTGATTTGTGTCTTCACATATGCTTAATTAAGCAAAATGTCTAGTTTGCAGGCTTAAGCTGGACCCAAGTGTTCATAATCAGTTTCAGCGTTAGGTTAGCAAATACTACTCACCTTGCCAGAGCAGGTTTAATTATTTTCAGTGTACACAGGGAGCTGAGAAACAAATAGATAAATAGCACTTTTTTAAAGAAATGTATTACTGAAATTATGTATAAAATGTTTCAGTCCAAAATGTAAATTGTAAATAAAAAATTGGGCATCCAATATTGATGAAGAAGATGTTGAACAACTCACTAGTATAGTTTTCTCTGTCAGTGAAAGTTGCAGTGAAAATAAAAATTAAGCACAGTTGAAAAAAGTAGGTGTGGAAAACTAAATTATTGCTTCTATAATTTTTACAGTAGTGGCTCAGAGCATCTCCAAACTGCTGCTGACAGGCCACCATTGCATGCTTAGAAGGAGGAATAGCTTACAGCTTGCCTTTTTCTTTCCCTCCCTCTTCATCCCCATTCCTGGTTTGACTTTTGAAGATCTGTTTTATGGGTGTGAAAAAGATAACAAGACTCACTTGGCTAATGTGAATGTGACAGTGCTTAATCACTGTCTTCAGCCAGTTCCAATATGCCAATGGCCCTTGTAACAGTCCTTTATAAGAAAACATTTTTTTTATCTTTCCTGTTCCACAATTCATTATTCCAGCCTATTTTCATTGGCTAAACTGCTGGAAGATTTTTTTTCTTTGGTATATTTTTCATGCAATAGGAAGTCATGCTAAAGCCACAGATCCTACAAAGAGACCTGAATCTTTAAAATAGAGTAAGCTACATTAGTTCATCAGGAGGCAAGGAGAAAAAAGACTTTAACTAGTTTAGCTGTTTATGATGTGTTATATTTTTGTACTGTCTGGTAACTGATATCTCTCCAGGACTTTTCCTTTCTCTGATATACTCAAGTACCTCTACTTCAAGGAGAGAATGGTTGTGGAGTGTGTGCAGCTATTTCTGGCAGTTTGAAACTGTAGCATGTCAGCTAACCAAAGTTCTCTAGTTACTTTTCCTTTATTTCTATTCAAGATAATAGCAGCATGGAGATTCTCACTCCTGCATTTCCATGGATTATAGGATGCTATGGGAGTTGTGCAAATGAAATTTGTTTGCCGCATTGGAGACAGTTGAAGTTCAGAATGGTATATGTGGGGAGGCCACATAACATACGTTAGTTTTTAGCCCTTTCGTTCTGATGTGGAACAACTTTTGCTAACATTACACACATACCCAATACACTAAATAATTCTTTGATCTGAGCTTTGAGGGAGAGGGGACTTCAATGTGAAGGACTGCTTAACTGCATGTACCTAGAAAAGGTAGTTATAAAGCCTGGTATCTGAAAGGATGTGCTTAAATTTCCGATAGTTACTCTTACTTCATTTCTATTCAAAATAATAGCAACATGGAGATTCTCACTCCTGCATTCCTATGGGTTGTAAGATGGAGGAGCATGGGACCATACAAATATGCACCAGACTGAGAGGTGGGGCAACACAAGGATTCTGGGTGAACTGCATGCAATGTGGTGGCTCATTATGACTTTAAAAAGAGTCAGTGGTATGGGGAACGGCACTTAACAGGCATCTTATTCAGATGAACTAAGCCAGGTTTGTCCCAACATGCGGCCCGCCAAGCCATTTCTTGAGGCCTGAGGTCCCTCGCTCGGGACAGGCGGGTAGAGGAGGGGAGGGGAGCTGCTCACCCCTGCGGGGCTGGGCTTATCATGTGAGCCGGGTCCTGCCACCGCCACCCCAAGGGCTGTGCGACGCGGGGTGCCCCAGCTGCGCCTGACAGGACAAGCTTGGGACAGCACCTGCTTTTACTTCTCTCCAACTCGGCCCCTTGCCCCCAGTGTCTTTCCCGCCTCCGGGGACCCACTGGGATCGGTGGGGCGGGAACAAGGCGTGGCGCCTGGTGCAGGCAGTCGCCAGGGCAGCCCCAGGGGCGCCTCGGTAGGCAGAGTCCTGGCGTGACCTTTGCGGGGCGAGGTGGTGGGAGCTGGTGTCTGCCGGACCCTGTGCTCCAGGCTTGCAGCGCTGAGGTCACCAGGGCTGCGTGTGCGGGCAGCTGGGCACCACAGTATGCAGGGCCGTGCGGGAGGGCAGGTGAAGGACTGTGGTGCAGTGGCCACCTCTCTCCGGCCCCCCTTGGGCAGCGCCACTTCGTGGGGCTGTGCTGCTCAGGGGATGGGGATGGGGATGGGGATGTGGAGCTATTTATTTCTCCCCTTCAGTCTCTGGGGCAGTAGGTGGATGGATGCAGAATGGGTCCCTCCTGCCCACCACCAGCAGCTACCATGAACCTTGCAGTAACAGGCAGGTGCAGGGCTACACAGGCAGGATCTCTCTGGCCCAGGACAGAGGATGTTTGAATATGGCTCACTGACCCACTGGGTGATAAAAAGTTCATGATCCAGCCCCACATTCAAAAAGGTTGGACACCTCTGGCCTAAGCTAATCTATTCTTGCGATAGGTTCACATCAGTATGTTTACCCAATGTGTGCCATGTCTTGCCTAGTGATGGCTTTGTTTAATCAACTTTATAACTGGTCACCATTGCTCAGCACATGATGTTTTTGGAAACAGCTTAATAATAGACAGTGTAATCAGTGAGATTTCCTTGTATGCAACTATAAGGGGAAGGGCTTTTTCCCCCAGGCTGGTCAGGAGGGAAAAATCTCATCCTGTATTCAAGGAAATATGGTAAATGAACAGCGTGCATTCTGTTGTTTCATCTTCTTTTCTACATAGCTTCTATGTAAGGGTCCTGTCTTCAGAAATTGGAGTAGCTAGAGCAAGGGTTGGCAACATTTTTGGGCAAAGTGCCCAAAAAACCCCTCAACCTCAACTTGTAAAATGTTGGTATGCCAGGGGCCTATAGTGGGGAAGCCACAAAGGGCCTGATGCTTGTTGTGGCAGTACAGCCTTTTCCCTGCCATTCACCCTGAGGCAAGCATGCACCTGCCACCAGCAGCAAGCCCAACCAGGGCTCCATGGACCCTGATGCAGCTGATTGCAGCCTCCCTGCTGCCTTCTGTGAGCAGCCCAGGCTCCATGGCTGGCAGCAGGGGCCTGCCCAGAGCCCAGGCCAGCTGTGGTATGTGAAGCAAAATGGCTTCACGTGCCATGCCATTTTGAGCTCTGAGATGGAACTAAAAGAAAGAGAATATTAATAAATCTGTATGGCTTTTCCACTTAAAGGCTTTTGCGGGGGTTTTGACATGAAAGACTTCCCGAATTTTTTAAATGTGTTGTTTTCAAGAGGTTCAAACACCCTCTTTTTGGAATTAAAGTCTGACTCCTCCTTGGCAGTAAAATTCCTGTACTTCATTCCACGTTGTCCTGCTTCCTTGTGCTGTTAACTGAATCCAACCAGTTGAAGAGCTTAAGCTTTGTTTGTGGAGATGTTTATAGGGATGACAGAATGGTCTTTCACAAGACACGATATTAAGGGTAGGGAAGTATCACCATGTGAATTGTAATATATTTGCAGCCTCTCCAAGGGGAAAATAATGGTTATCTCTAATGTTGTTCATGCAAACTGGGCAAGAATAGAGTAGAGCAGTGAGGGACATGCTAATTCTTTCTTTAAAGTGCTCTTGGATATCAAGATAGACTGTTTCTGGAGTTGTAATCATTAAGGACAAAGAGGCAGTCTCCTTTAATACTGTGGGGCTATATATACACTGTGTCTTCAGACAGGCAACCATTCAAACTTTGACAAGCGGCAGAGTGAAATTACCTGGTTTTGCCTGTTCAGTAGTTGATATTCAGAACTTGTGGACATTAATCACTACCAAGGATTTTGTTTCTCAATACTGCTGCCAAGGAAGGCTTCGAGTAGGAAACCAAGCTTTATTTTATGAACTATTAAGATTTGGGGTCACTAAAAATAGAAGTTGAAACGTGTTATAGAGGAGGTCCTACAATAGTGGAGACTCAGTGCTGCATTCTAGGAGCTGGTAAAGAGTAGAAGCGTCACATACTTATTGAAAAGTAGGTCTGTGTGAAACAGCACCGTTCCGCTTCGAATTCTGTTTCGCTGTTTTGACAGGGCAGTGTTTCATTTTGAGTTTCTTTTCGTTTCAAAAGCATTTTTCTGTTTAATTTCATCAGAGCTGTTTCGACACTGTTTCAACTTTTCACCCACAGGCTATAATGGGGAATCATTTAAATGCCTAAAACTTTGTCATTACCTGCCAACTTGCGAGGATGGTAGCCCCTTCTGAGGGCATGAAACCTGCCAAGTTTCAAGGAGATAGGTGCAGAGGTTTCTGGGGAAACTGCACCTCAAGTTGTTAACAAGCAAAACTCCTGTCACTTGCTGGCAGCAGCCACCTCCTGTCATACAGCAGGCAGATTGGGGGCCTACCCACACCCCTGGGAGGACTCCGGGGGCTGTGCCAGACTGCTTCCAGGGTGCAGGCCCCCAATCTCCCTGCTGGATGACAGGAGGCTGCTGCTGGCAGCTGGGACCGGCACTGGGTGCAGCCTGTGCTGAGTGCTAGAAAGATTGGTGCTGCCATTGGCCCCAGCCAACAGTGACAGCATGCTGTCATCCAGCACTCAGATCTGGGGTCCTGCACCCTCGGGAGGGCTGGGGGCTGTGCCAGAATCCTCCTGGGGGGACGGCCCCCAGATCTGCGCCAAATGACAGGAAGCTGCTGCTGTAAGCTGGCACTGGCACTGAAGCCAAGGGAGACTGACTTCCAAACTCGAAACGTTTCGAAACTTTTGAAACATTTCAGGTGCCCTTGTTTCGTTTCAGAGCTGTTTTGAAGGCTTCTGTTTCGTTTTGATTTTGCTGTTTCAAGGTTGAAACTCATTGAAACAGCTTCAAAACAAAACACCCGGAGAAATTTTGCACAGCCATATTGAACAGCTACTTTCTAGAAGCTAATCTCAAATGAATCTTGCTTAAAGGCTCTGAAGACAGACATTTCAGCTGATCCTAACAAAGCAGCTAGCTTTGCAGTAAAGAGTTATCTGGTGTATTACTGAACCAAGCTGAAGCAGCATAGAAGAGCATGGTTATGTTGGTGAAAGTGGAAACTTATGTTTTTCATAGATTGTTAGGGGCTGGAAGTGACTTTGTAGATCATCGGGTCCAGCACCCCTGCACTAGGTAGCAAAAGGCAACTGGGGGTCAAGTGACCCCAGCAAGGTGACTGTCCAGTCTCCTTTTGATGAAAGTGGAAACTGTGATGTAGAAGTTGGCAATATTTGTTCTTACTTATTTTCGGATTCTGAATTAGGGCTTTAGAATGAAGTCTTGAGTGGATTTCATACCCACCTGTGTATTTGAGCTGATATTTTACTGGAGTCCAGCCTGAGTTTAGAGAGAGGCAGACTGTAGAAGAGGCTTCTGATTAGGTTGAGGCAGGATATCTGCTTTGTCCATAATGTTAGGACTGCCTCTGTGAGCCAAAACACTTACGTTATTTTACTCTGTTCTACCGGAAACAACTGTATTTATCAGGGCCAAATACTTGCTTTGACAAACTTTCTTAGAAAACAGCTTAAATGAACAAGGAAAAAAGAATTAATGGATGCTTGATTTAGAATGCAGGCTTCTTGGAGCTTAGTTTGGTGCTTAGCTTATTTGATAAGCTTTAACAGATGGAGTACTGAGCAGAGCTAGCAACTTGAAATTAATTTCTTTTGCATATGAGGACTAACTAAATATCAAGAGCCACATGGCTTTAAAGGCTAGTTTTTTGGCAGGTGGAAAATCAACTTTTTAAACTGGAGCACAAATGGAATATTCTGTTTTTCATTGAGGGAAAACTGCTAACACAACTGCTCAAGTCAGTTTTATTGATGCTTCAAAAATGTTTATATCTGAGGATTAATGATGAGACCCAGCACCCAAGAGGAACAAGATATTGATGTTTTAGAGGAGTGGAAACGGGTTAGGAGTTAAAGGACTCTTTCAGACTGTTAATGGTAACTGTGGTCTTGCTTGCTGAAACAGGGAAAATTCAGCTAAAATTTCTCAAATTCAGTATTTAAGATTTCTTCACATTAGACTTAACATGGACCAACTTACACAGTTCATAGTCTAACAACTTAGTTGCTGAAATTTGTTGCTTCTGTGTTTTATGCTATATATTCCCACATGCACCCTTTTTCAAAACCAAGGTGTGTATCTTGCCCCGGGAGTCTGTTGTATGGGAGAAAATACAGTAATAAAATTTAGGTTTGAATGAAATAATTGCATTATGTCCATGTGAGCGTTAATTAGTCATGGAGAAATAGGGCAGGAAGGGACCTCCAGAGGTCTAGTCCAACTCCCTGCCTGAGGCCATGCCATACAACCGTAATCTAAACTCTTCATGAGACAACCATCAACCCTGACATAACGTAGATGTATCAACCTAACGTGCCACAGGTAAAGCAGGGAAACCACAGCAGCCAATCTCCTGCTCCTATAAAATGTTGTCAATATAGGCTCAAGAGGTTCCAGGGAGAGGGCCACAACACCCCCTCTTCCTTGCCCTTTTTATAGAGGAAGGCAAAAAAACCCCAAAAAACTCTACAGTACATACCAATGTGACCATGAGCTAAAATTCCTTCCTGACCCCACATATGGCCTTCAGTCTGACCCTGAATGGAGGGGCAAGACCCCCAAGTGAGGAGCGTCTGGCTTTGGTCCCAGCAGGATCATTTACACACCCCAGTCAAAGTCCCTAGTCTTTACTACAGCCAACAAGGTGCCTCTGGGAAGGCTTAAAAATACCCAGACATATATATATATATAACTGAAAGAGGCAGTGAAAGAGGCAGTGGGGGCAACCAGCCAAGCCCAGCAGTATGGGAAATATTCATGGCAGAACATAGGTGTAGAAACACTGAGATCATCCCTGACCAATGGCTATCCAACCTCTTCTTGAATACCTCCAGTGATGGAGAATCTACAGCTTCCCTAGGCAGGATCTTCTACTGCCTCACTATTCTAATCACAGTTCTAAAAGTGGAAAAAGTTTTTTTCCAGGTATCCAATTTAAACTTACTTTGCTGCAACTTCAAGCCATTGTTCCACGTCCTCTCTGCAGCAAGAGAGAAAAGTATGGGTGCACCGTTAGAGATTTTTTTTTGGTTTGATACCAATGACCAATTTTAATGAGCCATATCAACCGATACCAATCTGATTGCCAATATGCAGCCTGGCAGCTTGGAAAGCAGTGTCTGGCTGATAAATCTGTTGGGGGGAGGGAGGGGGCGTAAGGGAGGGCAGGTCAAGGCCCGTGCGCTGAGGGAGGGAGTGGGGCTGGGGCAGGGGCAGGTGCAGGTGCTACACAGCCGGGGTGGAGTGTGGGACAGGGCCATCGCTTGTTTCGGGGGGGGGGGGGGGGGAGCTCCCACCACTGCACACACCCCAGGAGAACATGGGAGGTGCGTTTCCCCCCATATCTGCATGAAGGGCGAGGGTGGGCTGCTGCTGCAGGCTGGTGCTGGCAGTGGCATTGGGTTCTTCCTGGCAGGGGGGTGGGCCAGGCTGTGCTTGGGGCGGGTGGCAGTGGCACTAGGAAGGGGGCTATACAGGGTAGCTATGACGAATTTTGCAGAGGCTGTAGCTTCCCCTCTCCTCCCCCCCCCATAGCCACCCTCCCAGCACTGCTGCCTGCCCCAAGCACACCCCCAGCTTTGGCCCACTACCAGGAAAAGCCCAGCACCACCCCCTGCCACAGCCCACAGCAGCAGCCCGCCCTCGCCCTGCAAGCAGATCCAGGGGGCACATGCTCTTCTGGGGTGCATGTGACAATGAAACCCCCCCTCATGCCCGCCAGACAACTGCTTGAAGCTATGTCCTGTGTCCCGTCCCACCCCACCCCACCCCAACTGTGCAGCACCTGCCCGAGCACCAGCCCCACTCCTTCCCTCATCGCAGGGGCCTCGCTCTGTCCCCCTCCCCCACGCCCTGTCCCCAACAGACTTACCAGCCAGATACTGCTCTCTGTGCTGCTGGGCTGTGGTCCTGGCTGCCTGTGTGCTGCGCCGCAGCTGTGAACATGCATGGGGCATTTATCAGTGACATTATTGGCCCATTCAGCCTAAAATAGCCAATTGCCTATTAATGTCTTCTTTCCTTTTATTGGTGCCGGTATGATATGGGACCGATGGCACCTCTAGAGAAAAAGTGCTTTCCCTCTTCTTTATGGCAGCGCTTCAGGTTTTTGAAGCCTGCTATCGTACTGCCTTAAGCACCTATTCCACAAGCTGAACATTCCTACCTCCTCCTGCATTTGCTAATATGACTTGCCTTCCAAGACCTCGATTTTCTTTGTTTCCCCACTCTGGACCCTCTGTAACTTCTCCACATCCTTTTTAAAATGTGGAACCCAGAACTGTACACAGTACACCACATGAGGCCTAATCAGTGCCAGATGGAGAGGCAATATCACCTCCTGTGTCTTGCATCTAATGCTTCTATTGATGCGTCCCAAAACCTCATTCACCTTTTGTGCAGCTGCATCCCACTGCAGAGATGTATTGAGTCTGGTGTCTAAGAAGATTCCCAGGTCCTTTTCTGTAATACCGCTATCCAGCCAGGTGTCGCCCATTTTATACGTGTGTTTTTGATTATTCCTGCCAACGTATAGCACCTTGCATTTGTCCGCGCTGAACTTTATCCTGTTAACTCTAGCCTAACTTTCCAGGCTGTCAAAATCCTTTTGAATTATGCTCTTGTCTTCCAGTGTGTTCTCAGTGTTTCCCAGTTTTGTGTTGTCTACAGACTTGCTCAAAAACCTTTCTATGCCAGCATGCAAATCATTAATAAACACACTGAACAGCGCTGGGCCCAAGACAAATCCCTGTGGGACTCCTTGCGAAACCTCAGACCAATCTGACATGGACCTGTTAAGAATTACACATTGCTTGTGGCCATGGAGCCAGTCATCTATCCACCTTGTAGTAGTTTTATCTAGCCCACATTTCTCCAGTTTATGAAAAGGTTATACAGGACCTTGTCAAGCAAGAGCCTTGCTGGTGTACAGATATGCTATATTCACAGAATTCTCTTCATCCACCTGAGTAGTTGCTTTGTCAAAGGAGGAGATCAAGTTTATTTGACATGATTTGTTTTTTCCTAAATCCATACTAGCTACTCGTTATTAACCTTTCTTCCTCCATATGCTTGCAAATAACTTCCCAAATATTGAGGTGAAGCTAATTGATCTGTAGTTTCCTGGGTCCTTCTTGCATTTTTTAGAGAGACGCACTGTATTGGCCCTTTCCTTGTCCTCTGGTACCTCTCCCATCTCCCACAATTTCATGAAGGTCATTGCCAAGGGCTCCAAGATCTCATCTGCCATCCTTCAGTACCCTGGCATGAAGCGAATTTGGCCCTGCTGGCTTGAATTAATTCACGCCCAACAAAAGCTCTCTGACTGTCTCTCCTTTGTTACTTCCTCCCTTAGCTTGTCCCCTTCCTTATTCAGGTAATCCTTATTAAGTGTCTGGGTGCAGCGTAATTTTTTTGTGAAGACTGAGGCAAAGTAGCTAATGTGTAACTTCATCTTCTTTGCTTCTTTGGTTAGGAGTTTCTCCTCACTTTAACAAAGGTCCCACAGCTGTCTTGGTCCTTCTTTTTTGGCCAGAGCACTTAATAGAACCTCTTCTTGTTGTCCTTAACCTCTGTTGCTAGGTGCAACTCATTCTTTATCTTTGCCTTGCTAATTTTTGTCCTTGCGGGTTCTTGCTGTTTCATTGTACATGTCCTTGGTGACCTATGCATTCTTCCATCGCTTGTATGCTTTCCTTTTGTATTTGAGACACTTTAGAAGTTCCTTGTACAGCCATATTGGTTTTTTGCCATTCTTTTTGTGATTCTGTCATGTCAGGGCAGTTTCTTGTTGGGCTTTCAATACTGAGCTCCTTATGCTTCAGTCCTGCTAGGTACATTTATCCTTCAATCTATCCTCCTTAGTGATGCTACAAGATTAATAAGCTGCTTTTAAATGTATTTGAGTTTGAGTTAAAGGAATGCAGTAATATGCAGAGAAACCTAATGGATATAAAAGTGTCATAGGACTTTGAACTAAAGCCTTATTTATGTTCCAAGAGACCTTGTTTGTGAAGTGAAGGGTGTGACATGTAATCTGTTTTATTGTTTTGTGATAAATTCTAAACCCATACCTGTTAAAGTCCCCCTTTATACCATACTTTCTCAGATACTGCATACCCCAAATTAGACATAAGCCTCATTTTTGAAAAATGAAGCCAAGGAGAAAAAAATCGTTCCTTAAGAATACCAGTACATACAATATTTTTTTTTTCCAGAGAAACATGGACAGCTATAGTAGGGGTATAGAGGAACAAAAACTTATGGCTGCTCTCTTACCCTCTAGCTGCAGGACGTGGCAGATCCTGCTGGATGAGCCGAACTGCCCAGTGCTGCTGCTTCAGCTGAGCTGGGTGGGCTGCCAGGTCAACTGAGAGCCCAGTCCTAACTAGTAGCTCTGGCAGAGTTGGTTCAAAGTCCATCCAGCTGGAGAAGAAGGGCCAGCAAGTTCTCTAACAAGATTGGGGCCTCAGCCGTTTTAGCAGGTGCTGCTGGCTGCTTATTCAGCTTGGAGAGGAGCTGAGTAATTCAGTTCCTACAGGACTAGGCCCTTTGCTCCCTGCATTTCCTTGTTAAAGAAATTCAGCCCAATTTCAACAGTTGATTTTTTTGGGGAAAGGTGTGTCATATTTAAATAAATTCAGTAGCACACACAAAGGGGCTGCATCTGATTGCCATACTACCCTGTCAGGTTATTGCTTATTCAAAGTGCAGAAATGTGTTTTTATTAACCAAGGAATTGTTCTTTATCACAGATCCCAAAGAAGAGAAGGAAGAGGAGGAGGTTTCCACCACCACCAACAATGACTCTCCTGTCAGCACAGCCCGGCCCAGCCGGGGCTGGCGTAGCAGTCGGGCCACTGCTGCTGCTCGCCAGCGTGACACAGAAAATTCACGCAGCTCCAGATCCAAGACTGGATCCCTGCAGCTCATCTGCAAGTCTGAACCAAACACAGACCAACTTGAATATGGTAAGTAGAAATAATTGGAGTCGAAAGCTTTGGAATTCAAATTTTAGCAGCCTGTTTTGAAGGCTATTCGTTTAGGCTAGGGAGAAACTAGCACCGAACCATAAACAGTGAGCTTGATCAAATTGGTATAGGCATGTTGTCGGTCTACCCCAAACACACCATCATTCCTTATTTCAGAATCTTGGTAGAACTATCTAGAGACAGATGTGCACATTGAAGTCTGATATGTGTCCCTTCTCAATAAATGTAAAAATGTAATGGTGGCATTTCTTTTCAGAGGTCACAGAAGAACATCAGTCTCCAACTGGAATCAGGTAGGAAACACTACTCTGGAGGTGTGGCGTTTGTTCAGTGTTTTTCCTCCTTGTTGAGGGATATAAGAAGGGGCTTGCTTATTGCTTCAGTCTAAAAGATCCCAAACTTGTCATAGATGAGACATTTTTAATCTTGGCCTTTCCTTTGTACCCTGGATTGCAAATGTTGCCTGCAGATGCCAGGATATTTGATTGTGAGGAAACAAAATTACTGAAGGCTGTATTGTTTTGTCGAGACAACCTGGCTCTTTCTCTAGTAAATCCTCTAATTTGGTGGCTTGAAGACAATGATCATTGTTGCCTTAGATCATTGAAGCCTTAGTAAAAGCATGAAAAAGTAACAAGGATATTTTTGCTCTCAGGCTGTTCACAAAAAGTTTCATAGTTGCTCTGCTCTTTCCTCCCTTGCATTGAAGCGGCATTTTAGCTCTCCCACTTGCCTTGATCTGTTGGGTTTTGCTATACTGTTGTGAAAGAAGGATATTCTGTGTCCTCTCCTATCCCTGGGATTAAGAGCCATTTTGAATTTCTTTGTAGCCTCCTATAAACAATTGCTGTCATCTCTTCTAATATATCTTTCTATCTGTAGTGATGAAGAGGAGGAGATGCTCATCAGTGAAGAAGAGGTTCCCTTCAAAGATGATCCAAGAGATGAAACCTACAAGCCTCACTTAGAAAAGTATGCTTGATTATATACATAAGGTTTATGACCAGAAGATTGAACTAGCCAGTCTGACTTTCTTTACAACAAGCTAAAAAGTCTAGGTCTATAATTTCTGCATCAAATGCATAACTTTCTGTTTGGGCTATAGCAGATCTTAGAGAATTATTCTGAAGTGTGATATTTGTGAGGCCAAGTATGCCATGTCATTGTCTCCCTTGCTTAGAGCAATTAGCTATGAGTCCCACTACTGACTAGGCAGTCCTGCCTTGATTCACTGCTTAGGGTATCCCTGTTTTCAGTAGGAGGTGGATGTCGTAATAGTAGATTGAAAGAGCCCAGAGTTGTTTATTAAATTCCTTACTCTAATTCTTTTGGTTAAAAGTATAACAGTTGCAAGTGGGTTACCCTGGTGGTTACAAGTGCCACTTACTGTTTTCAGGAATTGCTTGGATGGTTTGAGAGGGATAGCAGTAGTTTCACAGTATTAGCTGCAGAAGGTGCTATGATAGATGGAGAGTTCCTGATCAGTGCTAGTGTGTCATGTTTGTATTTTTGCAGGGAAGGCCCAAAACAAAGGAAAAAATCCGGGAAGGGGAAGGAGGAAAAAGAGAAACAGAAAGAGATTAAGGTGGAGGTGAAAGAAGAAAGTGAGTTTCGGGAAGATGAGGAGCCACCCAGGAAGTGAGTAATATTCTACAAACAGATGTTCCTAGAGGTTTAGAGTATGTGGGCATCTTAACTGGTCAGCATCTTACCAAGTAGATATTCCAGTGGCTGTTTTTCAGTCCAGGGTTTTTTTGGGTGGTAGGAGTGCTTTTACTCAATCTGTGACAGAAAACTAACACATTGAAATTTGTTCATTTTGGTAGACTTACCTTTTCTAGCTTCCTATTAGTGCTGGACAAAGAGAACCTGTAGAATAACTTTTTAGTGTAGTTCAAGCTTAAATGTTCTGTAATGGGACTAGACTGCCTGAATGAGTGCATTATTTTTAAGTGGTCTTTTCTTGATATGTTTTTATTTGCTCCACCTATGCTATCTGAACTGTATTCTGTTGCAAGCTAATTTAGATGGAATATAATAGTCCAGTGATTTTAATGGGCTCCTTTACTCAAGTTGAAGCCCACTGTAAACAAGACCTGAGGATGCCAGTCTGAAAAAGTGAGATTTGTTTCTCTGGAGTGTGCATCCAAAAAGAGGTGAATGTTTATACACTGCCACAGAACAGGTGTCCCTCTTTCATCTGGGTAGCAAGTATGTATGAGTATTACAGAAAAAAGCTGTGCTCTTGGTCCCATAATTTTTCCAAGCTGTCTAGAAGCAAGCAAGGTTTGCAGCAAGCAAACGGTCTCTTGTAGAACAGTAGTAAATATTTGCTTAAATTTAAAACAAAACAACAGTCGCAAGCAGTTTGGGAGGAACCTCAAAGGCCTCAAGAATTATTGTGACTTCTTGAGTGAAACAAATAGTTTTCTCTTAGCAGCTAAGAAACTACTTAAGCCCAAATCCCAAAGTGTAGCATGATCTAAAAATGAGTTTTTTCAATGGAAGATAGAGAGCCAGCTCCCTCTGTTGGCCTAAACTGATAAAGTCAGCTAGTTGTCGAGTCCTGCAATTTCTGATTTAGAAACAGCAATATTGTCTGTTAGGTCTCTGTTGAATAGAGCTGATTATATTTTTCCAGTGGAACTATTCATTGAATTGCAGTTACACTCTGAAAAGTAACTTTTCTAAACATGTCCCAGAAATGGGGGGAGTACACAGACTAATGACACCTTCAGTAGCTCTGGACCAGAAATTCTCAACCTTTTTAGACTTGACCTCATTGTAGTTTGAGCTAAATGTGGTCAGTTCTGGACCACTTTCTGAGTGCTCAGTGGAAAGCAACAAAACTTACTAGAAAGCTGGAAGGATTTTTTTTTTCAGCAAATGTCATACATCCTTCAAGTCCTGTCTTATTTCAAGTCTTTCCCTTGTGTCTGAGTCTCTAGATTGTTTTCAGTGCTTTTCTCTGCAGAGCAGAAATAGAAATCGTTTCTGTATTTGCTTGACTGCCTATTGACTTAGCAATATGGAAGCTCTTGTTTTAGGATGGAATGCAAAGGACTTTTACTTTCAAATATCAGATTGTTTGGACAGATATCCTTTCAATACTTAATATGACCAAACTTGATATAACAGTCGCTGACTGTCTTTAACAGTCTGCAGTACTATGCACTGTTACATTGGAAAAGCTCAAGTGAGATAGCTGGGTCTCTTTGCCAGGCCTTCAAAACCGTATTGCTCATTATTCAGTGCAGTACAGTCTCTAAGTTCTGTGATTTTTATCAGGTGTCTTTATGTTAACCACTTGTATTTCTTTTTACTAGTATATGCAAGTATTTGTATAATGGAAAAGAAAACGATCTAAAGATTCTCTGTAATCTGTTTGGAACCAAGGGAAAATCTTTTGTACAGGGCTTCCCAGCTTCCTAATGAATTTTGGGTGCTACTGTGCAAATATATAATTGATCCATATGATACAAATAAGAGCCTGGCTACTGACTTAGCTACAGGAAAACATTGGATGTGTAAAAATCACAATTTTTCAAGGATCTCTTGATCTTTCAGCTCCTCATTCTGCTTCCGATCCAGAGCAGTGGGTTAGAGGGCTGGCTGCACAATGCGGAGGTTGCTAGGTTTTGACACTCTTGTACTGGTACAAAAAGAAAGCCTCTTCAAATGGTTCTTCTGTAGGGAGCCCTTCCATTGGAGTTCCCACCAGGAAGAGCCCATTTTTGGGAGACCCTCTTATGTGCTGTTCTGAGAGGTTGGAGGGATGTTGGTAGATTGAGGCCCATTTTGTGCCCATTGAAGTCAGTGGAAAGACTTTTCTTTATCTCACCCCAGAACAAGACTTTCCATATCTCTGAAGTAGTGTTTTCTCTCATGATGCAGAAATTTGCTCTGGGTTGCACATGCACTCGCTTGCTTCCCTAGTGCATCTCAGCTGAACTTTGGAGACTGTGTTGAAAGCACTATCATTAACCCTATATGCATCTTGTACTATTGTAGGAGGGGAAGGAGGAGAAAAGATGACAAGAGCCCTCGGCTGCCTAAAAGGAGGTGAGTGACTATGGTCTGTCTATACATAATTGTTCCAAGATGTTATGAAGTGGAAACTGGTTCATAATTGTGTGAATGTCTGCCATTGAGTAGGAAATGAGGACCCAGCTGGTTATCAGAATGGTAACCTTTATTGATCAACCCATGCAAGGGAGTTCATTTAATTAAAAAGTGCCTACTAAGCAGGTCAGGTGCGTGGCAGTAGAGTTCTGCCTGCATACCAGAGCATCTTCTTCAAGCAATCTGGGGGAAATGTAATGCAGTGTAGGATATTTGGACATCTGACCAAACCTGAGTGACAGAATGCTTGGTGTCCATACCCAACACTGAACCCAATAACAGTCAACTGGTTCAGAATAGTACTTGATGTTACAGGTATAGTTTTGAATCACTCTAGGCAGATTTAAACTGGTTTAGCAGACTTGTATGTCTGTCCACTTCAGATTTAAACCACATGTAAACTGTTTTAAGTGTTGTGTGTGTTCATGTCTCTTGTGTGGGGGAGTTTAATTGCTCCCAACTGCCCTTTTGTTACAGATTTTAATATATACGGTAAAGAAACAATTACAGATTACTCTGGTAAACTGTGGAACTGGCTATAGATTTTTTTTTAACCATGCCACTTATCTTCATTTTGAGCTAGGGGTTAGCTTAGCAGAAGCAGGTGATAAGGCAACACTGTTACTGCCACCCTTGTGGTGATAACCTTATACAGTGAGAAATCTAAGAGGAAACCTACAGGTGGTAAACATGCAAGGTACTTTCATTACACAAGTTGAAATTAACTTGCCCAAATGGACTGGTGGATCTTTCATTCATGTTGTTGGTTTTGGCCCAGACTTTGAGTACAGACAAACAGTCAAATTAAAATGGGATAGCAGAGGTAAAAACTAGACTGGGGCAATTCAGCTCTCAAAGAAAAAGGACTGTATTGCCCGGTTTAGCTTTTACAGCAGGATAATTGTAGACAAACAGACATTGTATCTGCTGTTCTGCCTAAAGTTGCCAATCCCTTAACTCTCCATAATTTCAATTTTAAATCTGCTTGTCTGTCCCCTTTCTTGCAATCTTTAGCTGCCTCTTGTTTGTATTTGCCAACTAACCTCATTTGTTTCTTCTGTATTTCTTAGGAAGAAGCCTCCAATACAGTATGTACGCTGTGAGATGGAAGGCTGTGGCACAGTTCTTGCTCATCCTCGTTACTTGCAGGTAACTTGAGTTCTTGCACCCAGTTGCACTGTAGGGCTGGAAAAAGGCAGGATGATGTCAAGGAGTTGGTTTTTGCTGTACGTAACTACAACTTTACCTTTCAGTTCTGTGTAAAGTTACCTGTTGATAATGGTTATTGCTTGTTGCCTCCTAACGAAGCTTGGTCTAGTCTTGTTGATCCATATCCATATGAACCATTTCACTTGGTTTGCTTATTTTTCATTGATCTCAAAACCCTGGGTGCATTCTGTTAGCTTTCCAGTGATGCCCTAGGAGATTTGCTGTAGCAGTGTTGGGTGACAACAAAACAGATATGATCTTCATTTTCACAACTCTTTCAGTTTTATAACCTCTTCTGTCCTAGCACCACATAAAATACCAGCATTTGTTGAAGAAGAAGTATGTGTGTCCCCACCCCACCTGTGGCCGTCTCTTCCGACTCCAGAAGCAGCTGCTGCGGCATGCCAAGCACCATACAGGTACCAAGCGTGAATGAGGGGAGTCTGAGCCTAAGTTGCCATCTGATCAGTGGACGGCGAGTGAGAAAAGTTAAAAATATCCTGCTGTTGCAGGGTGAAGGGAAGCATCCCATATGACAAGAAATGTCCTTCCTCTTAGAGTGTTGTCTGTTTTCTGCATCCTAATAGCCAAGTCTCTCATTACCAGGGATCGTAGTTTTTTTGTTTTTATTTTTAAATCCCAAATATTTACAATTTACAGACATTTGGAAACCTAAGATTGCTACAATCATTATACTAAAATATATTCCAAATACCTGTATATTTTGGCATTTGATTTCACCTTTTTTTTTTCTTATGGAAAATCAGAGTTCCCCCTGCCACCTTCAATCACCAGGATGTGGGTCCAGCTGCCCTGATATGCTGGTGCCCTGCCCCTACCCATATCATTGCCCCTCAATGCCACAGCACTCCCAGCCTTGCTGGTGCACCTCATTCCTGATCTGGTGGCCCCTGCCCTCAGGTGCCACCCCCCCAGTGTGTGAGGAATGGGGTGGATATGTGGGGAAGGGGGGGCATGAGCACAGGTGATGGGAGGGGAGGGGGCACATGTCCCCTCAGATTTCTGCACCCAGAACAGGGTACAGGGCTGTAGCTGGGCCAGACCAGCTCTGGGCAGGAGCTGCCTATACAGCTCAGCAGGTAGACCCAGTACAGGAGAAAGCACTGCATTGCTATGGCCACCAAGGTGAGGTGCAATGGTGGCAGCATGAAGTTGTGCCTCCTCTTGCTGTCAGGCAAGTAGGGGACACCTCACCTTGCCAGTCATGGTAGCACGGTGCTCACCTTCCTCCCACACTGGGTTCTGCCTGCTGAGCTATGGAGGTGGCCCCTGCCTGGAGCTGGACCAACCCAGCTGCAGTCCTGTGCCCCACTGTGGACACAAATCCTGGAGGGCACGTGGCTAACCCCCCTGCCTTCATAGACTTACCTGGAGGGACATTTGGAAGCTGCTCTCCACCACAATGCCTGGGTGCCGCATACATTTGTGTGGCATCCCCCAGCCCCAGGCAGCCCCTGGGAGGCTGGAAGGGTGCCAGCTTGCAAAGGGAAACCCACTGTTTTTCCTAGGTTTTTATCCTTTAAAGTAGAAAATCCATGTTTTCCTCCTTTAAAGGAAAAAAATCCCCGTTTTCCTGCAGTAAACAGAAAACCCAAATCCCTTCTTATTACCCAGTGGAAAGGAATGTTCTATAAGTTTCTTTTTGTTTGGCCTGTTTGTTTGGCCTTTTGCAATGGTGCCCTTTTGTTTTCATCACATGAAGGTGCCTTGGTCAGGCCTTACCTTGAAGTCATAATCCACCAAGCTGCCAGGACTCCTATTAAAGCTTGTTGCTTCCAAGTCACATTTTTCTTCGCTATGTCTCAGGGTAGGCAACCTGCGGCATGGGTGGCAGAGTGTGGCATGCAAAGGCATTTTGCTTGGCACTCATACCTCAGGGCAGACAGCAGGGAAGGGGCCAGGGCTTTGTGGCTACAACAAGGATCAGACCCCTTGCAGCTCCCCTATCATGTGCCCCGGCACATCAACATCTGACAAGCTGAGTTTGCGGGCATTTTTGGCACTCTGTCCAAAAATATTGCTGACCCCTGCTATATCTGAAAGGGCAATCTAAGTTCTTAACACTGAGATTGTTGCCTCGCTTCCCAAGTGAAGCTGTTTGGAGCTTTAAAAGTTGGCAGTTGGAGCATAGGGCAGTTTTCAGCTGTATAGTGTTTAAATCAACACTGGTTCTGATCCAGATGCCAAACTTACATTGAACTATCTGCTTCTTTTCAGATCAAAGGGACTATATCTGTGAATACTGTGCCCGTGCATTTAAGAGTTCCCACAACTTAGCAGTGCACCGGATGATCCATACAGGCGAAAAGCCCTTACAGTGAGTACTTCCGTCTTGCCTTGCTGTGCCAGGCCCTCTTGAGCATATCCATGTTCTTTTTGAGTAACCCTTTTTAACTTGTGGGGTGCACCAGCCCAGTGAAGCTCAGAATCACAACCCCAGCTAGTTGTGCTTGCCATCCTCCTTTTTAAAATTACTTTTTGGGAATGTTTTAGAAGCCTAACTATAAAAAAAATGTGGGGTTGAAATGCCTTGGTCCTTACCACCTCAAGACTACTACACCAGTAGAGTTCTGAGGAAGAGAGGAAGATAAGCAAATACTCAGGTTATTTAAAAAAAAAAAAAAAAAAAGGACAGCAGTAATCTGTCCTTTTTCTGGTTTCCTCGTATCTCCATTCCAGATCTGTTTGCTTATTGACTTATTTTCTTATCCCTTACCATCCCCCACCCCAGGTGTGAGATCTGTGGATTCACTTGTCGACAGAAGGCTTCCCTGAACTGGCACATGAAAAAACATGACGCAGACTCCTTCTACCAGTTCTCCTGCAACATTTGCGGCAAGAAATTTGAGAAGAAGGACAGCGTTGTGGCACATAAGGCCAAAAGCCACCCAGAGGTGCTTATTGCTGAAGCACTAGCTGCCAATGCAGGTGCCCTTATCACCAGCACCGACATCTTGGGCACTAATCCTGAGACCATAACACCACCCACTGACAGCCAGGGCCTTCCCCTTCTTCCTGACCCGTTGGGGAGCACTGCCCCTGGCGAATGCCTGCTGCTGAACCCTGATGGGATGCAGAAGGCATACTGCAGTGGGCCTGAGCGTGTGAGTCTGATGGCTGATGGCAAAATCTTTGTTGGCAGCGGCAGTAGTGGAAATACAGAAGGGCTAGTCATGAACACAGAGATCCTTGGAGCTACTACAGAGGTTCTGATTGAAGATTCTGATTCTGCTGGACCTTAGCGGGTGGGAAATGCACGGGTGTTTGGACAGCTCTGACTTTGTATTTAAAATTAAAAATGGAGGAACTTATTGAAAAAGAGAGAAGTTAAACAAATTTAAAATACTAGTAAATAACCGAAGGGCCTGCTCCCCTCCAGTGTGGATCACAGCACATCCCTCTTCCCCAACCACTTCTCTCCTGTTGTCCCTGTTCAAAAAGGAATGGATGCTGCCATTACTAGAGCAAGTTGGACAGAGCAAAAGGAATTCTCCAATTGAGTGGAAGCAGCCAAAGCCCCTTGCTGTCACCCAAAGCAGATGCTTTTCCTGCTCCTTAACAGATCCCCATTTACAAACTTGAAGGCACTTGCGCTCTGGACCAGCTTCTTGTACCCTCTTCCCCAACAGTCCCGACTTCTATGCATTGCTGCATTCTGGTCCTTGCAGTCTCATTGTTCCTCATGGGGCTGGGAGTTTGGCTTGGCACTTTAGGGCCTCTCAGCAGGGTGAGCTGTAAAACAGCACATCCCGTTCTGTCCTGTCCCGTCCCATTCCATCCTGTTTCCTTCCCCACCCCCAGCACACCTCTGCTCTGTCTCTGACGGGAAGTGTAGGGAACAGCTGGCTCTCCTGTGCTCACTTGCTGAGGCATGGGGGCTGCTTTCAATACACTCACTTTGGCTGTGGGAGACCTGTGTTGGAGAGGCAGAGAGAAGAGTCCCCAGTCTATGACAGTAATTTGCACTTTGAATGTGTTTCGTTTTTGTGTTTATGGTAACAAGATTCCTTATTTATTGATAAAGGGGTTGGTATTTTTAGTTACATTTTTGGGAGTAGTGAGTCAGGCTATTCCAAGATGGGCTTCGTGGTAGCAAAAGTTGCAAGAAGTATGTTGTGCTGTAACTGCAGCCAGATGGATTGGAGTTACTGCTAAGGAAATCAGAATGAGGGAAGCAGAGTAGCAATTTGTAACTTTTCTAAGCAGGGGAAGAGCCTGTGGGGAGGGGTGGGGGGGGTGTTGGAAGGACACCCATTTGCATTATGAATTTTTTTGGAGGTTTTTTTGGCATTTTGGAAAGGGATGAGTAGCCAGAAACAGTCAACCTATGTTGTGGTCTCATTGCCCAGTGTATGACAAGTTTTTTGTTTTGTTTTGTTTTGTTTTAATCTTTTTCTTACTATTTTTTTCTTCTTATTGACTCATTGCCCAGCAGTGGAGGGATTAGTACCATTAGTCAAGGCACTTGTTTGTTCTCTTGTCTTGTGACAGTTGTGTAACTGTTAATTGGTGAGTGACATCGTATTCTGCTTCTCCTTTCCTGAGGTGCAGATACAGGGAGAGAGAGCGGAAATAGTTGTCTTACACTTGAGTCACCTGGAAAAACAGATGGACATTTGATTATAGAAATTCCAACTTCTCTGCCTGCACACACCCCCCTGAAGGGACAGTGTGATGAAAGTTTCCCCAGTGTATCCCTACTTTTCTTACTTGGATGCAAACATCCCTAGTTTCTATGAAACATGGTGGTTCAGATATTGCCTGAGAGTGGTGGGCCTAGCTTACTAGTTATGACAGCTATTGTCCCTCAGATGATAAACTTCTGGACGTGATATGTCTCAAGTTTTGAGACTTGGACCTTTGCTCTGCCCATTGTGTGGTGACCCAGTGACCTTGAGTTTAACTTTTTTTTTGGCAGAGGTGAAAAAGAATCTGTTCTTTGTCACGTCCATGTGGCAGGGAACTGGGTTAAAGTTACCGTATTGAAACATGTTGTCAGCTAAACTGGTTTCTTACATTTACAGCTGCTGAGGAAAAAGGATATTTTGCTGTAGAAAATGGTGACAAAATTAGACCTTTATTTGCCATGGAAATTTTTTGCAGCAAATGTTGACATTTTGTTAAAAAATGAAATTTTGGGGATTTTCCTCCAAGTTTTTAAAAGTGTGCTTTGGGTCAGGTCAAACCACATTTGAATTATTCTCGTTTCAGGATGACAGGATGACAGTAATTTTTTTCCCCACACCTTGCCATGGTATCTCAAGACCCATTCTCACCCCAGCCTGCGCTTACTGGCCTAACATCTCCCCTTGAAGTTTCATGGTCTTCACTCTAACAGAACTATGGTGCATTGCACAGGTCATGTGACTTGTGCTGTGCAGGAGATGCAGTCCATTCAGGGAGCCAGACACATAGAAGAGAATGGTAGCATGAAATGATACCTAAGCTACAATTTTCCTCAGACAGCACTGTGGCTCCAGAGAGTGGAGTGCAATGTTAAACTCAAACAAAACTGACTGTTTTGATTCAAGCATGTCAAAATGATTTATTTCAATAAAAAAATGTCAAAATAAAGTTTTGACATTTTTGGGCAGCCACATTTTTCCCCACTAAGATGCTTCATGAAATAAAGAAAACTTGTTCAAAATAATTTTTGTTGGAAAATGTAACCTCCCCTAAAAGTGTGGTTTTTCTGGCCAGGGCAGCTGGATGACAGCCAGCTCTTGTTAGACAAGTGGTTGAAAAAGTCCTCTAGTCTAGCATCTAGAATAGTTGTGAAATGCTGTTGTGATCCAGGCTGACCTTGTCTGTGTTGACCAGCCAGACTGCTACAGACTAGTTCTGCTGGAGCGGTCTTTAAATACTGCTTCTTTGCTTGGTTTGAACTCCAGCAGGGACAGGGCCTTATGTGGAACACTAAAAGGAGAGCTTAGCCTTAGTATCCTTTCATTTCTCAGGATAGCACTAAAAACCTGTCCTGGATAGAAAGCTTGTTCATCAGCAGTGGTGTGAAACTTGTCAGCTTACAATAGAGACTCTAAGGTGAGGGAAGTTAACCTGTTATTTGTCTGCCCAGGCTGTACCCATTGTGTGAGGAATAGGACATGGGCTATTAAGTTTCCCTAGCAACAGGGAATATTATCAGATTTCCTGGATACAGAAATGAGCACTTATCCAGTTTATAAATCCTTCTTACCCCACACTTCTGATCCTGGCCGTCTTTTGTAACCCTCTCAGACGATTCTGTTTTAACCTTTCATTCATTTTCACTTGGTCCCAGCAAGTCTGTCTGTCCTTAACCACACACAGCCTGCTAACCTCAAGGCAAGAGATTAACAAAAAACAAACAATATTTAAAACTGACACTTAATACCTCCCTGCTTCTTCTCCCCTTCACTCGCATGCAGTTTGCTTCAATAAATTATTGTAGTAGTTTGCAATAAACCTTTTTTTTTTCTTTTTTTTTTGTATTTTTCCCCCTGTATTTATATATATTTTTTTTTTTTTTATCTCTTGGGGAGGGAGCATGCCGGGGACCTGGGATTAGGAAGGTTTCATTTTTCCCTTCCATTAGAGTCCATTGCCATAAACTGGTTTATATCTTATCCTGCTCCAAACACTGCTTCAGACAGTCCTATAGCCCCAGATGCTCCTACGTACTCCTCATAGTTGCAGGTATAACCTAAGTTGCACCCTTCACAGCCAGGAGTTGCCTATTCGAGACATACTTATGTTGATGGTGAGAGAGTGGGTCATGGGGCCTTGTAGAAGTGTGCTTTTTGGGGTGCGGTCTGTCACTCTGCAGCCACTGCTACTCAGTGAGGATGATGCTGTGGCACTGATGCCTTTCAAAGGAACAGGGTGGGAGTCTCAAAGGCATAAAGTAACTCCTTGTCTGAGGGGGGCATGACCTGTACTAGCATGAATCCTGCCACCAGGGAGGGGGGTTAGGCTTTACACTGCTTAGCAGCACTACCTGCAGTAGCCACCAGGTGGCAACAAAGCTGTGTTGCATTGGCACACCCTTAAATGTGGAACAAAAGTGCAGGAGGGGTGAGGCATAGGCTGACAAGTCTTTGATTGCTAAAAGTCTTGTTAAGCCTGCCACACAGTGTTCTCCACCTGAGGGGTGGAGATGGGGAGCCCAGGTAGCTACTTAACCCAAGTTGGGGAAAGGGTAATGTAAAATAATAATAATAAAGGGATACTCTTCTTTTCAACTCCTGTTTTCTCTTAATCTGGGTAATAATACATAACCAAAATAAATGTATAAAGGAAAAAAACAATAAAAGTTGTTTTGTCTTGATGCATGCAGCTGGTTTGCAGTGGTTGTACTGGATAATGCTGTGATTGGGGAAGGGACATGCCGTATATGTACAGCCAATGTGTAGATTGGGGTGGGCAAAACACGTTCTGTGGGCCGGAGGCCATTCTATCCGGCCCATGGGGCCCCTAAAAAAATGTAGAAAATTAATATTTCTTTGCCCTTGGTTCCTGTCAAAAGTGACGGGAGCCAAGGGCAGTAGGATCCAGGGGAAGCCCAGCAGGCCCCAACAACAGTGGGGCCATCTGGCCCCGCCCCCCAACCGGGGTTTCTGACTGGAAGTAGGTGGCTGCCCTGTGCTGGAAGCTCAAGGTTGGGGGAGGTGGCCCCCCGCGCAAGGAAGGAGCATGGGTGGGGGGGGAAGCAGCTCCTCCCTGCCCCACACCCAGTGCCCCGCACTGCAGCTGCTTGCAGCCCGCAGGGGGCTGCTTGTGCCTGCTCGGGACAGCCCCATGCAGGCAGTGAGCCCCTACAGCATGGGGTGGGGGAGGGGCCGCTTCCCCCCAACACTCAGCTTTTCCCTGGGCTCCTTCCTTGCACAGAGAAAAGCGGCCCCTTGCCCAGGCTGGCAGTGGGGCAGGTTACAAGCTGGTGCTGAGCGTGGGGAAAAGTGGCCCCTCGCCTGCCCCATGGCCAGCACCCCGCGTGCAGCCACCTGCAGCCTGCAGGAGGCTGCCTGTGCCTGCTCTGGCCAGCCCTGCGCGGGCTGTGAGCACCTGCAGCAGAAAGCACTGGCCATGGGGCAGGCAAGGGTCCACTTTTCCTTGTGCTCAGCACCAGCTTCCTCCCTGCGGGTGAGCAGGGGGTTGGAGCTGTGCACTACCCCCTGCCTGTACTGCAGGGCTGGGGGGGCACTGGGTGTAAGTAGGTGGGGAGCCAGTGGGAGCACAGGGCCTGCACCAGTGTACCAGGGCCCAGAGCAGGGTGGCAGGAGCACAGGGGTCCCAGCTGGCAGGGGATCTGTGGAGCCGGGCCAGCTCCCCCCTTCCCTGCTGGTGCAGCCCAACCTGGTTCCAGAGACCCCTGCCGGCCTGCGCCTTGCTCTGGGCCCCACTGGTGCTGGCCCTGGGACATTGGTCCCAAGATGGTGACCAGGGGGTGGGGCACCTGTCAAAGGGTGGGGCTACCCATGTGGCCCTCAGCAGCCTGCCAAAACTGGGTAAGCGGCCCTCCGCCAATAATAATTGCCTGCCCCGGTGTAGATAGTTGCATTAGTTTTCAGTTGCATCTTCCTTATGTGTTTATTTGGGCATGGCAGGACCCTCAACATCTCATGGGAGTGGGGCCTCTGGCTGTTCAACAGGTGGTGCAGAGGGAGGGATCAGTGAGAGATGTACCTATGCCACTCTAGCTGGCTGGAACTGAAATGGGGAACTGTTTTTCCTCTAATTGGGATCTAGCCAAGGTTGAAAGTGGATGGAAATCGCAACAAGCAGTTAGTTGTTAGGTTGTTGACAAGAAACCAGCAGGGTCTCTGCTTGAATAAGCCCACAGGGTTGTTATGCTTCTTACCCTGTCAATTAAATTTTTGGCAGGCCTGAAAGGGACTCTTCCCTGGGTAAAGACCTATGGCTTGGTCCCACCCAGAGGGCAATAAACCAATAATTCCAAGACAATTGGATACAAATTCAATGAAAATATAAGGAATCCAGTCACTATCATCAACAATAACCAGAAATAGGAATCACAAGGTAAAACAATGCATACAATACTAGTGAAGTGGCCACCAAGAATAAAGAGGGTGGGAGTGGGGGAGGCAGGTACAGAGTGCCGCCATCCATCACCCTGCGCCACTGCTGCCACCCCCCCACACACACATACACACATCCCGCTCCATGTCCAGCCCTGTACTTCCAAGGGGTGTGGGAGCATGCATATGGCTGCTTGCACCTCCTGTGGGGGGAGCTTGCCCCACCGTCCCCTTTGCCAGTACCTGCTGCCACTACTGCCTCCAAGGAGCAGGGCTTCACCACCCTACTCTGTACCCTCTGTCCCTGCCATCATGGCAACACTCCACTGTCCCACTGCATCCCTGCCATTTCCTGCTGAGCACTCTGGTTTCAGTAAGCATTGTGATAGGTAGTCTCTGCAGCCAGTCAGAGTGCTCCAAGTACGTTATGGACAGACACACAGACAGATGGAATAAGCCCTTTATATGGATTTCCTAGCGAATTGCCTGTCAAAAATGATGGGGGGACAGGAGTTCGGCCCTGTGCTCCTGTTCTCCCCGCTAATCTGGCCCCACCTCCCTTATGGACAGAGACAGACTAAGGTTTTTATAATATTAGAACAAGTAACAGCCAAACACCACCACTGAGTTTGGGCCCGGAGGCCTGTTCCCCACCCCTAGCCCCTGCAGCTTTGGGTCTGGGACCACCAAGAGGGCCGTTGGGAGCACTAAGGGCTTAGTGTGGAAACTAAGATTGTGGCTAAGGCCAAAGCAGCAGTCAGGGAGGCTTTCTTTGCCTTTCCCCAAATGCGTACTGAGCACCTCAGATTCAAGGGAAGGTGACACTTGACCCTCGTGAAGGATGGTAGGTCAATTGGGCAGGTGTGTTTACATACGGCGGGAGTCGCTCCACAGCACAGCGATACCTTGGAGTTTGGCCCCTCACTCGGACACCCTTTGCCTCGAAACAAGCGCTGTGTCCTCTCTCAGATACGACACTGCTAATTCTCTCTCTAACTCTTGCAATGCAACCCTCAGTCAAGTGCTCACGCTGTCAGGCTCGCCCCTGTTGCACACAAGATCACACTCCCGTGCCACGCACACGGGCCTCACACACCGCCCCATGCACACCCCCTGAGGGACTGAGAACACGGTTTTCATACTGGACTCATCATGCCACCTGTTTCATCCAATCAGTCACCTCAGTCTGTCAATCAATAAATAGTCCATCTCCACTGGGCCACTCGTAAGCGTCCACAACGTGTACTTTATGATCATAGTTTTCCTACCATCTTTTTATATCTATCTAGATAGATAGATAGACAGATACAGATATATAAAGGGCTCAGTCATCTGTCTGTGGGTCCATAATGCTCTTGGAGCACTCTGATTGGCTTACTGAAGCAACCAATCAGAGTGCTGCGCACACAGACACATGGCGTCTCAATCATGACAGGCTGCGCATGCTGATAGCTGGGATGTAGGTCATAGTGGCATCAAGGGCAGAAGTTCAGAGAAACTTCTCACGTCTGGCTATCCTATCGGTGTGACCAGGCCTGGACTCAGCTAACAAGGTCAAGGTCTGTTTACTCTTTAGGATAGATTTACCTCACAAAAATAACAGCAGTCTGGGACCACCAAGTCTCAACAGGGGTCTCACTGAGGGACCCCATGTTTGAAGGGGCAGTTTTAGGCCACAGAAGCTCTTGGTAGAAACAGGACCTGCTCCCCCCACTCCCGATGAGAAGTGGAAGACGGCTTCTTGCCCATTCAGCTCAGCAGGGAAGTAGACAATAATCAAGGCATCTTACTCTCACCTCTCTGTAGTGAGAAACTGGAGAAGGGAACCCATACCAGGTAGAAGTCCAGAGATTCTCCAAAGCCATTAACCTAAAACTGGTATCTTGAATTGTCAAGCCTGCTGAGAAACCCATAGCTCTCATTGCCCCCTATGAGGAGATGTTGAGTGGGCAGTGTGACCTGTTGCTGGTAAAATTCAGCAGAGGAGAAAATTAAAATGTATATTCAGCTACCTGGCAATTGATTGTATTCTCCAGTCTGAAACTAACTTGCAGTTAACAAAGTCACCTAGTGAAATGCCTAAAAGTAGGTTTGGCGGGGAGAAGCTTGTCACCACAGGACTGGGAGCACTTCCCCATCAAAGGAGCCTGGGAAAAAACAAAATAGGCTGGGTGTCACAACGAGATTTCCTTTCTGTATTTGTAAGGGATTAAGTGTCACCTCACTGGGGATTAGCAGGATGCTAATCTAGCTATTGTAGATATGTTGGTAGGGTCAGGGAGGCGCACAGAGTGGACTCTTGCTGGGAGGATGACTGGAGGTAGGCTAATGAGGGGAGCATGGGGGGTGTGGGAGAGGCTGGTTCTGGACTAGAAAAGTGGCAAGAGCAGAGAGACTGCCCTGGTAAAAGGTGAAAACTCTTCCTGCAGTGATCTCAGAGGGAGGAATTCAGTCTCTCGAAGCCTTGGGGGATGGATGAGGGGGAGAGAACAAGCCAGACGTGTGAGCGGAGAATGCCCTATAGAGCTGGAATGTGCAAGCTGAGCTAGGGATTTTTTCTCTTGTGGATGTTGCACAAACAGCCCTGTGTGTAATCCCTTTGGTTCAGCTTGCCTCTGCTGAGGGAAAGCCACTTTGCACCATGGCTTCAGCAGAACAGCCCCCGGTGATCCTCCGGTCCCTTGACCTCTGCAGTCGCGCAATACGCCTGGCCAGGAAAATCCGCTCCGATGTTGTCTGCCTCTTGGATTCCTATGTAAGTCCCTCCTCAAACCCATTTTTCTGCTGCATCTTCCTTAGTCATCAACCCCACCCAAGGACCCATGCCAACTTACTGGCAAAGGGGATGGCTTTCTTAAATCCATCTCCTGCTTGTTACCCTAAGAAGCTGGAGTTTGGGGGAGGGAAGGGGGTGCTTGTTCTAAAGTGACAAGTACTGGATGGAGGAGAATCCAGGCATACTGTGAACAGAAAAAGGAGAGGTATCAGCCAACCAGTTCACCCAAAAAGTGTACTCAAAGGGAGATGGGTGAAGGGCTGTGCAGTGCAGGGTACATATGGAATTCCTGTTGGCAGAGAGGTGGTAGCAATCAAGGCACACTACATGGTGCAGAGAAGTTAGGCTCTTTTCTTGCCTTGTAGAGCTTTTGAGGCTGTTCCCACACAACTCTTGAGCTTTGTACTCAAGAGAATGGGCCCTTTCTTATCATAATCCTTATCACCATCACCACCACCCCTTGGGAATGATAAGGGAGAGGAGGGAAGGTGTCAAAGACCGTGAAACTGAGGATGCCTCCAGCAGGAATCTCTATAGCAGAGGTTCCCAACCACCAGGCTGTGGCCCAGTACTGGGCCATGAAGGGCTGGGTGTTGGGCTGCCAGCAGTCACGTGCAGGGTTAAAGCTGGGCGGTAGGATAGCCCTGGGAGGGAGGCAGCTGGCTCAATACACCCTGTCCCACTCCTGCTGCCATGGTCGTGCCCCGCAAGGTGCCCACGCAGCAGGTATCAGGGCCCATGCAGGACCCCCCCAAACCTGCCCACAGCTGGGAGTGGGGGGATGCAGGCAGGGAAATGCCTGGGGTGGAGGGTGGGGTGGTGGCTCTGCTGCTTGCTATTAGGGAAGGCAACAGAGCCCCTTCTTCCCAGGTAGCCCCAGCTTCATCCCCCCCGGGCCACTGCCTGCTCAGCCTCCTCCCCTGCAGGGTCCCCCCAGTGCCTGTGGCTGTGGTTCCCCAACATGATCCAATCCTCGCAACACGCCCCCCCCCGACCACGTAAAAATTAAATGTAAATATTTAAATTTAAACTTAAATATGTAAATTGAATTTAAATATGTTTGACAGTCCAACATATAAAAAAGGTTGGGAACCACTGTTCTATAGGAGGGAACATGCATCCTCAGGATGATACCATCCAGGCTGGAACTGAAGCAGGGTGTGGGTAGAAGATTCTGCCATAGAAGGGGCTCCTCTGCGGCAGATAATGGGAAGGTTTTGTGCCATCAGGACACAGGACATGGTAGGGGAAACTTTGGGTCTAATATTCAAGGTTTTGGGGAATTGTTTTTTGTTTTTAATGCTTTGCATATTTGAAAGGCTGCCATAAAGAGGAGACAGGTATTGTTCCTGCCACTGAGGGCCATGGGTTTGAAAGACAGCAAATGTTTCTACCTTTCAGAAGAGTAGGAGCAGGGTCCAGCTGCCTAGCACCACGGTGGTGGAATCTCTTCCTTTATGGGGGATTCCTGAAGGGGCTGGAAAGGCCCCTCTGGGATGGATAAGAAAGTGAATCCAGCATCTGTGTAGGGGCTTGGATTAGCTGAGCCTCAAGACCCCTTCCATCTGTGATCCACAGCTTGGAAAGGGTAATGTCATAGCATAGTATAAAAATCAGACTGAAAGAGACCCCTGGAGATCTAATCCAACTCCCTGAATGAGGTAGGATCATTCCTATCCAAACCATCCTATACAAATCCTTGTCTAACTTAACTCAACCCTGTCATGCAGTCTCAAGGCATAGAACTAACCTGTCACAGGTAAAGCAGCGGGACAACAGCAGTCAGTGCCCTGCTGCTGCAAGCATTGTTAAGATATGCTAGAGAGATACAAGGAAAAGGGCCAGGCCCCACTATAGAGTAAAACACACACAGTCTATACCAATATAACCATAGGGTAAAATTCCTTCCTGACCCCAAATATGGTGACCTTGAGTGGAGGGGCAAGAACCTCTAGCAAGGAACCTCCAAGTTTTAGTCCCAGAAGGAGTATTGGAACACCACAGTCAAAATCTTCTGCCTTGGCTGTAGCTAACAACCAATGTTTCTGAGGAAGGAGCAGGGAGAGCATTAACTACAGTCAACCCTATCATGCAATCTTAACGCATAGCACTAGCCTGCCACAGGTAAAGCAGGAGGACAATGGTAGCTATTGGTGTTATATATTATAACTGTGATCTTTATATATATATATAATACATAAAACATACACATATACTCTGTGTGTGTGTGTGTGTGTGTGTGTGTGTAATATAAATGCCATCACACTAGCAACAAGAAGTGGGGGGGGATTCCTTCCCAGCCTCACCAGCAAAGCACAGAAGCATGGGAAATACCCATAGTAGAGCATGGGCATAGCTATAGCTAGATCATCCCTGACCAATGATTATTCAGCCTTGTCTTGAACACCTTCAGTGCTTGAGATTCAACAATTTCTCTAGGCAGTCTATTCCACTGTCTTACTGTTCTAACAGTGAAGAAGATTTTCCTGATATCCAATTTAAATCTACTTTGTTGCAATTTGAAGCCATAGATCCATGTCCTGCTCTCTGTGGCAAGACAGAGGAGGTGTTCACCTTTTTTATTGCACCCCTTCAGATACTCATATTGTTTCTGTGATTCACTAAGACTCCTAGATCCTTCTCAGCAGTGCTGCTATGCAGCCAATTTTCATCCATTTCATATTTATGTTTCTGATTATTCTTCTGAAAGTGCAGCACCTGGCATTTGTCAATGCTGAACTTCCTGTTCAACTTTCCAGTCTGTCAAAATCCTTCTTGAGCTCCAGACCTCCTAACAGTCCTTCTCACAGTCCTCCTCAGCTCCTGACAGTACTTCTCAGTTTTGTGTTATCTTTAAATTTGCTCAAGAACCGTTTTTATGCCAGCATCTAATCATTAATAAACATGTTGAACAGCACTGGGCCCAGAAGCAGACCCTGTGGGACTCCACGTGAAACCTCCTGCCATTCCAGCATGGAGCCATTTATAATTACTCTTTGCTTGTGGCTATTGAGACAGTTGTTAATCCACCTTATAGTAGTTTTGTCTAGCCCACATTTCTCCAATTTTTTTACAAGAAGGTCATGAAGGACTTTGTCAAAAGCCTTGATGAAGTCCAGCTACAGTATATTCACTGTATCCATTCATCCGCCCAAATGGTTAACTTGTCAAAGAAGGAATTCAAGTTTGTACGGCAAGTTTTGTTCTTAGTAAATCCATGCTGGCTGCTCATGGTCAGCCTTTTGTTCTCCAGATATCATAGTACAGGTACCATATGTACTGTATGGGAGGTACCAAGGCAGAAGGAAATAGATGGTTCAAAGAACTGGCTAGCTCCACCTGACACATCATTTTTATAGGAGGGAGCTTTCACTGGGTGCCCAGCTCTAAATCCCTGAGCTAACAACCTGGCAGAAGCACTTCCCCAAATCCAGAGGAAGTGCTGTCTTCAAGTAGGAATTCTCCAGCAGAAACTCTCAGGCAGCTCCTGTAGTGCATGGAGCCCCACACTAGTACTTGCTCTTGTTGCTTAAGGAGAGACATCTGTGACACTAAGGCTGCCAATGCTCCCAAAGGCAATGCCTAATGGCTGCTGTTTTCCTAGCCAGAACCACCCACCTCCTGGACCTGAATGCACCAGCTGCTCTAGCTTTTGATAAGCAGGACTTATTACTGGGCCTGGTATGACCCATGGACAAGCAGGAAATCCTAACTCAACCCAGTAGGGCTATGAGTAATAGGTTTCCCATGCCAGGCTTGACAGCAGTTGCCCTTGCTAAGTTCACACTGAAAGGAGGCAGCTGCCCTGTTTGTACTGGTGGAATCTCAACAAGACATGGCACATGGGCACAAGACAAGCAGCAGTTTCCCTCACTCTTCCTCTAGTTTATTCCTCTTCTCATTTGTGTCTATTGCATAGCCAAGGTCCAGCACAGTAGGTTTATTCTTCAGGTTCTGGTTCTTAACAGCCAGCCCGCCCTTTTGTGGTTCTTTCATATGCAAACTTGCAAGGTGAATGGGACAGTCTTTCTAAACCTTGACCTCTGTCCCTCCCCCCGATCCCCAAACCAGGTTGAACGGCAGGGGCTAGACAAGAACATCAGCCTGGATGGTGTGGACAGCATGCCGACAGCTGCTGTGGAGCACTGGAGTGAGCTGACAGAGGCTGAGCGCCTGGGGAGCAACCTGAAGGCCTATCGTATCTTCCAGGCCCTGCTGGCTGAGGTCTTGGAGGATCAGAGGACTCACCTGACCCCCACAGACACCAACTTCCACGAATCCATCCAGTCTATCATGCTGCAGGTCTCAGCCCTGGCCTCCCAGCTGGAGGAGCTGTTGGTGCTGCTGGAGCACAGTGTGCCAGCCCGGGAGGAGATAGAGGGCACTGCAGACAGCCCAAGCCGCAGCATGTTTGAGAAAAAGCTGAGGGGGCTGAAGGTGCTGCAGGAGCTGGCCCAATGGTCTGTGAGGTCTGTGAAGGATTTGCATCATGTTACCAAGCACAGTCACAGCAGCAGCACAGTCCGTGTGAGTCACCAGTAAACCCAGTCTCAGAATGAGGCTGCCTGCCTCTTCCCTACATGCATGCAGGAAAGTGAAGGGAGTGGTAGGGGAGGGAGTGGCAGTCCACTCCAACCCTCTCCTGGTGGGTTGTCTGTCCAGAGAGGTGTCCCAGTACAGCAAACCAGAGCCAACTTGGGGTGGTGTGGGACAGCTCCCCCACTGCTGGGTCAGATCAAGACCCCCAGACCTAGCAGCCAGCTAGATCATGGCAGGGACCTGCCCCAGGACACCCATAGCTGGCTCTGTGCCTCAGCTCTTCCTTAGGGCTGCACCAGGAGACGCTGCTTAGTACCCACAAGTTAAGACTTGGCAAGACAGAAGGACCAGCAGGGAGAAGGGTTGCCTACACTTCTGAATGTCCCTTCTCTCCTGCTACCTGTTCCCCACCCATTGCCCTGAGGTGAGCTTGGGCAATATCCCTGCCCTCCCCTCCCCTTGGCCTTGACCTTCCCCTCAGTTGAAGGAGACAATTGCTGGATAGGGGCTGAGGGTAGAGATCACAGGGTTAGGCTGTTCCACTTTGGAGCACAGACCTACTCCCAGGGGGTAAGCATGATGGTGCAGTGCTGGAAGGATGTGTTCATGGCAGTGAGAGACCGAGGGTCTTAGGTGGCTCCTGCCTAGGCCGGATCCCATTGCCCTCTGTCCAGCACCCATTTTTCCTTGGTGTCCTGCCACTTGAGCTGTGCCTCCTATGGCTGGTATCACAATGGACTTTAGCAGGTCCCAAAGCAAGGGGTGTGCAGAAATAAGCAAGTCTCTAAGCAGGGACACCTTCAAGCAAGTTCCTGCCACTAGGATGCACTGAACCTGGAGGTGGGAGAGGAGGGTGGCAGGGGCTTGTTTGAGAGGGGCAGTGAAAAGTCTGGAGTGGGATAAGAGGGAAGGAAGACCTGTTAGTGTGGTTATGTGGAAATGCCTTGTCTAGGGATTCCTAGATGCTGCTGGACTCATGGTCTCACCCAAAGGCACCTCAGCTTTCTGCTCTGGTGCCAGGGAGTTAGGTAGCCCATGTGCCATGTACAGAGAAGGCCTGAAATGTGTGTGATTCTCTCCCACACCCCATATCCCATCAAATGTTCCTTTCTTGCTGCTACTGCTGCTGCTTTTCCTGGTTGATTCTCTGAAAAAAAACTGGAAAACAAGTGAGGTTCTGCATTAGAGATTCTATGCAAGTGACCTAATTATGCCAGAAGGAATTGAATTATGTCCAAATTTCTTTTAAGAATGGATTTAAAACTAATGCCCAACAGACACTTTGAAGAAAAGTTCTCCCTGTTCAACTGAGCTCTGAAAGAGATCCAAACGCTAGACTACTCTCTGCCCCAGTCCCTCTGTAAAACCAGACACAATAGACATCAATAAACTTCATATTTCGAAAGTGAAAAAAAAGAAATAAAGCAAAAAAAAAAATTCTGCGTGTCAAAAAATAAACCATTCAGGCCTTCTAGCTATGCATCAATAACAAGCTTTTATTAATTTTTAGTATATAATTAGGATTTTTATGAAGGAGTAGAATATCTGATTTCCTTCTTGCCTTTTCAAGTCACTTTTAAACACAGTTCCTCTAATGCGGCTCTTATACATTTATATGGATAAACTGTTCTAACAGAAGTCATTTTAGCTTTGAAATGTTTTGGATCTGACAAAATTTGTGATTTTTGCTTTTGAAAAACCAGACAGAATTTAATCTCTAACGGTACTAACAGGGATTCTTGGAGTGCCATAAAACTTTGTGTTCTCTAATTTTGCCATCTTGCCCCTGGGTCTGTCAATGTGATCTTGATTTCTCCCATAGGTTAAAGTTAGTGGGGGGGTTTAGCATGAGAAGATACTTTTGGTTTTCCAGGAATGTAGCAGAATGCATTGGGAAGAAAACTGCACTGGAATAAGATGATTACTTTTTCACTCCCCAAAGAAAAGGTTGTAGCAGGGTCAGAGTGTCACTGTAGCTGTGATGATCCAGAAAAATGTGCAAATGTTGAGGGTTCTTTGTGATACCTTTTATTGAACCAACTGTATAGCGGGGAGAGCTTCCAGACAAACTTTTGGGCACCAAGTGCCCTTCCTCAGTTCTCCAGCCCATACAGTTGGTCCAATAGAAGATATCACAAAAAATCCTCCCCTCTCATAGAAAAGTTTCTCATAGAAAATATTTTTGGATAATGAGAATATTTAAAACCTAGCAAGAGTTTAAATGTCCAGAAATGTGGGGATGAGAAGTGGTTTGTGCTGTTTAAGAGAGAATAAAGGAGAATGAGTTTCAAACACGGTGTGCTGGCTTGATTTGGGGAGGCTGGGGAAATAGGGGTGGCCTGTTCCGCTTAACCACTCTAGAGGGCAGCAATAGTCCTGCCTTAGCTACAGGTTTATACTATCCAATGCTATAACAGCCTGTCTGGGCAGCAGCAGGTTGCTCAGCACAGGCTGCAGAAGATGCCTAAACCCTGCGCTACCAGTGGGTCTGCTGCTAGCCTGTTGGTACCCAAGCTGGGGTTCTTCCATGTGGTATGAGTTTATGCAGGTTTGAGTTTGAGGTCCTCTGGCTTGCATGGACAGAAGACAGAGTGAAGACAAAACAGTCAAAATCCTCCACTCCCCACCCTGCCCATATGGGTCACAGGGGGCACTGAGCCATGTATGTGATCTCTCTCTGTGCAGGTGCAGAGGGGAATGCCAAGGTCATTACAGTAGGGTTGCGGTCTTTACATGGAGTGAACTTGCTTTACGTTCTCCCCCCATCCCTGCTGCACGGTCCAGGGAGAGGATATTACCCCTTTCCCAGGCTGAAAGTGAGGAATCGTGCGGTAGGAGGAGAGGGGTGTCACTGACTGGCCCTGAGACTGCTCAGTGAGTCACGACTTGGAACAGAGTCACGGCCACAGAGTCGTAAAATGGGCAGCCAGGCCCCAGGAGCAGCAGGATGCGTGGGGGTAGTGGTGATTTCCAGCTGCAGCTGTGGCACCAGCAGGGTTGTGTGATGAAAGGAAAGGCTATTATTTTTCTGCCCTGTCCCGCCTCTCAAGTCAGCATCTAGGGCTGCTGCTTCATGGCCATGCTTCTCTGGGCACTGTCCACTCAACCCTGCTGCCTTGTGGCTTCCTTGACTAGCCCATAAGATGTGGGAGTCTCTCCATACCACTGCCCCAGCTCTAGCTCCAAGCAGCAGGGTAAGGCTGTGGGTTTACAGGGATACAATTGTGTGTTATGAGCATTTAGCTATTCAGCTGTTTTAGCTTTGTTTGACCTATTGATGGGGTTTACATTCCCTCCACAATAACACTCACTGGGGGGGAGGGGGGGGGAGCAAGTGTGAAGTGATAACCTGTTGGGCTTGGGACTGCTCTTTCATCCCAGAATCTGTCTGGCTGTCTCTCTGCCTCCCCAGCCCCTTGAAATCCATTCCCCAGAACAGAACATACTAGATATGGCTGGGGCCCAGCTGGTGTTTCCTGGGGCCATTAACCCTTAGTATGGTGTGGCTTCTCTAACCTGCCTGCCCTAGCCCTCCATAAACCCCCTGCCTTCATCAAATCCCCCACTGGCCCTTAGAGCTGCTCCTCTCCCCCTTTGCACCTGCTCCAACCTGCTGGCTCATCTCTGCTGATAGCCCCTGACCCTGTCTTGCTCCCATCAGCAAGCATCTTGATCTCCCTAAGCTCCCAAACCTTATGTACATTCCTCCCCTTCCCCTGCCCCCACCCTGCCAACAGTTGCTTGTCTGTCTATGCTATGGGCTCGTACCCTTCAATTTGGGGCCATAGATCACCAACAAGGAACCAATTCCTCCTTCTTTGCCCCTACAACCACACATTCTGTTCCACACAGCTCCCCTCCACAAACTGTGTAAAAGGGACCTGGAGTCACCTGATGTCCTGCATATCTCCACACTCTTCCTTTTTTTCTTAATATATATATTTTAAGTTTCACCCCACCTGGCTGCAGAGAACTTCTTGAAATGATGACCCCTAATATATACCAGAAAACAAAAGGTGTCACACAGTGGGTGAGAGCAGCGGGGAGTGGTAGGAGGAGACTGCAAACTGCATTCCTTGGTTGATCTTGATTTCAAAGCCAACCTCACGGTTCTCTGTGACAGTCGCCTGCCTCTCCTCTCCCTGCGGACTTGGCAGTCCCAGGTTCCATATAGGCACATGGACACTTCCTGTCCAGATATGGATGGTGTCACTGCCAGACAACCACTCGCCTTTGTTTCTATTGGTGAATGCAGCGTCGCCTTGTTGGGACCATACCAGGAACACCTGGCTGATTGCTAGTGCTTCATGCACAGAGCTATGTGCAATAATAAAGGGACTCCACTTGGATTGCAAGAACTTGCATCTTTATTACAAAAGCAGTATGCTCAGTACTGCTGTTTGCAGCCCTGTGATACAGTATGAGCTCGGAGCTATTGCAAAATTCTCCAAGCACATTGAGCTTTCTGGTTTCACCCTCAAAATCATCCCTACTACTGCTGGTATTCCAATTTGCAGGAACCTATAGGTTCCTATCACTAGGAGTATTGCTATAGCAGTGATTAACAGACAGATTGTCTCCTAAAGGTGCGACCACCTTCCCCAAGGGACTAGAGTACTGCCCCAGCCTGGCTTGTCACACTAATTCTCAGAGATTGCAATTAATCCCTGCTTCTCCCCCCAGCTCTACCATGCCCCTCCCCCTCCCCCGGCCCCTTGCCTGTGGACCATCAGCTGCCTGGACCCAGCCCAGCCCCAGGACACTGAGTCCAAGGATGGTGACAGGGGGTTCAAGCTGAGCTGATTTGGGGAGCTGCCACAGCACTAGATTCGTACCTTCCTGACTCCTCTGCTGAACAGCTGGATCGCAACTCCTGATACCCCCTGCTCTTGTATCTCCGGGTGCCGTAGATGACCCCAACGACAACTGCCAGCACCGTGATCACAGCCACCACAATGCCAGCCACAGCACCCCCTGAGGGTCTTGAGCTGGACTGCGCCTCAAAGAGTCGAATCATTTCCTGCTCATCAGTGGTGTTAGCTGGCCGCCAATGCCTGCTGCCCTGCAGCTTGACCCAGGCTTGGCTGCTGTTCTGCTGCACCAGGATAGTCTCCACCAGACTGACGTTGGGAGGTGGCGGGCGCAGGAAGGGGGGCAGCTTAATGAGGGCCAGCTTCTTGGCAAAGAGTACCCCAGCCTGTAGGCAATACAGGACCTGGCAGCCGTCGCTGAGGTAGGCCTTGTGTTGGCTGTACCCCTTGGGACACTTCATGGGGTAGTCAGTGGGGGCCTCCTGGTAGAAGAAATCCTGCAGGAGCCCTGGGCTCTGCCCCTGACGGAGCCCAGCCAAGGGGTTGCCAGCCTGGCAGCTGAAGAAGCCTCCAAAGGGCACGGCAAAGGGGGTTGCCATCTCATAGTCATTGCTCACACACACCTTCAGGTCCTCAAAGAGCTGCAGTGGGTAGAAGTTGGCAGGGCAGGCAGGGGCCCCCATGATAGGGTTCTCCTGCCCAGGACTGTACAGCCCACCAAATAGGAAGCCTGAGCCCTGGGGCACAGAGCCGCTGGCAGCACACCAGCTAGCTGTGAACCGAACAGTAGTGGTATAGTAGCGGACGCCACAGACCTTCTGGCAGCAGGTGAAGAAGATCCAGCAGGTGTGGCACTGCTCCCTGCACTCGGTCCGGGGCTGACTAGCTGAGCGCTCTTCTGCATGTAGTGGGACAGATCCAAAGCCAGTTGGGCAGGAGAAGCTGCCTGTCAGCGGGTTACGTGTACGATAGGGCTGGCACAGTGCCTCCACATCCTCACCCGACACGCCCACACACTCCTGGAAAATGCCCCCGAAGGTGAAGTTGGTGCTGGCTGCGTGGCACGACCCATCATCCACATTGGCCTGGAAGTCAAAGTTGCTGGAGTCGGTGTTCACGCAACCTGGGTGAGTGTTGACGGCATAGTAGAGACGGATAGCACGCTCCACTGTGGCTGCCACTCGGCGGGCCGTGGGCACTGGCAGCTCAGGCAGAGCTTCAGGTGTGAGGAAAAAGGGCAGGGGCAAGCCACCCCGGCCAATGGCCACCAGGTGGTTAGGAATCCCCTCCTGCCACTTCTGAAGGGTAATGCCCGGGTAGAAGGGCACGCTACCATGGCTTGCAACCCGGGAGTCCACTGTGTTCTCCACATAGTCCTTTGTCAGCTCATCCTGCACCTGTGCAGAGGCTCCGATGCCCACATTGACCTTGCTGAAAAAGGTGACTGAGGCCGAGGCAGTGACAGCTGACTTCTGCGCTACTTTGTCCAGGACAAAGGTCTGTTTGACTTGGTCCTCCTGGATCAAGCTGGCTCCAGCCTCCAGCCTGATCAGGACATGGGTACCATAGCGGAGCACCAGCAGCTCTGCTAGGTATTGAGCCGCCCGGGTCCGGCTGTTCTCCAGCAGGTTGCCAATGTCCACGAGCTGGCTGCGGAGAGCAGGGTGCAAGGCAAAAGGAGGCTGGGCCTGCACTGAGTAGATGTGGTGCCTCACCTGCACACGGGTGGTGACTGTCTGATCGTAGACATTATGGGTCTTGGTCTGTTGGTTGCTGTCAGAGAACCTGCCATTGAGAATGCCCAGAAAGGAGGCCTCGGCATTGATGGAGCCAGCAAAGGCATCAGTATAGGAGAGCCAATTCTCAATCAGCTCTGAATGCACTTCCACAGCACTCTCCCGCACTGGTATCACATCCACCCCATCAGGAATGAGGTACTCGCTGTCCTCAGTGGTCCGGCACTGGGTGTATGTGAGGTCTAGCACCCTGCCCATCTCTACGTTCTGCAGGTTGTCCCAGCCCCCACCTGGCAGCACCTCCAACACACTCACATTTAGGGCCCTTTTGCAAGCTAAGAACCCAGGCTCCATGCTGACAGCCAGCGTCATGCTCAGCAGAGCCCAAAGCCACATTGCCCTGGCTGGGCTCATCCTGGTGAGAAGCTCTCACTAAGAGATGAGTCTCTTGCTCCTCACTCAGTGTGTCTCCTCTAAGCAGCTGTCACCCAGATGCCTGCTCAAATCTTTCTCCCCAGCATCAGGAAATCTCTGATTTTTAAAAGAATTTATAGAACAGATGGGGAGGGAAAAAGAGGAACCATTGCATTGTCCAATCACAGTACACAAGTGGAAGACGGGTGGGGGAGGGGGCTGACTCACAGAGTCATCTGACTTCACTCTGCCCTGCCAAGAGGAAAAGAAAATACCCTCAAACCTTCCTCCCAGTCCCACCCTACAACCTCCCTGTTTAGCAGCACTTCCCCTAGGGAAATCCTTCCTTCTCACCCAGTCCCAGGGAATCAAATGCAACAGAGCTGGTCTCAGTCCTGGAATTTCCAGTAGGTAGAAACAGAGAATCAAAACTTGACCCTCTCAGCAGGGAGGGATGGGACTGCTCAGACAGCTCTGCCTGGCAGGGACTTTCTCAGGTTATGAAAGTGAACAGGGACTTTGCTGGGGAAGTGTCTGTATGCTAATGCATGACTGTACAGAATGTGTGCTTCAGGGGAAGTAAATGTGTAGACTATGTACATATGTACATGCAAGATGCATGTGTATATATGCAGAATGTGTGGGCATACATAGATCTGTGTGCACAGAACTTGTGTGCGTGTGTATTCATAGATTCATAGATGTTAAGGTTGGAAGGGACCTCAGTAGGTCATTGAGTCCGACCTCCTGCCCTGGGCAGGAAAGAGCACTGGGGTCAGACAACCCCAGCTACATGTTTGTCCAGTCTCCTCTTGAAGACCCTCAAGGTAGGGGAAAGCATCACCTCCCCTGTCAAGTCAAGAAGCCCATTCCAGCTTCTGGCAACCCTTACTGTGAAGAAGTTCTTTCTAATGTCCAACTGAAACCTTCTCTGCATCAATTTGTGGCCATTGTTCCTAGTTACTCCAGGGGGTGCCCTAGTAAATAGAGCAGCCCTTATTCCCTGCTGCCCTCCCCTGATGAATTTATAGGCAGCTACAAGATTACTTCTCAGCCTTCTCTTGTGAAGGCTGAAGAGATCTAGAGGGGAAATGTGTGACCATCTAAAATTATGCTTGTAACAGAAAGAAAAAGTCTGGACCAACCTCACAGCTGGCAGCTGGTGCAACTCAGCAAAGTTCCAGTGAATCTCAGCTGGCAGAAATGCCCTAGAGCCCCACAGATTTATACTCTGTCTCAACTGTGCATGTGCTTCCCCAGAGTGGCTGCACCATGGCTGGTGCTGGGACATCTCCAAATCCCCAGCCTGCATCACAGTTTGGACATGGAGCTGGAGATGCCACAGCCCACATGCAGGTAACTTAGCTGTGATCTATGGCCTCCCCTAACCCTGGGGCCAGCTCCTTTCTGGCAGACCAGCCTTTAACCTTCTCATTAGATAAAAAGCTCCCATGGACTCATTGAATACAATCCAGCTGTTGTCCAGTCTGTATTTCATAGATTTAGCTGTAGCTGTATTTCATAGATTTCATAGACATCAGGGCTGGAAGGGACCTCGGGAGATCATCGAGTCCAGCCCCCCACCCAAAGGGCAGGAAGTCAGCTGGGGTTATAGGATCCCAGCAAGATAAGCATCCAATTTACTCTTGAAGGTGTTCAGTGTAGGTGCTTGAACACCTCCGCTGGCAGGCTGTTCCAGACCTTGGGGGCTCGGACAGTAAAGAAATTCTTTCTTATGTCCAGCCTGAAACAGTCTTGCAGGAGTTTATGACCATTCGACCTCGTCATCCCTTGGGGCGCTCTGGTGGACAAACGTTCCCCCAGATCCTGGTGGTCACCCCTGATACACTTATAGGCGGCCATCAGATCACCCCTGAGCCTACGCTTTTCCAGGCTAAAGAGTCCCATGGCTCTCAGCCTATCATCGTAAGATCTGTTTTCCTGACCTCTGATCATGCGCGTGGCTCTCCTCTGGACTCTCTCAAGCTTCTCCACATCCTTCCTAAATTGTGGAGCCCAGAATTGGATGCAGTACTCCAGCTGCGGCCTCACCAAGGCCGAGTACAAGGGGAGAATGACGCCCCAGGATTTGCTTGAGAAGCATCTATGGATGCAAGCCAGAGTTTTGGTCGCTTAACTAGCCGCAGCATTGCATTGCAGGCTCATGTTCATCTTGTGGTCAATGAAGACCCCCAAGTCTCTTTCTTCTGTAGTGCTATCCAATGTAGCACTGCCGAGCCTATAAGGATGCTGCAGGTTTTTCCTCCCAAGATGGAGAACCTTGCATTTTTCAGTATTAAACACCATCAGGTTCTCGTCTGCCCATTTGCTGAGCTTGTCCAGGTCAGCCTGGATCACCCGCCTATCTTCTGGCGTGGATGCTTTGCCCCAAAGTTTGGTGTCATCGGCGAACTTGGCCAGTCCACTCCTGACTCCAATGTCCACATCATTAATGAAGATGTTGAACAGTATGGGTCCAAGGACAGAGCCTTGAGGGACCCCACTGGTCACAGGGCACCACGATGAGTGACTGCTATCAATTACTACCCTCTGGGTCCGACCACAAAGCCAATTTCCCAGCCAGCGGATCGTGGTGGAGCCAAGGCCACAACTGGGCAGTTTGGCCAAGAGGTGATCATGGGATACCAGATAAAAAGCTTTTTTGAAGTCAAGATATATGACATCAATCTCTTCTCCCTCGTCCAGGTGATAGGTCACCTGGTCTTGGAAGGAAATGAGATTGGTCAAACAAGACCTACCCGCAACAAACCCGTGCTGGCTATCCCTTAGAATGTTAGCCTGGGCCAGTCCATCAAGGATGGCCTCCTTAATAAACTTTTCTAAGATCTTCCCCAGGATAGAAGTCAGGCTAATGGGCCTGTAGTTAGCCGGATCCACTCTCCTCCCTTTCTTGAAGATCGGCACCACATTGGCCTTCTTCCAGTCTTCTGGCACTACACCAGAGCGCCAGGAGTTTTCAAAGATCCGTGCCAGGGGCTGGGCTATGACGCTCACCAGCTCCTTGAGTACCCTGGGGTGCAGATTGTCAGGGCCGGCTGACTTGAAGGTATCCAGCTTCTCAAGATGTTCCTTCACGAGGTCAGCATTTATGGAGGGGAGGGGATCCCCATCACCCGGATCTCCCTGTCCCATAGCAGGCATGGGCGTCCCATGGGACTGATGAAAGACTGATGCAAAGTACCTATTTAATAGGTTGGCTTTTTCCTGGGCGTCAGTTGTCAGTTGCCCCATCTGGTTTAGCAGGGGTCCAACGTTGCCCTTGCTTTTCCTCCGGCTCCCCACGTATCTGAAAAAGGACTTTTTGTTGTCCTTGATGCTTGAAGCTAGTTGGAGTTCAGTTGCAGCCTTGGCTTTCCTGGTTTGTTCCCTGCAGGACTGGACCAGTGCAGAATAATCCTCCTTGGAGGTGAATCCCGTCCTCCATCCTTTGTAGGCTTTCCTTTTTAGCCGTAGGAGGTCCGCTAGGTCCCTAGAGAGCAGGAGGGCTGCTGTGCCTTCTTGCTGCCTTTCCTCCGTGTTGGAATAGATTTAGCTTGTGCATTGAGGATCGCTTCCTTGAGAAGCAACCACTCTTCTTGAACTCCCCTCTCCCTGGGGTCATGGTCCCTAAGGGCCTGACCGACTAGCCTCTTGAGCTTGTCAAAGTCGGCTTTTCTGAAGTCAAGGACTTCTGTGTTGCTGACTGATTTGCCAGCTTTACGGTGGATGGTGAAGGTGATCAGCTCGTGGTCGCTGTCCCCCAGCTTCCCATCGATCACTAGGTCGCTGATTAGGTCGTCCCCCGTAGCCAATACCAGGTCGAGCAGCGCTTTGCCTCTCGTTGGCCCATAGACTTCTTGAGTCAGGTAGAGGTCATCCACACACGAGAGAAAGCTTTGCGACCGCTCGGATTTTGCTGAGTGATCTTCCCAGGAGATGTCCAGGTAATTGAAGTCACCCATGACAACCAAGGTCCTGGAGCAAGCGGCCTCAATCAGTTCCTGGGCGAACTCCTGGTCAAGCTCAGGACTTTGAGTGGGAGCTCTGTAGTAGACTCCCACCGTTGTGTCCCCTGTGCCGTATTCCCCACGAATTTTTACCCAGAGGGTCTCTAGCTGTCCATGCTGGTCACCAACATCAGCTTGCAGGGACAAGCTGTATGACGGCTGTCCAATCATATGAAACCACCCACCTGTTGTTTTCATTCAGAGATGGTGTGTGTGTGGGTGGGTGTGGCTGTGCATGTATGAATGTGTGTGTGTGCATACATGTGTGCGCACATAAATATGCCTGTGTTTGTGAGCATACTTATGACTTCCAACCTGCACAAGGAGCCCTTCCCCCCACCACAGTGCTTGGAGCCAGTCAGCCTCAACCAACCCTGTTCCCCTCTCTCACTTCTTCCTTGCTTCACTTCCTGCTTCTGCAGGTGTCTGAAGATCACAGCTCTTCTCAGGGGTAGAACAGGGTAGGGCTGCCGAGGACTTCCTCCCCAGAGGGATCCCTGCTTCTGCATGCTGGGCAACATGTCCCTGGCAGGGCTGGAAGCATTTGTGACCCAGAGGGCATGCACACGGGTGCACGTGCACCCCCTGAGCGTGGCAGTGCACCCCCTGCAAAAAGGCACCACTGACACTGTTGGCGGTGCCTGCGGGCAGTCACCGCTTACCACCCCCAACTCCTTTGCTGCTGATGCTGCCAACACTGTCTGCGGGTGGTTGCCAACCACTGGTCAGCGTTCGGCACCCCACTCTCCCCACCGCCAACAGCGCTGCAGATGCCTGCAGGAGCTCCCTGCTTACCTCCGCCATGCTCCCACTGCTGACAGCGCCACCACTGCCTGTGGGAGCTTGCCATGCCCCCCAGCCTCCGGGTGCATGTGGCATTCATGGCTAGAAGAGTGCATTTCTTCCTCTGAGCCTTGGTGCTCCCAAATAAGTAGGGGTCTACTTAAATTGCAGAGAAACTAAACAAGTTTCGTGGGCTGGTTGTAGTATAATAGCAAATTCGGCAGATATTTCCTGCATGAGCTCATATACAATATACAGCAAAGTAAAATATATGCAGAGTTATACAAAAAGTTTAGAAATACTAGTTTATGCTTACCTTAATAAAACAATCTAGTAAGGTAGGTGTCTATGCACTGGTGAGGGGAGGAGGGAAAGGAGGTGGTCACCATCTTATATGTAGCTAGAGCCAGGTGGAGCAGCCCTCAGCGAGGCGACTGCTGCCCTTCATGCCACCCTACTTGCCAATGCCTTCCCCCATCACCACCCCCTGAGGCAGGCTGCGAGACCAGGCCACAGCAGAAGCTACGACCACTGGCTCCCACTGAGGAGTCAGCATTTTATTAAGTTGCTGAATTCCCAGACAACCCCATATTACATGTTTTCCACAAAATCTGCAGAATTACAAATTGAGTAGACTCTTACAGATAAGACAAGTTTGCATTTGATCCCCTGCCCCCACATCGAAGTCCCCCAAGCCCTCCACAGCTCTGTGTTCCTCCTGCTGCAAGGGTCAGTGACTCATTGCACACCTGGTGTACGTTGTTTATTTCCTGGCCTGACAGTTTCTCTTTCACAGGGTGAGCAGGGGCTTTCTCCCCGCTGCCACAACCCTTGATCCCACCCACACACATCTTTCTTCCCACAGGCTGTTCCCCTCCTTCTCAGAGGCTGCCCTCCCCTGAAATACAATCACTCTGAGAAGCTCCTACTTCCCTTTGAAAGCCACGATTCAGGCTTCACCCCGCAACCCAAGTCAGTCAGCTACGTACATTGGTTAGTCACTGACCATAAGGTCTCTTGGGAGGGAGCTGCTCACCTGTTCTGGAGCTCCCCTCCCCTTGCCTCAGGGCATGGATGCTGCGTGCCTCTAGAGGCTGGGGTGGCGGCGGAAGCATGGCGGCGGCAAGCAGTGAGCTCCCACAGGCAGCCACAGCGCTGTCGGCGGCGAGGGTGGCGAACGCCGACAAGTGGCTAGTGACCACCTGCAGACACCGCCAGTAGTGGCAGCAATGCCCAACAGCGATCGCAGACTGCCTGCAGATGCTGCCAGCGGTGTCGGCAGGAAGGGAAAGGGGGTGGCGAGCGGTGACTGCCCATAGGCGCTGCTGACAGTGTTGGTGGCACCTTTTCGCAAGGGGTGCACCACCATGCTCAAGGGGTGTGCGGGCACCTGCGGGCACCCCCTACATATTGCCAGTGCCTCAGGGAATCCCTTCTCTGCTGGCTCCAGCTCAGGGCAGCCTGCTTTGCTCGAGGCCATCTCTTTCTCTCATTCTCTCTCTCTCTCTCTCTCTCTCTTTCTCTCTCTTTCTCCATCAGCAATCTCCTACCATTTCCTTGGCTCCTTTTTTCTTGCCCCTGCCTTCTCCCTGGTCAGATAACAGCTGACCCATAGCATCTTCCTCTGTTGACTTAAACATGGCATTTAAAGGTCTTTTGGGGGGGGGATTGGCTTTTAGATATAGATATATGTATTATAAGGGGTCAAGATGGGCAGCAGGGGTTAACTGGATTTCTAAGAGCTTGGGTTTCACACACAGAGTTTCCTATAGCCCTAGAGGCAGACAGGCTATCTAGCACAACAAGGCCAACACATGGACACAGCCTGAGGACTGAGGGGAGCATGCCATAATACAAGATCACAGCCTTCAAGCCAGGCAGGTTGTCTAACACAACAAGGACATGGCAGCCTGGCAACCAAGGAAGTATGTACCATACTGTCCCATAACATGAGATAAGTGACACCATCTACAAGGTCTCAGAAAGTGGGGGGGCCTGCATTCTGGTTTTGGGGGAACAGACCAAATTAGGAGAAGGCCTAGAAGACTATGTGGATGTGTGACCACAGAGAGACAACCAAGCAGAGGTACCCATGGATGAAGAGTCATCAGGAGTCATCAAGGGGGAAGGAGAATACAAAAGCAAAGACTTGAGATTAATAAATAGTCCCTCCCTGGCCCTCTCCTCCCCGAAAGGGTCCCCATCCCCACCCCCGCTGGAAGGATCCCTGAGGCCACCATGGACTGAGGGCACATACCAGCAGTCTGTCTCATGCACTCCAGTGGAGGGGGGCTGTGGGCCTCGGCATCCCACCTCAAACTGCTGACACTTAAGAGAGAGAGCCTCAGAGTGGAGCCTGCATCCTGACCAAATGTATTTTGACTCTGATGAGCCCTAGGATTAGCAGATACAGAACTGTTTGTATTGCTGGTTTTTGTTATTGCTCTGTACCAACAAACTCGCCTATTATCAACTGGCAGGTGATGTGGTCAGTCTGAGGGTTGCACTCATCTGGAACAAAGGTATAGGGGTTAGGTCTAAATCCAGTGCCAACACCCTCCTCCCTGCCCCCCAAATCAGAGCAATTGCTGGGACAGTTCATGCCAGAGTTGTTGGTGACACAGTGTCCAAAGGTTCCCATAGCTAGCACAGCCACAACCTCCCAGAACCATGCCTCTCCAGGGCTGCTGGGAACAACTGGTTGTCATGGGCAGCCTGGTGCACCCTTCCACTGGTGCTGGGTGCATAAGGATGACTGCAACCCTACACTCATCAAGACATGGGTGTACTTGGCCCCACAGAAGGAACACAATGTTCAGGAGGGAATGCAGCACCCAGTACTTAGGTTGACAGAAATTCCTCCACATCTTGGCCGTGTTGTGACCCATGAGATGGCACTCCCATTGCACTCACCAAGGAGTGCTGCAGCTCTGGACCTACCCCAGCATTTGCTCAAACTCTGTTCCCAGTGTTATTAGGCTACTGCACAGTAAGTGTTGGGTGTAGAGGTGCTGTTACAGGCCAGCTGGGCACTGTGAATATATTAATTTAGTTGCAGACTGACTGAGCACTGCAACTTTATTAGTCACTGGGCTATTTGGTTTTGGATTGAGGAGGTGATGTGGGAGGAAAGCACTGACAAGTTTTACTTATAGAAAAGAATGAATTTTATTTATAACAACAAAAGACATAGTTTGCACATATGACAGTTAGTAAAAAGGTTAGGTTAATAAATAAACAACATGACAATATAAGTTAAAATTGACAGTGATTGTAAAAACAGACGGACAAATTAATCAAGAGTTTTTACTTGGTTAATGACTTATTGATAGTCCCAGTTGAGTTTTTGATTACATTAAAATAGCTTCCTGACCTTGGACATTTAAAAAAGCTGATGTTTTTTGAAAATCTTGAGCGTCTGCACAGCAGCTGGTGCAGGAAGTTTAATACATTTTGTTGGGATAGTACAAGTGGTTAGGATTTTTTTAATAAACCCGCTGAGCTGGGGTAACGTAGGGAGTTGCTGGTAGGGGTGTTATATAAATCATGTTGGGGGGATTATTGGGGGGGTTTTTTATAAAGTTTTTAAGTTTATTAGAATGCCATTGATAGGGTACATTGGAGATTGAGTTAAATACTTGGGGTTTTGGGGGGTTATAATTTTTTTAATGGGATGATGTAAGTTTCAGTTTTACATATTTTTTTTTTAGCTTTGTTGTTAAGAGATGGGTAGCAGATTATGTGCTATTTGTTATTGTATGTATGATAAAAAAGCATTTTGTCTTGTTACACTTTTTTATTGTGTTTCACATGTTTTGGTAAATTAACCATTGGGTTAAAACTGGGGATAGTTATTTGTGTTTTAAGCCAGCAGGCTCTTTTTGTGTTTGAGGTTTTCCATCGCTTGGGAGAAGTGAAAATTACGTGAAAGCTGCACTTGGGTACTCGCAGTGCTCTAAGTTTGATTAGTATTAGCTTGATAGCTTGCACGTATTAACAGGTAATATGTTTGTGTTGCTTCACACCTAATGGTTGTTAGTAATTTATTCATGTATTTATGGGTTATGTTATTAATTATATTTTTTTAAGTGAGAAAACTTATGGCTTGTTGTATATTTATAATTTCTTGGGTGTTTTTTTGAGATTTATTTATGTTTTAAATTTTCATGGTTGAATTAAACTTGTTCCACACGTGATTTAGGGTTGGTTTGTTTTTTTGGGTGCTTGGAGGCTGTTGGGTTATAGGTTGGAAAACAGTTGGCTAAGTCTAGCGCAACATTTTTTTTGCCAACTGAGCACCGGCAGAACAGTTGGGGAAAGCTGTTTTGATAAATTATTGATTAGGGTTAAAGGTAATACAGGTATTAAACAAGGAGGCATTAAGAAGAACTGGAGTTTTGGTTTGGGACCTCCACCATGGGGTGAGATTAGACAAGCAGGGTAGTAGATACACTTGTGGTAGTTTTTTGGGGGATTAACAACGTGTATTCCTGTTTAATGTAAAAAATGGACGGGTTTTTTTGGTTGGGTGTTTAATTATTTTTGTTTTGTTTTTGGGATTGGTAAATTTTTTAATGGGGTTGGTTTTTTTGCTGAAATGCATTTCATTTGCATACTTGAATGCACATTGTCCAGGTATGAGGATGACATGGGTATTCTGCAAAAATGATTTTGACACGGTGCCCCTTATGGGCTTAGCCAATTGTTTTGGGTTGACCAGGGCTGTGCCCTGAAGATTTTTTTAGATTGCTTGATGTTAGGTGGTTATGGTATATTTAGTTTCATGAGCAAGGTTTTTTTTATTCATATGGTGGAATTATAAAATACCTGGAACATGGGACATGTTGGTTTTTTATTTTGTGGACTACTGTTTAATAGTATAAGAGTTGTTTTTAAATTACTATAGTACTTTGTTATATCTGGAGGATTGGTGTATTTGGTGAGTTGTATACCATTGTGTTAAAATATAATTGGGTAGGGGAACTGCTGGAGCTATTGTTTCCCATGGAGGTGGGGTCGGAGGTTTTGGTTGCTTTTTTGGGCTTTGGGTGGTTGCAGAATTTTGAGCTGCAGGTGGGGTCATGGCAGTGGTTACACTGGGACCCAGGGTGGGCAGCATACTTGCAGGTAGAATATAACAGTATTAGGGCTATTGGAAGAAACGATAATAATTTTCTCTTGTTTCACACTTTTTTTTTTTATTTTGGTATATGGGATGAAACTGAGTAACCACCCTGTCCCACAGTAACATTGATAGGTTTTTTCTTCATAGTTTCATAGTTTATAGGGTCGGAAGGGACCTGAGCAGATCATCGAGTCCGACCCCCTGCCTTGGCAGGAAAGGGTACTGGGGTCAAACGACCCCAGCAAGGTGTACATCTAGCCTCCTCCTAAAGACCCCCAAGGTAGGAGCCAGCACCACGTCTCTTGCTAGTTTATAATTCACCAACGATGACTGAGAGGCCAGTTGTGTATTTCTTGGATTGTAGCTGGGCATTTTTAGTATTTTAGTGTGTTTGAGGCCCTGGCAGTGAGTATGATTTGGGGTGCAGGAGCATGGGAATGATCTACATTAGTTAAACAATAGCAAACAACTAGTAGTTTTGTTATGATGGTATTTTATATCTTCATTGCTGGATGAGGGTGGCAGCATTGCTCTGGAGCAGGATGACTCCAGAGCGCCCTGAGGTTGCTACGGCTGCGCCCGCAGATGGACCAAATCTGCAGGAATAGGGAAAAATGGAGTTTGGCTCCCATTAGATGGATTTGATTTTGACACCCACCATGAGTTATATGTGTTTTGTGTTGTTAGTACTTCTTTTTTTTTGTCTTTTTGTGGATGTTTAACTACTATTTGTTTTTTTGTTTGGAGTTTTTTTAGCTACTTTTTGGCTGTTTTATTGACTAAAGGTTTGTTGCATGAAGGTTTTTCCAGAGCAGGGTTGATTGTTGGCCCAGTTGACTGAGCGAACCACGTGCAGGTTTTAGTTTTTGAGGGCTGAACCAGCGGCTATTTGCAGGTTGTACTTTAAGATACTGTTGGTTTGTTTTATTAGTTTCTTAGATTGCGGGTGATAGGAAATGTGATAGGTTTACAGTACATGATGTTTTGCAGCTTACTTATAGACAAGATGGTTGTGACAATGTGAATTATTGTTACTTTGCAGTTTTACAGGAGGTGGGTAGATGGTTAGCAGGTGTTCTGTGCAGTGGCCTTGGTGGAGGCCCGGGTAAACATTATTTTGGTGATTGTTTTTATTGTTATAAACACATACTGTTGTTTTTTGGGGGTGCGGGGAAGTGTGTTTATAAAGTTGTATTGTTAAACTTGCTTTATTATTATTTAATCTTGTAACGACAAAGAGGTAGTTGAGGTAGGGGTTAGTTGAATTTTGACTTTCTGGTAGGTGATGTAGGAGTTGACTAATTTCTGTGGGGTTTTTTTTAGTTAGGTGAAAGCCTCAGGTGACTGCTAGGCAAGCAGTGCCATCACGGCCAGGGTGTTCATGCTGTTGATGCAGCCAGTCTGCAGCTAGCACTTCAGGAGTTTACTGGAGCGAGGAGCTAGGTGCTTTTTCTGGAGGTGGCTGAGCTTTTGCTTTAGTAACAAGGGCTTTTGTTTTGCTTTTGGTTAGCTTATTTACTTGTTTGTTTCACTTTATTTTAGGCTTTTTCTTTTTTTTGTTTTTATGTGTTGTACTAACATGTTGCATATGTAGGGGAAGGTTTTTTGTGTTATTGTTTACAAAGTTTTTTATTTATTAAAGTTTTAAATATTTTTGTTTTGTTTTTTAATGATTTTTTTACAGGGGTAGTTATTTGGTGTAACTTTTATTATTATTTACAAATCGTAGTAGATATAAATGGGTTTTGTATAGCTTGACTTTTGTAATAGTTTATAGTTGGTTACGTTGACCACAGCGGCTACTTTAGTATACTGTGTACTTTGGCTGTTTTTTTTAATTGTAAGTTGTTTATTATTTTGAATCCATATAGTAGTACTCTTTTAGGTGTGACTTTTGGCTGAGTTGTTGGTAAACTAGATCTTTATTTTTTTGATGTTTTTATGTTGGGTGAGAAGGGAGGTGTTTTTTTGATGGGAGATGGCTTATTAGAGCTGGCTGTGTTTGGGTAAATGTTGACTGTGCTTTTTGTGACTTTTTTTACTTGTGCTGGATGTTCCTTTGGGGTTATCCGCTGTGTTTGATTTAAAATATAATAGATTTATTTTTGCACTGTTGTTTTTTGTGCCCTCCCTGCAGGTGGGAGGTATTGGTTAGACAATGTTATTTTCAGGATGGGTACCAGAGTGGTTATGATAGTGGGTAACTCCCCTCTCAGGGTTTTTGTCGTTTTTAAAGTTGCGGCTGCTGTACACAACATTTGTTTTAGCAGAGTGTATTGGGTTTTAGCCCCCTTCCAGCTTTGGCTCCAAAACCCAAGGGGCTTTCCTTCTGCCTTAGGTATATTTTTCTGCCATAAGTTTCAATGGTACCCCCCATTGGACACATCTACATGGAGCCAGAGCTCCCCTTCTGGGCATTGTGTTGCTAGGGAGGCATGGGTGGTTACCTCCTCGAGGGCCCGCATGGCATGTTGGTGCTCGGGGCCTTATTCCCACTGTGGGGTTTTTTTGCACAAATTATACAGAGGCCATGCTAACACACTAAATTCGGGGACATGCAGACACTAGAAGTTAAGCGCTCCCAACTGGGCTTGCAGTTTTTTACATTGTTGGGGGCAGGAGCTGGTGTGGTGGGTTCACCTTGTTGCCACTGGATTCCTAGGAATTCACACTGGGGCTCAACTTCTTGGATTTTTTTGCTGGACAGCATGAATTTAAATGCCTGCACCTTCTCCTTTAGGGACTCAAAAGCACAAATGGTTAATTTCCGGTCCTGGCCTCCCACCATGACATTATCAACATACTGCCAGATATGCACCTTCGGGTGGCTCAGTTGGACTTTATGGACCATCGCAGCTAGCACTCCGTGGGCCAAGGTGGGGCTGTGCACCCAACCCTGGGGTAGGGCTATGTAGGTGTACTTCTGACCAGCCATGTGAAGGCAAACAAAAGCTAGTGATCTTCATGGATGGGAATAGCAAGAAACATGTTTTTAATATCCATGGATCCCGTCCACTGGGGTTTATAACACCTAATTTTTTTGTTAATGCAGGCATGGATGGGACTGCAGCTGTCAGATGGTTGGTATTGGCATTCAAAGCCCTAAAGTCAATAGTTAATTGCTAATTCTCATTTGGTTTACATATTGGCCACACCGGGTTGTTGTACAGAGAATGAGTTCGAATGATGGTTTCATTCTCTAGCTGCCGATTGATGATGTCCTGGATGGGTTGCGTTGCTTCGGAGGACGTGCGGTATTGAGGTCGATGTACCCCTTTTATGGCTGGCAGGGCAAGCAGGGTCATGGAACATTGGGTTACTGCTGTTATCATGTCTTCCTGCTCGATTTCCTGGGCTGTGGTACAGCTAAACTGTCAGGTTTTCTGCTTAAGAATAAACCACTATTCTTGCAACTCATTTAGTTTCAGTAGATTCAGCCCCGCCCCGAGCATTATAGCAGCTGCTGTTACTATGGAGCCATTAAGAAAGGTGAATGTGGGCCAGACCAAATGTTCTGGTCGTCTGGTGCCTTTAACTCCTACCACCTGGTTCCCCATGTCCTTTTCCATTTTACACAGTTCAAAACACATAGCTGAGCATCAGTGTCTAGCAGCATGTCAGTTGACTTTTTCCTTCCATTTAAACAAATCTTTGTAGGCACTTTGAGGAGTTAATATTATTTTGTGTAACTGGTTCTCGACCCTCTACTACCCCCACGATGGCCCTTTGCATGGGGGGCTGGGTCAGCCAGGATTCCTGCTATGGGGAGCCGGGGGTGCTGAAGGTTTTGTTTTTTTTTCCTTCCCACCCTCACAGTGTTTGAGTCATAACACCTGCAGGACTGTGGTAGGCAGTCTGTCAATTTGCTTTTTATTAAATTTTGCTGCTAGTAACTCTACGTTTACGCCCCCGGGACTTTAGGATTTTTATTTCCCACTTTCCCGGACTTGGTGGGCCTGGCCGGGTTGTTTTTCTTGGGGGCTACTGCCATAGCCTTGGCAGTTTTTATTGGTTTGGGAGCCCCAGCTTCTGCAAGATGGGCAGAAGCTGTACCAACCACTGGATTGCATTTTTTACGGTGAGTCACTAACTCTCGTTGTAATGCCAGCAGAGCTGAAGTACATTTCATTGGCGCTCGCCGGCAGAATTTTTTTTACATGGCTTTTGTTACTAATTCTTTATCTAGGATGTGTTTCTAGTTTCCTGCTTGAATTATTTCTGTCAAAGCTAGATGATAAAGACAACGAATAGCTTTCTTTAAGATAGCCAATGCCTGTGGTGGGGTTAAACTTTTTTTCTATGTTACCGTAACCCACAGCAGCCGTCTGTATTGCAGCAGAAAACAGAGTAATATTTTGGTCCTCCAGATCCACTGACTTAACTGGATTTCAGGGTGGAGAATTAATTGTGTTGTTTTGGTGCGACTTACAGATACTGCTGAGGTTCTTTCACTATATATTTGAATTAACTAGTTTATTACTGGCTCCCCTGGTTTGGCTTTATGGGGCCCTTGTAATTCTTTGATTTCTGTGCGAGTAAAGGACTGTGTCTCCATCCACAGATTTCCCTGTTGTGGCCCTGCACGAGTCATCACCACTGGGAAGGTTTGGACTAACTCTCTTCCTAAATTGTCTTGGACTGGTGAGACATAAGAAGGTGGGATTTTACAGGCTTCTGCTGCAAGCTTTACATATCTATCATTTCTTGGCTTAGTTTGTGCAATTTTACCATACAGACTTCCGCTCTTTGGGTCATCCCACAGCTCAGTTTTTAAAATTCCGCCATAAAGGCACTGCCAGACCTTTTCAAGGGAAGGTTCAACTGTTCATGCCACTTGCACTTTCTGCTCAAGGGAGGCGATTGCCTGTGTGACTAGTATTTTTTTCTCACGACGTTCTAGAATCTCTAGTCAGTCTTGAGCTGTTCTGGTAGCTGCAGACACCACACTACTAGAATTTTTCTTTTCTTAATTTATTTTCAAGCTGGGTTACTTGACTTTCTAGGGGTTGAATTCTTTGATCACAGAATCATAGAATCACAGGAGTTTGCCCGGGAACTGACTGAGGCCGCTTGCTCCAGGACTTTGGTTGTCATGGATGACTTCAATTACCCGAACATCTCATGGGAAGATCACTCAGCTAAATCTGAGCGGGCGCAAAGCTTTCTCTCGTGCGTGGATGACCTCTACCTGACCCAAGAGGTCTATGGACCAACGAGAGGCAAAGCGCTGCTTGACCTGGTACTGGCTATGGGGGATGACCTAATCGGCGACCTAGTGATCGATGGGAAGCTGGGGGACAGCGACCACGAGCTGATCACCTTCACCATCCGCCGTAAAGCTGGCAAGTCAGTCAGCAACACAGAAGTCCTTGACTTCAGAAAACCCGACTTTGACAAGCTCAAGAGGCTAGTCGGTCAGGCCCTTAGGGACCATGACCCCAGGGAGATGGGAGTTCAAAAAGAGTGGTTGCTTCTCAAGGAAGCGATCCTCAGTGCACAAGCTAAATCTATTCCAACACGGAGGAAAGGCAGCAAGAAGGCACAGCAGCCCCCCTGGCTCTCCAGAGACCTAGCGGACCTACTGTGGCTAAAAAGGAAAGCCTACAAAGGATGGAGGATGGGATTCGCCTCCAAGGAGGATTACTCTGCGCTGGTCCGGTCCTGCAGGGAGCAAACCAGGAAAGCCAAGGCTGCAACTGAACTCCAACTAGCTTCAGGCATCAAGGACAACAAAAAGTCCTTTTTCAGGTATGTGGGGAGCCAGAGGAAAAGCAAGGGCAACGTTGGACCCCTGCTAAACCAGATGGGGCAACTGACAACTGACGCCCAGGAAAAAGCCAACCTATTAAATAGGTACTTTGCGTCAGTCTTTCATCAGTCACACGGGATGCCCATGCCTGCTATGGGACAGGGAAATCTGGGTGAGGGGGATCCCCTACCCTCCATCAATGCTGACCTCGTGAAGGAACACCTTGAGAAGCTGGATACCTTCAAGTCAGCTGGCCCTGACAACCTGCACCCCAGGGTACTCAAGGAGCTGGCGAGCGTCATAGCCCAGCCCCTGGCACGGGTCTTTGAAAACTCCTGGCGCTCTGGTGTAGTGCCTGAAGACTGGAAGAAGGCCAATGTGGTGCCGATCTTCAAGAAAGGGAGGAGAGTGGATCCAGCTAACTACAGGCCCATTAGCCTGACTTCTATCCTGGGGAAGATCTTAGAAAAGTTTATTAAGGAGGCCATCCTTGATGGACTGGCCCAGGCTAACATTCTAAGGGATAGCCAGCACGGGTTTGTTGCGGGTAGGTCTTGTTTGACCAATCTCATTTCCTTCTATGACCAGGTGACCTATCACCTGGACAAGGGAGAAGAGATTGATGTCATATATCTTGACTTCAGAAAAGCTTTTGATCTGGTATCCCATGATCACCTCTTGGCCAAACTGCCCAGTTGTGGCCTTGGCTCCACCACGATCCGCTGGCTGGGAAATTGGCTTCGTGGTCGGACCCAGAGGGTTGTGATTGATGGCAGTCACTCATCATGGTGCCCTGTGACCAGTGGGGTCCCTCAAGGCTCTGTCCTGGGACCCATACTGTTCAACATCTTCATTAACGATGTGGACATTGGAGTCAGGAGTGGACTGGCCAAGTTCGCCAATGACACCAAACTTTGGGGCAAAGCATCCACGCCAGAAGATAGGCGGGTGATCCAGGCTGAGCTGGACAAGCTCAGCAGATGGGCAGACAAGAACCTCATGGTGTTTAACACCGAAAAATGCAAGGTTCTCCACCTTGGGAGGAAAAACCTGCAGCACCCTTATAGGCTCGGCAGTGCTACGTTGGTTAGCACTACAGAAGAAAAAGACTTGGGGGTCATCATTGACCACAAGATGAACATGAGCCTGCAATGCGATGCTGCGGCTAGTAAAGCGACCAAAATGCTGGCGTGCATCCATAGATGCTTCTCGAGCAAATCCCGGGACGTCATTCTCCCCTTGTACTCGGCCTTGGTGAGGCCGCAGCTGGAGTACTGCGTCCAGTTTTGGGCTCCACAATTCAAAAACGATGTGGAGAAGCTTGAGAGAGTCCAGAGGAGAGCCACGTGCATGATCAGAGGTCAGGAAAACAGATCTTACGATGACAGGCTGAGAGCCACGGGACTCTTTAGCCTGGAAAAGCGCAGGCTCAGGGGTGATCTGATGGCCACCTATAAGTTTATCAGGGGTGACCACCAGGATCTGGGGGAACATCTGTTCACCAGAGCGCCCCAAGGGATGACGAGGTCGAACGGTCACAAACTCCTGCAAGACCATTTCAGGCTGGACATAAGGAAGAATTTCTTTACTGTCCGAGCCCCCAAGGTCTGGAACAGTCTGCCATTGGAGGTGGTTCAAGCACCTACATTGAACACCTTCAAGAGTAAATTGGATGCTTATCTTGCTGGGATCCTATGACCCCAGCTGACTTCCTGCTCTTTGGGCAGGGGGCTGGACTCGATGATCTCCCGAGGTCCCTTCCAGCCCTAATGTCTATGAAATCTATGAAATCTATAGAAGTAGGGTCGTTAGGGACCTTGTAGATCTTGAAGTCCGACCCCCGGCCTGGGGGGGAGAAAAACTGGACTCAAATGAGTCCAGCCAGGTAGGCATCAAGCCCCTTCTTAAAGACCCCCAGGCTAGGAGCCAGCACCACTTCCCTAGGAAGTTGGTTCCAGATCCTAGCTGCCCTAACTGTGAAGTAATTCTTGCAGATGTCTCATCTAAACCTGCTCTCCAATAATTTGTGTCCATTATTCCTTGTTATGCCAGGGGGCGCTAGGGGAAACAGTGTCTCTCCCAAACCCTTCTTCCCCCTAGTGAGTTTATAGACGGTCACCAGGTCCCCCCTCAGCCTTCTCTTGTGAAGGCTGAACAGGTTCAGGTTCCGCAGTCTCTCGTTGTAGGGTCTGCCCTGTTGTCCCCGGATCATGCGGGTGGCCCTCCTCTGGACCCTCTCAATGTTGTCCACATCCCTCCTGAAGTGGGGCGCACAGAACTGGATGGAGTACTCCAGCCGTGGCCTGACCAGTGTTGCATAGAGGGGGAGGATCACCTTCTTGGCTCTACTTCAAACGCACCTGTGGATGCACGACAAGGTCCGGTTAGCCCTGCCAACCGTGACCTCGCATTGTCGGCCCACGTTCATCTTGGAGTCAATAATGACTCATAGATTTCATAGATTTCATAGACATTAGGGCTGGAAGGGACCTCGGGAGATCATCGAGTCCAGCTTCCTGCCCAAAGGGCAGGAAGTCAGCTGGGGTCATAGGATCCCAGCAAGATAAGCATCCAATTTACTCTTGAAGGTGTTCAATGTAGGTGCTTGAACCACCTCCAATGGCAGACTGTTCCAGACCTTGGGGGCTCGGACAGTAAAGAAATTCTTCCTTATGTCCAGCCTGAAATGGTCTTGCAGGAGTTTGTGACCGTTCGACCTCGTCATCCCTTGGGGCGCTCTGGTGAACAGATGTTCCCCCAGATCCTGGTGGTCACCCCTGATAAACTTATAGGTGGCCATCAGATCACCCCTGAGCCTGCGCTTTTCCAGGCTAAAGAGTCCCGTGGCTCTCAGCCTGTCATCGTAAGATCTGTTTTCCTGACCTCTGATCATGCACGTGGCTCTCCTCTGGACTCTCTCAAGCTTCTCCACATCGTTTTTGAATTGTGGAGCCCAAAACTGGACGCAGTACTCCAGCTGCGGCCTCACCAAGGCCGAGTACAAGGGGAGAATGACGTCCCGGGATTTGCTCGAGAAGCATCTATGGATGCACGCCAGCATTTTGGTCGCTTTACTAGCCGCAGCATCGCATTGCAGGCTCATGTTCATCTTGTGGTCAATGATGACCCCCAAGTCTTTTTCTTCTGTAGTGCTAACCAACGTAGCACTGCCGAGCCTATAAGGGTGCTGCAGGTTTTTCCTCCCAAGGTGGAGAACCTTGCATTTTTCGGTGTTAAACACCATGAGGTTCTTGTCTGCCCATCTGCTGAGCTTGTCCAGCTCAGCCTGGATCACCCGCCTATCTTCTGGCGTGGATGCTTTGCCCCAAAGTTTGGTGTCATTGGCGAACTTGGCCAGTCCACTCCTGACTCCAATGTCCACATCGTTAATGAAGATGTTGAACAGTATGGGTCCCAGGACAGAGCCTTGAGGGACCCCACTGGTCACAGGGCACCATGATGAGTGACTGCCATCAATCACAACCCTCTGGGTCCGACCACGAAGCCAATTTCCCAGCCAGCGGATCGTGGTGGAGCCAAGGCCACAACTGGGCAGTTTGGCCAAGAGGTGATCATGGGATACCAGATCAAAAGCTTTTCTGAAGTCAAGATATATGACATCAATCTCTTCTCCCTTGTCCAGGTGATAGGTCACCTGGTCATAGAAGGAAATGAGATTGGTCAAACAAGACCTACCCGCAACAAACCCGTGCTGGCTGTCCCTTAGAATGTTAGCCTGGGCCAGTCCCTCAAGGATGGCCTCCTTAATAAACTTTTCTAAGATCTTCCCCAGGATAGAAGTCAGGCTAAGGTCCCTCCAAGATCCCTTTCTGGCTCCGTGCTCTCAAGAAGGGAGTTTCCCATTCTATAAGTGTGCTGCTGTTACTACTGCCCAAGTGCAGCACCCTACACTTGTCAGTATTGAAACACATCCTGTTTATGTTAGCCCACCCCTGTAACCTATCCAGACCTTGCTGCAATCTTTTCCTCCCTACTAGTAGTGTGCTCACCTCACCCCATATTTTGGTATCATCAGCGAATTTAAACAGGTTGCTTTTCACCCTGTCGTCGAAATCACTGATAAAGAAATTGAACAGCACAGGCCCAAGGACCAAGCCCTGGGGGACTCCGCTGCCCACTTCCCCCCAGGTCGAATATGACCCATCCACCACCACCCTCTGAGTACGACCCTTGAGCCAATCTGCAATCCATCTGACTGTGTAGGCATCAATGCCACAGTCACCTAGTTTTTTAATGAGGATGGGGTGGGAGACGGTGTCAAAGGCCTTGCTGAAGTCCAGAAAGACTACATCCACAGCAACACCTGCATCCAGTGCCTTTGTGACCTGATCAGAAAAGGCAATCAGGTTGGTCTGACATGACCTGCCCCTGATGAAACTGTGCTGGTTGCCCTTGAGCATCATCCCTGAAGCTGGCCCATCACAGATGTGCTCCATGATGATCGTCTCAAAGAGTTTCCCTAGGATTGAGGTAAGACTGATGGGCCTATAGTTGCCCTGGTCCTCTCTCTTCCCTTTTTTGAAGATGGGGACCACGTTGGCTATCTTCCAATCATCTGGCACCTGGCCTGAGCACCATGTGTGCTTGTAAAGCCGTGCCAAGGGCCCTGCAGTAACCCCTGCTAGCTCTCTCAACACCCTGGGGTGGAAAGCATCTCGACCCACTGATTTGAACACGTCCAGCCCCTCCAGAAGCTCTCTAACCTGGTCCTCCCCAACCTGACGTCTGAAGGCGTTCCCCTCGAGTCCATCTTGCATCACGGTGGGGAAGTCCCGGTTCCTGGACAAGAAAACAGAGGTGAAGACTTAGTTAAAGAGCTCTGCATTCTCCTCTGGCGCAACCACCAGATTGCCCAGAGAATCTTGCAGGGGACCCACATTTGCTGGTGCTTTCTTCATCCTCCCTATATATTTGAAAAAGGACTTTTTATTATCTTTTATCTTGGACACTAGTCCTAGCTCTATGTCCGCCTTAGCTTTCCTGACAGCCCCCCTACACGCCCGAGCACAGAAAGTATACTCTTCTTTCGTGATGGCACCCCGCTTCCACCAGTTGTACACTGCCTTTTTGGCAATCAGGCATTCCCAGATGCCCTTGGTGAGCCAGGGGGGCTTTCAGGCACTATTGCCCCCCTTGCTTCTTGTTGGGATGGTCACCCCTTGAGCCCTAAGTATCGTCTCCTTAAGACACGACCACTCATCTTGGGCACTGAGTTCCTCTGCTCTCGAGAACCCCAGTGCCTCTCCTACTAATCTCAACTTGTTGAAGTTGGCCCTCTTGAAGTCTAGAGCTACCGCCTTGCTGCAGGCCCTTGACACCTTGTGCTGGATGGTGAATTCCAGCAAGCGATAATCACTGTCACCCAGGTGGTCAAGGACCTGGAGGCCCCTTACCAGGTTGTCGCCTGTGGCCAGGACCATGTCCAACAGGGCAGTTCCTCTGGTGGGACTGTGCACCTCCTGAATTAAGTGGAGGTCCTGTATCTCGGCCAGGAACCTCCTGGAATGGTCCGACCTGGCTGACTGCTCCTCCCAGCAGATGTCTGGGTAATTTAAATCACCCATGACAACTACATCCCTTGCCTTAAGTGCCTGTGCAAGCTGGCCCAAAAATTCCCAATCCAGCTCCTCCCCTTGGTTGGGGGGGTCTGTAGTAGACCCCCACCATTAGATTCCTCTCCCCACAGCCCCTTTGTATCTTGACCCAGAGAAGTTCAGCTTGCCCCTCCTCTGACCCAATTCTGCTGGCAGAGGATGTGTATTGCTCCTTGACATAGAGTGCCACACCCTCACCTTTCCTTCCTTCTCTATCCTGCCTGTAAAGCCTATAGCCCCTAATGCTAACTGCCCAGTTGTGGAATGAATCCCACCATGGGAGCAAGGAGCAGCGGGGAGAGTAAGGACACAGGCACACATGTGTCTTGCACACACGTGTGCCCCCTTACCTGACCCAGAGCGGAGGCGAGAGCAACAGAGGCGAGCAGAGCGCAGCAGCAGCGGGGGCAGCAGCAGCTGATCCCCCTAAGGTAAGTGGGGCAGAGGGGCCGGCACAGCTGAGCCGGATCCGGAGGGGAAGCCCCCCAGATCCCTCTTAGCTGAGCCGGTAGGGAGCCGTGCTCCCGAGCCGCGCAAACAGGCGTGGTCTGTAAGAGCGCACCGGCGTTTGCGCTGGAGGGGGAGCAGGAGGGGCCAAGAGACCGACTCTTGTTAGCACGGGCCAGAGGACCCAAACTCAGCTAGGAACTCCTACGATGGTGTCGACACGGAGTGCTGCCAGGGCCCCTGCCCGGGGGGCGTGGCCTTCCCAGGGCTTGTCTGAGGCCTCCACCCAGACGGAGCCCGCGGCGGGGCTGGCGTCCCCCAACCCCCTGGCCTGCGGGAGCTGCCCAGCAAGGCCTGGGGGGGCAGGGACTGGGGACCCCCACACCTGTCCTGCAGGCGCCCGCCTTAGGGCCCTGGAGGCGCAGGTGGGGGAGCTCCAGGAGGAGGTTAGCAGGCTGAGGGGAATCAGGGAGGCAGAGGAAGAAATTGACAGCTATTTTCTTTCCCTGCAGGGTTGTACAACCAAGGAGGATGCACCTCAGGATGATGAACCCTCCACTGCTAAGTGGCAGACGGTCACCTCCCGTGCCAGGGCTGCTCGAGACATGGCAACACCAGTTCCTACAGTCCAGCTGGAGAACAGGTACGAAGCTCTGGCAGCCCTGGAGGAGGAGGACGGAGAGGATGAAACCGGGGAGGAGGCAACTCCACGCACACCGCGTCCCGGGCAAGCCGAAGGAGACAAGAAGGCCAGGAGGAAGAAGCGTCACGTGATCGTCATTGGTGACTCCATCCTGAGAGGTATGGAGGGCCCTATCTGTTGCCAGGACCCCTCGGCACGCGAGGTATACTGCCTACCTGGAGCGAGGATTCAGGACGTGAAAGGGATGCTCCAGACTGTAATCCAGCCCACCGATTATTACCCTATGGTCCTGGTCCATGTGGGTACTAACGATGCGGCCAGGAGGAGCCCTGATTGCCTGATAGAGGACTACCATGCTCTGGGGTGCGTGCTGAAGGAGATGGGCGCACAGGTGGTTTTCTCTTCTATCCTGCCAGTGAGTGGACGAGGCAGATGGCATGAAACGTGCATCGCGGAGACCAACTGGCGGCTACAGGAATGGTGCTTCGAGGAGGGCTTTGGCTTCCTCAGCCACGACTGGCATATCATGACGAGAGACATGCTGGGGTGGGACGGGCTCCACCTTTCCCCTAAAGGTAAGCATGTGTTCTCTTCTAGGTTGGCGGACCTCCTCCGGCGGGCTTTAGACTAGGCTCGTCAGGGGAAGGGGAAGATGAGGGCGGAGGAAATATCAGACTGCCAGACCAAACAGCACCCACAACTACAGCCCAGCCCAGACCGACGAGCGAAGCAATCAAACAGGTAAGAGAGAGGGACCAGGGTAACGCTGGGACTAGGGGGTCAGTACACACACCCACAGGAGGCCTCAAATGCCTCTACACAAATGCTCGTAGTATGGGCAACAAACAGGAGGAACTCACCCTCCTGCTGGCTGATGCCAGCCCGGACATAGTGGGGATTATGGAAACATGGTGGGATGAAACGCATGATTGGGCAGTCAATGTCAAGGGCTATAGGCTGTACAGGAGGGACAGGATAGGAAAGAGGGGTGGGGGCGTGGCGCTCTATATTAAGGAGGAATACACATCCTCGTTAATTAGCAAGGAGCCAGGGGAGGGGCACTCTGAAGTGCTTTGGGTTAGAGTACAAGGCAGTCGAGGGGAAAGGGACTTAACGGTGCGAGTCTACTACAGACCTCCCAACCAGGGAGAAGAGCTTGACCAGGAATTCTTGGGTCAGCTCACAGAGGTAGTGAAGGCTAAGGATGTGGTTGTCATGGGGGACCTGAATTTCCCAGACATCTGCTGGGAAGAGCAGTCAGCCAGGTCTGAACGCTCCCGCAGGTTCTTGGCCAGAGTGCAGGACCTCCATCTAACCCAGGAGGTACACAGCCCCACCAGGGGGGACGCCTTGTTGGACCTAGTGCTGGCCATGGGTGATGACCTGGTGAGGGGGCTTCGAGTGCTCGACCACCTGGGCGACAGCGATCATCGCCTGCTGGAATTCATCATCCAGCACAAGGTGGCAAAGGCATGCAGTAAGGCAGCGGCCCTAGATTTTAGGAGGGCAGACTTCAACGAGCTAAGGAGGATAGTTGGAGAAGCGCTGAGGTCCCGGAGGGGAGGGGAGCCAGGTGTCCAAGGACAGTGGTCGCTCCTTAAGGAGACGATCCTCCAAGCCCAAAGGAAGGTAATCGCAATGAGGATCAAAGGGAGCGGGAGAGCACACAAGCCTCTGTGGCTCACCAAAAGCATCCGGGAATGTCTCCTTGCTAAAAAGGAGGCTTATACTCAGTGGAAAGAAGGGGTCATCACCAGGGAGGACTATTCTGTAGTTGCTCGGGGATGTAGGGGGGCAGTTAGGAAGGCCAAGGCAGAGATGGAACTGGGACTAGCTTCCCGGATTAAGGACAATAAGAAGTCTTTTTTTAAATATGTAGGGGGTAAAAAGAAGGTCCCGGGTAATGTGGGGCCCTTGCAGGACAACATGGGTAACTTGGTCGTCACACCGGACGGCAAAGCTAACATGTTTAACGATTTCTTTGCCTCTGTCTTCCTAAGTAGGGACCAGAACAGCCACCTCCCTGCTGGGCCCCCCTCGGGCCCCGGTGGAGGCACACATGGGCCACGGGTTAGCGAGGATTTAGTTAGGGAGCTTCTGGAGGTGTTGGACGTATTCAAGTCAGCTGGCCCGGATAATCTCCAACCTAGAGTTCTAAAGGAACTGGCCGAGGTCATTGCAAGTCCCCTGGCACAACTTTATGAGCACTCATGGTGCTCTGGTGGGGTACCAGAGGACTGGAAGAGGGCCAACGTGGTCCCCATCTTCAAAAAAGGCAGGAAGGAGGACCCGGGAAACTATAGGCCGATTAGTCTCACCTCGATCCTAGGCAAGCTGTTCAAGAAAATTATGCTGGCACATATCCAGGAGGGGCCAGCAGGAGACTGCATGCTTAGGGGCAACCAACACGGGTTCATCAGTGGCAGGTCATGTCAGACCAACCTGGTGGCCTTTTACAATCAGACCACCAGATCGTTAGACGCAGGGGTTGCAGTGGATATAATCTTCCTGGACTTCCGGAAGGCTTTTGACACTGTCTCTCACCCTGTTCTCATTAAGAAACTGGGGGGCTGTAGTGTAGACACCCACACAGTCAAATGGGTCACCAACTGGCTGGAGGGCTGCACCCAGAGGGTGGTAGCGGATGGGTCCTTCTCAACCTGGAAGGATGTGGGCAGCGGGGCTCCGCAGGGCTCGGTCCTCGGGCCCGCACTGTTCAACATCTTCATCAGCGATTTGGATGAGGGGGTAAAAAGCACCCTGTTCAAATTTGCTGATGACACTAAGATGTGGGGGGACGTGGGCACACTGGAAGGATGCAACAGGCTACAATCAGACCTCAACAGGTTACAAGGGTGGGCGGACAAGAATAGGATGGGTTTCAACACAGACAAGTGCAAGGTGATGCACCTCGGGAGGAACAACCGGCACCATACCTACAGGTTGGGGAACTCCCCTCTTATCAGCACGGAGGTGGAAAGGGATCTGGGGGTCATCATTGACTCCAAGATGAACATGGGCCGGCAGTGTGGAGAGGCAGTCAGGAAGGCCAACCGCACCTTGGCATGCATCCACAGATGCATCTCGAGCAGGTCCAAGGAGGTGATCCTCCCCCTCTGTGCAGCACTGGTCAGGCCGCAGCTGGAGTACTGCGTCTAATTCTGGGCACCGCACTTCAAGAGGGATGTGGACAGCATTCAGAGGGTCCAGAGGAGGGCCACTCGTATGATCAGGGGACAGCAGGGCAGGCCCTATGAGGACAGGCTGCGGGACCTGAACCTGTTCAGCCTCCAAAAGAGAAGGCTGAGGGGGGATCTTGTGGCCTGTTATAAACTAGTCAGGGGGATCAGCAGGCATTGGGGAAGTCACTGTTTCCCCAAGCACTGCCAGGAGTGACCAGGAATAATGGTCACAAGCTGGCAGAGGGTAGATTTAGGTTAGATATCAGGAGGCGCTACTTCACTGTCAGGGCAGCTAGGGTCTGGAACCAGCTTCCAAGAGAAGTCGTGCAGGCTCCTACCCTGGGGGTGTTTAAGAGGAGGTTAGATGAACATCTTGCTGGGGTCATTTGACCCCAGTACTCTTTCCTGCAATGGCAGAGGGTCGGACTAGATGATCTGCTCAGGTCCCTTCCGACCCTACAAACTATGAAACTATGAAACATTTCTGTAAGCCCTATTATGTCTGGGTCTGAACTGGCTATCCTGAGGGTGAGTTCCTCCTTTTAATTCCCCATACTACGAGCATTGGTATATCGGCATTTAAGGCCTTGTCTAGCTGCGTGTGCCCCCTCCCGATTTGGGAGACTGTTTGGACCACTGTTTCTTACCTGGGCACTCCTTGCATTTGTTACCTGTCTTGCTCGGGTGGTGTCTCCTCGTCTTCCTGCGGCCCCCTCCCCCGGCAATGGTAGTTTAAAGCTCGCCGTACAAGATCAGCCAACCTGGAAGACACGCTTTCCTTTAGGAGAGAGGTGAAGCCCATCCCACCCCAGCAAGTCTCCTGCCTGAAAGCATGGGTCATTATCAGAGAACCCAAGGCTTGCCTGGCAGCACCAACTGCGTAAGCACCGGTTGACCTCGCCAGTGCAGGCCTCGTGTCGCCATCCCCGCCTACTCACCAAAAGAAGAAAGGAGAATACCTCCTGCGCCCGCATTTCCTTAAGCTTGTCCCCCCATTGATGGAGCTGAGTGGCTTCCTTTTCCCCCAGTCTTAGGCAGGTTGCAGAGATCATGAGACATTTAGGGGGAAAAAGAATTCTAGATGAATCAAAATGTCTTAGGGACAAGAAAGTCATTAGAGAAGGGAAATCTGGTGTGGAAACCATGTGTTTGACTTAACTCACTCAGGAAACAGAGCCAAGTTACTACAGAATTTTATCTCATGCATAGAGCCTTGCCGTCCAAAAAGATCAGCCTCCTGGCTCTGCCCCTGTGGCTATGCGCTAGACAGCCAATCAGCTGGTAAAGTGCTGTTCCCACTCTGGCTAAAGAACACGTAATAAGCCAATCTGCAGTGGCCCATACAGCCTGAAGAAACCTACTTGGACCTGCAGGTATTGGAGTGCATAGGATGTGGGGTAGAAAGAGCCTGTGTGGGGGCAGGATGTTGGATGGGTTGGTGGTAGAGGAGGGAGAGCAAAGGATTGGAGCGGGGAAGGCAGAGAGCAGGGGATGCAAAGCAGATATAGGCACCCTTGCTCAGGCTCAGAGTGCTGCACCAGGAAGTGCAGGCAGCAGGAAGGGAAGGAACAACTTTTTCCCCACACTGAGCAGCAGTTTGTCCTGCACCACTATTGCTGAGCCTGGGCCCCACACTGACTCTGGGCTCACCCATCAGGGCTGAGCAGCAGCAGCAGCAGCTGGCCAGAAATTGCTGCTCAGCACCAGGGAAATCAGCCCTTCCCCCTTGCTGCCACTGGGCAGTTTTTGCTGTGGCCTCCCAGAGCCCATGCCACACCAGGCTGCAGTGTGGCTCCTTCACTGCCACCTGTGAGTTGCACAGCACAGCTGCAGTGACTGTTTGGAGCAGCTGCAGGGCAGCTCGCAGGTGGCAGTGAAGGAGCCACAGAGCAGGCCAGCGCAGTGCAGGCTTCAGATGGCCACAGCAAAAACTGCCCAGCAGTGTGTTACAGGCCAGCTGGGCACTGTGAGTATATCAATTTTATCACAAGCCAACTGGGCTGTTTGATTCAGTTTTGGATCAAGGAGGCAAAGCTGGGATTGAAGTAAAGGCAAATTTATTATAGCATACACACAGACAACAGTTAACAGAAAGATAAATGTGAGAAGCAGATAATGCAGTATTAAAGAGCTAATAGTAAATAACAGATAATAACAACAGATAGATAGATCAATTCTGTTGCAGGCCAACTGGGCACTGTGAGGGTATTAGCCACTGGGCTGTTCAAAACAACAGATAGACAGACATGGGTTGGCAACTTATTGATAGTCCCTCAATGCCAGGTACATGTCAAGTGAGTCCAGCGAAGTCAGGCACCCCTGATCGATGCTGTCAGAGGGATTACTGGGGAAGGTCCCTTGATCAGGATCCGATCCTCACTGACACTGGGAGTCTGGGGTCTGGCCATGGAACAGAAATGACTACTCTGTTCCCTCCTTCCTGCTGGTTACCTGATACACGTGCTTTTTATACCTAGTCTTATGCTAATCTGTTGGCTTTAGAGCCACTCATAATGTTACCCTATAGGATTGAAAGGTGCTAAAAATTATCATAAAAGGTTACTGTCCAGACTTGGGTTTATCCAATAAGCAAATTATAATGCAGCACCTTTAGGTTTGAAATTGACATTGTTCTGCCTAAGCCCCAACCCCTTTTAGGTTTCATTTGACTATGCTTTCTTGGGATGTGCTTTCCTGGAATGTGTTGGCTGTGCCAGGCAGTTGGATCCAGTTTTTTATCGTGAAAGCTGAACCCTGAGCAGAAACTGTTAGGTCAGCTAATCTCACATCTACAACTTTGCCTAGGGGGCCCAGTTCAGTTCCATGAACAGTTAATTTTATCATTTTGGTTAAACTTATGACAGACAAGTTACATTTGCGATTTACAAACTTACAAGCTTTATATTAACTAATATTATCTGTTTAGGCAAAATACCAAATGCCTCTAAGAAGCACATATTTATTGCTTATAAATCCCTCTGGTTCTGGCCATCGCAGCAGTGGCAAGGAGGAGGAGCTGCTTTCCCTGGTGCTGAGCAGCAGCTTTTGCCCAGATGCTGCTGCTGCTGTTCAGCCCCAAGAGGCAAGCCTGGAGCCAGTGCAGGGTGTGCAGGGTTGTGGCTGCACGTGCTGGTCCCTGCCACTACCGCTGCATGGCCAGGGGCTGCAGCATGCGTCATGATGGGGCAGTGCAGAGCAGGTGCTGGGCACGCTGAGGCTGTGTGCTGTTGGTGGTGGCAGAGAGGTCACAGGGCACTTGGGCTCTGGGCTGTTGCAGGGTGGGGGTGGGTGCTCAGGGGGGCATGCACAGGGCACCCATGCACACCCCACATACCCTCAAACTCTTCCCACAAACCCCACAGCCACACCCTCCTCCACACACAATTATACACCCCACAAATACCATACACACACACACACACACACACACATCCATGAATCCCCACAAACCCCCCATATCCACCCACTCACAGGTCACCACAAGCCCCACACCCACCCACCCATATCCCGACACCCATGCACACCCCACATGTTGCATAAAAGTAAGACTGCATTTTGAGCTATTAAGTAATCACTTCTACATATGCAGTACAAGCACACACAAATCAGGACATTTTTAACAATGAAATTAAAATATATTATTAAGGGTGTTTGATTTTTAGTATATAATTTGCAGGGGTGGGGGGGTGTTCATTCTAATCTGGCAAACCCTCTTCCCCAAAGGAGTACTTCCAGGGGCAAGGTGAGGGACTTCTGGTGGCAAGTCTTCTTCTGGTCCCAAGATAGCGACTAGGGGGCGGGGCACCTGTCAAGGGGTGAGTTACTCATGCAGCCCTTGACAGCCTGCCAAAACTCGGTAAGCAGCCCTCCACCCAAAATAATTGCCCACCCCTGCTGTAAGGGCTGAAGTGAGAGGATGAAGAGATGTGACCCAATCTGTTTCTGTGCATGCTTAGCTCAAGGATCTCCTGCTCTCCTTGTTAAAGGACGGTGGTGGGATCTGGCCAGGGGCTCGAAGGCACAGAAGTAAGCATGTGCGACTGGTGCCACCTTAGTCAGGGGGTCATGTGCCCCCCTGCAACCAGTCCCACTGACCGGAGGTAGTGGTCCCCCTGCGGGCAATCCTGTGGTCCGGGGCGGGGAGGGGTTTCCTGTGGGCAATCCTGCAGTCCGGAGGTGGGGGTTCCCCCTCGGTGATCCCGGGACAGCTGATAGTTGCGGCCAATCACTGTGCTTGCTGCAGCTGCTTCTGGGAGCAAGTACTGGCCGATTGCTGCAGCCGCTCCCAGAAGCGACTGTAGCCATTCCCGAAAGTTATGTACCCCACTGAGTCACTCTGTACACTGAGGCATTTAAACACCCTGATGAGCACGGAGTTCTTTGTCTCCTTCCCGAAGTTCTCTTTGTACAATTTAAACACAGCTCCACTAGATTTGCCTTTTTTCTTCTGAAAAGAACTCATCAATCACTTTACTTTGTTTTTTTAAGTCAGGATACAGTTCAAGGACAACAGATTTGAAGTAATCATAGGTCTTCTCCGGTACCTCCTTGGGAGCCATGGAAGACTGCTCATTCCTCGAATCTGTCCTTGTCTTAGCTCGTCGCTTAATTTTAACCTCCACGTCAAAGCACCTGTTGGCTTCTAACTGTACAGAAGCCGCTTCTAACACCAACGTCCACATCACTGATGAAGATGTTAAACAGTATAGGCCCTAGGACGAGTCTAGAGGGACCCCACTGGTAACCGCACACCAAGGCAATTGACTTCTGTCAGCAACCCATCTCAGACCTGATTTCAGCCCCAAAACCCTCATGACACCCTCCAGCCCCAAACTTCATCTGCCCCTCACTCCCCCACTCATAACCTGATAAACCCCAGCTGCTCCTCACTCCACACCCCTCTACCACACAGGCTTCCCTCCCCTGCAGAAGCTTCTTGGTACCCTTGACCCCCACCCCCATCCAGCCCCTCATGGCCCCCAGGAGCCCTTTCCTCTTAGAATCTCTCCCAAACAGCTCCCCATGTCCCTCATAAGGCAGGTGGGCATGGGCAACTGGTGCCACCTTAGTCAGTGAGGGCATGTGCCCCCTCAGTGACTGGGGAGAGGGTCCACCCATGGCCAATCTTGCTGGCCAGGGGAAGGGGGGAGTCCCCCCACACCACCCATTCCCTAAGCAGGGAGCACAGCTGGTCAGGGGGTGCACCAGTGCTCTCAGGGGGTGTATGTGCACCCCCTATGCATCACCACTACAGGTGGGAGCTGGATTGTAACTGTCCCCCCTCCCCACTGCATGCCCACGGTGGGCTTCCACTGCCCTCCACCCTCAACATTGAAACAAACAGTTGGGCTGGGGGAGGACTCACTTTAGCTGCTTGTAATGACCCTACCCGCCCTGGTTCCATCAGTTCCTGGCTTTATGCTACCCTGGTTGCGCTGCTGGCTCCACCTCCCACAGCCTCCATCATCTGCTTCGATGAACAACCCAGGAAAGGACCCAGGCAGTAACCTACCTCTGTGCCTTACCTTTGCAAATTCCCTGTGCCTCTGACAACTGCACCACAATGACCAGACAGCGGTGCATGCCTTCAGCCGTGCCCCTCCCCTCCCTGTGTCTGATTTCTTGTGGGTTTCTAGAGACAAAGCTGCCCAGTACCGTACAGGTTTCTAGATAGTGGCAGACCTTTATTGGACATGTTGAGAAACGTTGCCAGGATAACTGTAGAAGAAAGGATAGCTTAGTAAAAGATCAAGTAGTTGTTATCACCTATGGAGTGAGAAGTTTAACAGAAATAAGGTAGTTAATAAGGCATGAAATCAATTGACTCCCTTAGCCCACCTGAATGATATGAAGCTGCTTCTGCCAAGCAGTTTGTTTTAAAATGTGAGTGGAGCAAGAATCAAAGAGGGGGTACAACTGCACCACCAAATATTCCCTTCCCTGCCCCCCCCCCAAGGACATGAGGCAGGGGGGCAGTTACTAACAAGGGCCAAATGGCAGGGGGACAGGTGCCAGGGGGCACAAGCATCTGTGTGGGGAAGTGGCAAGGAGACAGATAGAGGGGGACAACAGATGTGGTCAGGCTGCCTACCTCCCCAACTGCTGCTTTCCCTGCTGCAATGGTGATGGGGACAAGTTCAAGATAACCCTCTAATAATTAGATTCTGTACATGGAAAACTATAAGAAATGTAATTAAATAATCTAATTATTGTGGGGTTCTCTTAAATGCAAAGTCACTTGGATTCAGATAAATATGGTATTCCTTTTTAGAGTCATTCTATTTGAGGAGGTCACAAGACTAAATTGTTGTTATCTTCTTACCTGTGCTTTTAGGTTTTTACCTGCATCTGTCTTGAGGGATCCTTCTTTCAGGTGTTTACCTATATCTTAATGTCAGACGGTCATATGGAAAACTCTTAGTTGCGGGAGACCCACATTCTGAGTTTATGCTCGGTACATTGCCATTTCAGACCCAGGATATGGTAGTTCTAGGAAGAGAATCTGAGACCCTTCCTTCTTCAGAGCTCTCTTGGCTCAGCCTCAGACCTGGGGCTGATATCCTCTGCATGGCACTGCATGCCCAGTACCAGGTCCCAGCTATGATGTATTGTTCATCAGCCAGAATGCTTGGTACTGTTTCTTTAAATGGTCTTATAGGGTAGGAACAGAAGTTGCGCATAAATTGGTTTAAGTGATCAGAAACTGGTTTAAACCCATAACAGAACAAAAGCTCCATGCAAATGGAGCCATTTCAAAATGGCTGAAACTGGTTCAAGATAAATTTAGTTGAATGTAGTATCAGACTTAACTGAGTTGGGCTTAAACCCATTTATGCTACTTCTGTCCAAGACCCCTTCCTGGTTTAGGTTAAATCACAGTCCTCCAGCATACTTTGCAGCCATGGGCTGGGCTGGGCTGTCTGCTCCAGAGAGCAGGGCTGGCCCCACCCCTCTTCCCTAGCTATAGCAATGAGGACTACCCAGCTGTAGCATAACTAGGGTGGGGTGACTGGGGCTGCTACCTTGGGCACTGATTTGCAGGGAGAGGGCTAAATAAAAGCATTGGCAGCTACACAATTACAATTGCACTGGCTTCACAGTGGCAACTAGAAGTTATTACTGCCTGGCCCCTGTGGTCTGGGCATCTGGCTGCACCACTATACTGCTGCTGCCCAGCCCCAACCCTGGAGCGCCTCACTCCCCCATAGCCTGAGGCCAACTGCTGACTTTCTTTATCTTGCTTCCTTATAACATTTTGCAGGGAAGGAGTTGCAGAAAGGGTCTGGCGGGTGGGGCACGGCAGCTCTTCCAGGCTATATTTACTCAGCTGGATTAGTTGAAGCAGTTAAACCTGAACTGCACCAAGGCAATACAGCTTTGGACATCATCTCTGGCAGAAATCTGAGAGAGATCTGTTGACACATTGACGGAATTTGCCTCTGCTGGAACAGAGGTGTCTGTGGGGGTAGAGAATACATTCTGGATGAAAGCCATGCTCAGAGTGTGTCCAGTCTTAGGCCCTTTCACAAGTGCATCTCTACCATGTACGAAGTGTGCCCAGTTTCAGCAGGCAGTGGGCCCCCAATAGCTGCATGTGGCAGTGAGGAGCGGAGCCAGGCCAGCTTGCCTCTATCACTTGGGGCTCCCCGCAGCTCATGTAGCTCCCAGGACTTGTGCACCATGTGAAGGGGGAAGCCCTGCACAATGGAGCCAGCTGCCTTCCCCAGTCCCTGCCACTATGTGCAGCTCCTGGGACTGACTAGAGCTTCACACTGCCAGGAGCTGCACCTGCGCAGGCCATGAGTATCCCAAGAGCCCACTGTCTGCTGCTACCACCAGCAGCAGCAGGGGCTGTGCACCATGGGAGGGTTTTGTTGGGGGTCTTCACATCCCCACACCCTCCCTCACACCCCACACATAACTACACCCCCTCACAACCCCCTCCACACACATACACACCCCATACCCTACCATACCCACCCCCCAACTGCACCCCATACACCTCACACCCAATATTCGAGAGTAAGACTTGATTTTGAGCTATTATGCAATCCCCTCTATATACACTGTGCAACCTGCTTAAATCTGGACAAAAATATTTTTGAAATAAAATATGTTTATAGTAGATGCTTGATTAGTATACATTTTTTTTTTCTGATTCCAAGATTGCAATTCCCCCCCCAAGAAGTACTTCTGGGGGCAAAGGTCAGGGGTTAGAGGGTGGGACTTCCGGTCCTAAGATGATGACCAGAGGACAGGGCACCTGTCAAGAAGTGTGGCTACCACTGTGGCCCTGAACAGCTCACCAAAATTCATCAAGCAGCCCTCCAGCCAAAACAATTGCCCACCTCTAGCCTTCAGTCTGCTATGCACTGAGCATGCCCAGTCTCAGTCTCATCTCACCTGTGTGCCTCTGCCTTGTAGCAAGTGTGCCCAGTCTCAGCCCCATCTCACATTCATGTCTATGCCATACACAGAGTGTACCCAGTCTCAGCCCCCTCTTAACAGCATGTACACCATGCACCAAGCATGCCCAGTTTCAGCCCCATCTCACACCCATGCCTCTGCCTTGCACTAAGTGTGCCCAATATCTTTCCCATCTCATAACAGTGTGTCTGGACTGTGCACTGAGCATGTCCAGTCTCAGCCCCATCACAAATTTGTCTGTGCCCTGCACTGAACATGCCCGTTCTCAGCCCCCTCTCACATGTGTCTCTGCCATGAACTGAGCAGGCCTAATCTCAGCCCCATCAAACACCAGTGCCATGAACCAAGTAGTATGTCCAGTCTCAACATCATCTCACACCAGTATGTCTGTGCCATGCACTGAATGTGCCTGTTCTCTGCCCCATCTCACACATGTCTCTGTGCCTTGCAACAAGTGTGCCCAGTCACAGACCCATCTCACAAGGTGCCTGTAACATGCATGGAGAGTACCCAGTCTCAGTCCTCTCTCACACCTATGTCTGTACCATGAACCCAGCATGTCCACTCTTCCCTTCTCACCTGGGTATCTGTGCCATGCACCATCGGTGCCTGACCTCCACCACATCTCACAGCCGTGCATCTGTGCCATGCACCAAACATGCCCAGTATCAGCCCCATCTCACACGTGCCTTATACTGGGCATGCTTGGCCTCAGCCACATCCCACACCTGTGTCTGTGCCATGCATGGAGTATGCCCAGTCTCAGCCCCATCTCTCACCCATATCTGTACCATGCACTGAGCATGCCCAGTTATAGCCTTCTCTCACACATGTGTATGCGCCCTGCACCAAGCATGCACTCTCTCTGCCACAAATCAAGCATGCCTGGTTTCAGCCCCATTCCACCCGTGTGTGTTTGTCATGCATGGGGTGTGCTTAGTCTTAGCCCCATCACATACCCATGTCTTTTGGATCACCCCAAAACACTCCTCTCCAACACCCAAAGACTCTCCAAAAGAAGCCTTGGCAGGTCCCTTATTGACCCAATGCTTGGTTTTTGAGTGCCACTTGACACCCACCATGTAAGGCTCGTATATTGATGTTCTGCCTGGCAATGGATGGCAGTAACAATGGTTATATACAAATATACAGATTTTACTCCAACTTCTCTAATTTACCTTGAGCCTCAACCCAAAAGTTGGGTAAAGTAAACTTGAACTGGATGTTCTAAAGTGAACAAACCTAGATTTCATAGACGTTAGGGCTGGAAGGGACCTCCGAGATCATTGGGTACAGCCCCCTGCCCAAGGGGCAGGAAGTCACCTGGGGTTAGATCACCCCAGCAAGATAAACATCCAGGCACTTCTTAAAGGTATCCACAGTAGGTGCTTGCACCACTTCTGGGGGGAGTCTATTCCAGACTCTGGAGACTCAGACAGTAAAGAAGTTTTTTTTATGAAATCTTGACTCTACTTATGTAATCCATTACTAACAGCCTTTAATTGCATAAGGATTAGCTTTGAAAAAGAAACCAAGAATGGGAACAAGAAACCAACTTCAGCCATGCGTACACCCAACAGGAAGTACAGAATTTAATCTTCTGCTGTAGTCTGCTCTGTTCAGATACCAGCACTCACCTGAGCTCCTCTTCTGTCACAATCCAGTGGAAACAGGCATCTGGTTCTGACTACACTGTGTGGAAAGGAACAGGGATTCAGAGTTTCAGCAGGTCATGGTTTTCTGCTTTACAGGGAGAAAGCACAGTAGTTTGTTGTGTTTGGGAAGCATGAAAAATGGGATCTGAGAGGTGCCATGGGGGTCTAGGTAGCTACCCTACAACTCCCCTCCAGTTTTAAGGTGAAGAAGATAAAGGAATCTTATGGGGAATAGATTAGGGGCAGTGGAGGACATATGAGAAGATGGACTATGGCTATGATTGGGAAATACTGTGGGAGACAGAGGCTGTATGGAGTGGTCAGTGAAAGGTGTCTGGGAGAAGGAAGAAGGAGGCAGATTATACTATAGGGCAGAGGTTAGCAACCCCTGGCATGCATGCCAAGCATGGCACACGAGGCTATTTTGCATGGCATGCTGCGGCCAGCCCCAGCTCCGGGTGGTTGCTGCCAGTGATGGAGCCCGGTCTCCTCCCAGCAGGGCTTACAGCATCTCAACTGCCTTCTGGCAGCAGCCCGGGATCCCGGCTGGCAGCAGCTCCCCAGAGTCGATGCCGGCTGCAGCCGGGAGGCTCCAAGCAGCTGTGCCAGCTCTGTGCTCCGGCATCAGCTCCTCACCAGTGCATGCAGGTGCGCCTCGGAGCAGGCAGTGGAAGTGGCCTGAGGCAGCGCAGCCCTGGTCTCTCCCCATCTCCCAGCACAGAGGTGATGAGCCCAGCACAGCTGTTTGGAACCAGCCTGGCTCTGGGCAGTGACAGCAAGCAGCGGCAGAGTGCATACAGTTGCACCAGGCTGCATAGCTCCAGCATCAGCTTCGTGCTGGTGGTGACTGTACAGGCACCTTGGGGTGCCTCTGAATTGAATCACCATCCGAAGCTTCGCACAGCCCTACTAAAGACCCTGAGATGCAGGGTAGATTTATTTTTCTGACACGCGTGGCAATTTGCGCAGGTTTACTGGCTTCTCTGAGCATGCTGCCTTGGTGTGGCTCTGTTCTCTCCCTCATTCTTTAGCTGTGAAGAGACTTCCAGGGGGAAACCCCTGTCTGACAGTCACATCTGATGATTTTAAAAATAGTATCAACTGTTTTTCTTTTTGAATAAAAGAAAAAAAAGTGTTAGCCAGGAGAAGCTGCAGCAGCTCTCTTTGATGAAGTCCAGTCCTGTTTCTTCTTTATAATAAATTCACACAAAATGTGAGAGGCAGAGGAAATGCAACTCCTGTCTCTAGTGCTGGTAAACATTTTTTTTCATGTCATTCTGTTTAAAGAATGTGTTTTGTTTTGTTGTTTTGGCAGTAAAACTAAACTTTAGACAGCACAGAAGGGGTGGTACAAGGAACGTAAGCCTCTTACCTGATACCAGCTAAGAGCCTTTATTATCACTGATCTGCTTTGGCTCCAGTCCTTTGAACTGCTTGATGACCATTTTCAAATGAGGATAATAAAGGTGCTGTGGTGGACTGAGGGGTCTCCAGAGGCAGTAGAAGCAGCTATGATGTAGCATCCCATTCCTTCCAGTCCAAGTACTCTGCTCTTCCGCTCAGTGACCCTCTCAGACAAGGCAGCATCCACGAAGGGGTAGCAGTGGCATCCCCTAAACACTAATTAACTACAGACAGAAGTGAGGGTGTCAGTTATCAACAATAACCCCTCCCATTTCTCAGCTTTTTGCCATGCCAGCCCAATACTTCGGAGCCTAGCATATCCCCACTTACTATATTTCTCATAAGGCTTTTCTGTCTGTCCCATACTTTTCCTAACCTTTGCCAAAAAATTCTAGTGCTGTGAGTGTGAGTGGACTTGTGCTTATGTGGCAGGACTGTCCCTAGGGGTGCTGTGACCTCCCCTAGCGCCTTTGCCAACCGTGCCAAGTCTGGGTCCTGAATGCACCCTCTATCTCGCCATCCACGTCTTTGATCTTATTATTATCAATGGGAGGCTGCCTTCTTGCCCCCTTGGCATGGGGCCGGTCTTGATACCACGATTCCGGGGCTACTCCCTGTGCTGGCCCTCGCCGGCCTGTCTCTGGGATTGTTTCAAGTAGCCCGCTCTCTCTTCGGGCTTCCTAGTAGACTTGCCCTTCTCTCCAGGGCCTAGCCCTGGGCTTGCCCCCTTCCGGGGCTTCCCCTTCACAGGCAGTGCCCCACTGGGCCTGCCCAATGTCCGATATACGCGCCCCCCGCCCCCCCCCGGGGCCCTTGCTCGCGCTCGCCGCCCCCCCCCCCCCGGGGCCCTTGCTCGCGCTCGCCGCCCCCCCCCCCCCGGGGCCCTTGCTCGCGCTCGCCGCCCCCCCCCCCCCGGGGCCCTTGCTCGCCGCCCCCCCCCGGGGCCCTTGCTCGCGCTCGCCGCCCCCCCCCCCGGGGCCCTTGCTCGCGCCCGCCGCCCCCCCCCCCCGGGGCCCTTGCTCGCGCCCGCCGCCCCCCCCCCCCCCCCGGGGCCCTTGCTCGCGCCCGCCGCCCCCCCCCCCCCCCGGGGCCCTTGCTCGCGCCCGCCGCCCCCCCCCCCCGGGGCCCTTGCTCGCGCCCGCCGCCCCCCCCCCCCCCGGGGCCCTTGCTCGCGCCCGCCGCCCCCCCCCCCCCCGGGGCCCTTGCTCGCGCCCGCCGCCCCCCCCCCCCCGGGGCCCTTGCTCGCGCCCGCCGCCCCCCCCCCCCGGGGCCCTTGCTCGCGCCCGCCGCCCCCCCCCCGGGGCCCTTGCTCGCGCCCGCCGCCCCCCCCCCCCCGGGGCCCTTGCTCGCGCCCGCCGCCCTCCCCCCCCGGGGCCCTTGCTCGCGCCCGCCGCCCCCCCCCCCGGGGCCCTTGCTCGCGCTCGCCGCCCCCCCCCCCCGGGGCCCTTGCTCGCGCTCGCCGCCCCCCCCCCCGGGGCCCTTGCTCGCGCTCGCCGCCCCCCCCCCCGGGGCCCTTGCTCGCCGCCCCCCCCCCCGGGGCCCTTGCTCGCGCCCCCCGCCCCCCCCCCCCCGGGGCCCTTGCTCGCGCCCCCCGCCCCCCCCCCCGGGGCCCTTGCTCGCGCCCCCCGCCCCCCCCCCCGGGGCCCTTGCTCGCGCTCGCCGCCCCCCCCCCCCGGGGCCCTTGCTCGCGCTCGCCGCCCCCCCCCCCCGGGGCCCTTGCTCGCGCTCGCCGCCCCCCCCCCCCGGGGCCCTTGCTCGCGCTCGCCGCCCCCCCCCCCCGGGGCCCTTGCTCGCGCTCGCCGCCCCCCCCCCCCGGGGCCTTCTATGCCCAACTCGGGCTTCCTATGCTTGCGCTCCTCGCGCTGCTGCCCGCACTCGGGCCTGTGCTCGCGCCTCTCGCGTGCCCGCGCGCACTGGGGCCTTCAATGCCCGACTCGGGCTTCCCAAGGTTGGGGCTCAGGCAGCCTTAGCCTCACCTGGCCCCCAGACCTGCCTTCTCGGGCCTATGCCCCACTGGGGCTCTTCCCAATTGAGGTTTCCAATTGGGGCTCATCCCGATATTGCCCCCGCTGGTTTGGGGTCAGGACACCTCACTACTTGGCACCCTCTGCAGTGCTAGGAACTCCCTTTCTTTACTGGGGAGTTCCTGATGAGGCCTCCTCCACCCCTACAGCCTCACCCAGTCCTCCGGTGTAACTATAACTAAACAGAACCACAAGCCACACAGCTGTAACATAACAATAAGCCTACTGGCTAGAACGTACACTCCGGTCAGGGTTCTCTCCCCCGTCTCATCACGTAGACTCTTAGTCAGTCAGACGGCTGTGCCACGTTCTGCTCCACAGCAGAGTTGCTGCTCCTCCAGCTGCCAGAGGGGAACTGGCTCTGGCCTTAGCCTTCTCTATTTATAAGGCCAGGCCCTGCCCCCTGGCGGTCAGCTGACCCAATTAGTAGCCATAGCAACTGGCAACTCACAGCTGTGCTGCCCTATTGAGTGGCAGCTAAGCCCATCTACTCCTATTCAGTAGCAGGCAACCTAGTGCCCTGCTACACCCCATTATCTAGGAGCAGGCACCCTGGTGCCCTTCTACAGCTTAGAACAAGCTTCTTTGTGCAGGCCCATGGATGAAGGTCTGCAGAGAGAAAAGGAGAAGTTATTCTGTCCATAGGCTGCTGGACGGAAACACCCAGCATCACTAGAGCCCTGCTTCACAGAGCTGCCTTCTCTCGCCTCCTCTTTGGCACTGGCTGCTCCCTTCCCTACTGACCCCCTCCTCGGGTCTGGTTCCATTTAAGTTGATTCAGAGATACAGTTATCCCCTTCCCTTCACTGGATCTGGCCTATGCCTGCGTCACTGGAAGGAGCTTCTAGTACTGGGGAAATCAATCATTAGCTTTCTAGAGTGACCCAGAATTCCAAGCAGCTAGTACAGTCCAGGGACGTTTCCTTCACACACAGTGGACCCTGGGAATCTGGAGAGAGAAGTGCTGCGAAGGAAAAATAAAGAGATGGCAAGGTGTATCTAAACTACCTGTTCCCTCTTGCTCTGTTGTGTGTCAAAAATGTTGTTTTGTCTCCCCAGTTACACCTACTTGTGGGTCTTGATAAGCCCCATTCTCCCAGGACACCCAGCACATCCAATAATAAGGGCAGCCAGACCTCCATTGTGGTAAGGTATTTTGTTCTAAGCACATTCCTGCACCTTCCTCCCATGAGGCTCAAAGGAGACAGAGGCTGTGGTGGAGATTCAATGTTGCCAACTGCAGGTGTTCACAACTCATGAGTCAGTCACTTCAAAGTTGCCTTAAGAGTCATGAGATTCTCAAAGTCCTCTTGTTGGCTACAAAGGACCAACTCACAGGATCATAATAAATTCTAGTGTATTGGATGGGATGTGAAGTTGCCAATAAAATCATAAATGCAGACTTTGAGTTATGGGTGGTACTGGTCACCTTAGCACATACGCACACACATGCACTCACTTGTTCAAACCCATGTAATATACTGTATATTAGCTGCTGTAGTGATTGAGAGCACAGGTGTCAGTATACCTACCTATCCAAGGCCCTGGAGTCTGCTGTCGATGGTCAGCATCCTTCAAGTCGATGTCTTCTCCAGAAGGGGGTCACCTGCTTGTCCTTCTGTCTCGGTAGGTCAGGTGCTGGATGAGAGGGCGCCACTTAGGTTCACACTTCATTACCTTTTATCCCTTTCTGGCAGACTTGTGTGATCCTCCAGCATCATCTTGGCTACCCAGTCCAGAAGTCGCTGTCCCACGTGGGTCTCAAGTAGTACCTGACAGCTGTTAATCACAGGGGTCTTGCCTGCTGGTAGTGCAGTTCTGGGAGTCAGTTTGTAATTTTGATTAATTAACAATGGTATTGTTTAGAGTTGCAGGAATAGTCAATAGGGTGGGTGCTTTGTTCCAGGAATCAGTTCTTTAGCTTGATTACCTTAAAATGGAGTTTGATTGTCACTTAGTTACCTACTGATGATCACCATTCATTCACATTCACTCAAGGGACCACTCAATGTAACAGATTTTATCACTTTACAAGTACAATTTCAATGCAATTTTAACAATGGTCCAGGGTATAACTTTATTCTACAGGGAGTACATTCCTTAAGGGTTTAAAAGTATAAAATACAAAATGCTATGGTAAAGACAATACAGATTAAATATAAAGATGCACTGTTAGAAATATATAAAAATGAAATTTGAGGTAGTAAGGATCAAAGACTACTGGGGATACTAAGTGAGTTAGCACCGGGATATATTTACAGTCTTTGCAGTGAATATTTTAGTTCTTTGTTTTCTTTAGTGATATTAAGTGATATGTAGATGTAATTTCTAAGTTTCTCCTACATAAAGCCACTTCAGCTTTCTGGCTTGCTCTGAGCCTTGTCACACCCACGCAATGAGTGTGCTAGGACTCTGCCAATACCTAGAAGGAAAAGAAATGCACAAAATGGAGGGGGTGCAGGCAAGAAGGGGCTTCTGTTATATCAATGTCCAAAAGGGAAATGTACATAGGAGATTTTCTGCTACACACTGAGCAGCTCCTCATGGAATAGAACCAGCAGTGATTTCCTCTTACAAACTGAACTTAACTGTTCCCCGGTGGTACCTGTTATAAATCTTCTGTGTGTGATCTCCTTTCTCAGCAAGTATGGGCAGCTTGTCTTCATGGATGGGGGGAAGGGTAGAGCCACTAGGAGTTTAGGGGTTCAGAAGAGAACTGTTGGGGAGGGATGTGGCGTGGGGATAGCATATTTTTGGTGGGGTCTTGTTTCTCTCCAAAGAGCACCCACAAGATCCTTTTTCCCTGAAGGTAGAAACAATAGAAGCAACAGATAGTTTCCTTGCTTAGCTATCCCAAGCCTGTTTCTCCAGCAAACTCTATGTCCCCAAAGCTTCATCTTGCTGCTTCCTCTCAGGGTCATGCTCCCAGTGACCAGCTCTCTAGCTTTGGACTCCAAAGCTGCAAACCTAGCTTCCAGGTCTCTGTGTTTCAGAGAATTGCCTGTTAACATTTGTGGGACAGCACTACTCGGGCTTTGCCGTAAGGGCTACTGTGGTGGGCGGAATGGGTGGAAGGCAGCCAGAGCCAGACCCCCATGGTCTGAGACAGGAGACACCCAGCTGGAGCTCCCCCACCCTCCAGCTGCACAGCAGGAGCGGGAGCAAGAAGAGGAGCCGCCACTGGAGACAAGGGGATCAGAGCAGCTCTAGCAGCCCAGGCCTCCGGCAGCACGTGCAGTTTCCGGTGGTGCTGTTCCTGGTGTGGTTGCTGCCGGCCGGGTGCTGCTGTGCTCCAATCGGCTCCAGCGACAGCTCCTTCTGCTCCTGCCCCTGCTTTGCCACTCCTCATGCATAGATGCCCAGGCGAGTTGGGGAGGGAAACTTCAGCTGGGCAGCTCCTGCTGGAGGTGAGGGGAGCAGAGCAGCACCTGGCCAGCTGCAGCCACACCAGGAACAGGCCCATCAGAAGCTGCCCACTGGCCAGGGCTGGGGCTGAGGCCAGTCTGGCAGGTGCAGGCTGCCCGGGGTAGGGCTCAGCCCCATGTAGAGTGCCACAGGGGCAGCTGCAAGCCATGTAACCTGGGCAAACTCTGCTGCACACACCCCCTGCCCCCTTCCCCCCCCCCATGGAATAAGGCCCTATTTTGCGTCATTATTTGGCCTGGACTGCTTAGAATGGCCTTTGCCTTCAGCTAAATTACTGATTGTATTTGGGTCCCAAACTCACTTGATGATAGCATTAGCACCTTCCAGCATAATGTTAATGTTCATATAATCCCATTGTATATTAGCAGTGGATTCTAGGCTTTTTAGTAAAGGGGCTGCGAAAGGAACTATGGGGTACAACTCCCTGTAGCTCCCAGCAACAGTAAAAAATGTCTTGTTACCCAGTCTAACCAGAACTGATGGTCTTTTCAAAGAAAGTATCTTCCTAGGTTGAGTACCACTGTCCCCCTTTTATCTCTGCTCCTTTCAACCTTCATTATCCAGCAGAACTGAATTCTGTTATTGTCCACTACTGAAAACCTGTTCAGCTTCTTTGGGTTCATTGGATCCATGCAAGTGATCACTGCATTCATACCCCCTGGGAGGTGGTGCTGGGAGGAGAAGAGCAATGTCATCCTGGAGCACCTTAGTTGTTTGGCCGTCTAGCAAGCATCTGCACTGTCCTTCAAAATAATTGTAACTGAGTTTCAAAATAATTGTAATTGAACAATCCCAGGCAATAAAATGCCATGTTTTATCTTGGACGGACAAACCTGGCTTTCTGAGGCTGTGCTTTCTAATGATGAAGTAACAGAGAATTAAGAGAGAAAATGTTAAACCACATGCTGAATCCAGAACTGTGCAGCTTTGATGTTCTGGTTTTTTTTTAATTAGGTAACATAGATTTTTAAACCTTAACCTTTTTCAGGCTTGGCCCCAAGCACTAGCACATCATGGAGTAAGACCTTGGTTGCATCCTTTGCTCCAGTCTAAATGTTGTCACGTGGGGCCAGGCCAACTCTCAGGGTCTCAAAATTGCACTGTTAGATGGGAGATGCACTTTGCATTTCTCCTTGTTAAATCGCATTCTATTGTTTTCTGCCCATTTGTCCAACCTCTCCAGGTCTGCCTGTAGTTGTTCCCTGCCCTATGGTGTGTCCACTTCTCCCCACAGTTTTGTATCATCCACAAACTTGGATAGAGTACACTTCACTCCCTCGTCCAGGTCACTGATGAAGACATTGAAGAGTGTCAGTCCAAGGACCGAGCCCTGCGGGACCCCGCTATGCATTCCCTTCCAGGTCGATACCGACCCATCTGCTACCACTCTCTGGGTACAACCCTCTAGCCAATTTGCCACCCACCGGACTGTGTAATCATCCAAGTCACAACCTCTTAACTGTTCACCAGTATGAGGTGGGATACCATATCGAAGGCCTTCCTGAAGTCTAAGTAAATGATATCAACCCCTACTCCTGTGTCAAGGTGGTTTGTAACCTGGTCATAAAAAGAGACTAGATTAGTCAGGCATGAACTACCCGCTATGAACTCATGCTGGTTTTCCCTCAGCATAATTTTCCCTGCTGGGCTCTCACATATATGAGCCTTAATAATCTTTTCAAAGAATTTACCAAGGATGGAGGTAAGACTGACTGGCCTATAGTTGCCTGGATCCTCCTTCCTCCCCTTCTTGAAAATAGGGACCACACTGGCCCTTTTCCAGTCCTCTGGGACCTGTCCTGTGCACCACGAGTGCTCAAATATTCTTGCCAGTGGCTGTGCAATGACATCAGCCAGTGCCTTCAGTACCCTCGGATGGAGCTCATCCGGGCCTGCTGACTTAAACACATCCAGTCCTTCCAAGTGACTCTGCAACATCTCAGGGTCAATGCTTGGTAGTCTGTAGCCCAGCTGTTGTCTCTTACGATCCCATTGTGAGGTTTGTTTTGCCCCTCATTTAGGAAGACTGAGGCAAAGAACTCATTGAGGAGTTCAGCCTTGTCCTCCGTGTCTGTCACCAATTGCTTTTGCCCATTCAGTAGTAGTCCTATTCCACCCTGGGCCTTCCTTTTACTCCCTATATATCTGAAAAACAATTTTTGTTATCCTTAACTTGGGATGCCATCCTCAGCTCCATGGTAGCTTTGGCCTTTCTAACTGCCTCCCTACAACTGCGAGCTGAGGAGGCATACTCCTCTTTAGTAATCTCTCCCTGTTTCCACTGCTTATATGCCCCCCTTTTTGCCCTTAGGCTGCTCTGGATTTTTCTGGTCAGCCAAGGAAGTCTCTTGGCCCCTTTCCCCTTTTCCCCCCACATCGGGATCGTCTCCCTCTGTGCCCGAAGAATTGCTTCCTTAAGGCAATGCCACGCTTCCTGGGCTCCCATCTCGCCAAATCTCTTACTCTGCAGTGCATCGTGACTAAACGCCTGAGTTCACTGAAGTCTGCCTTCCTGAAGTCTAGCACTTCCACCCTACTAGTTACCTTACTCACTCTATGCCTTATGATGAAGTCCATTATTTGGTGGTCATTGTTCCCAGGTGACCACTGATCTGTAGGTCCCCTACCATGTCATCCCCTGTTGCCAATACCAGTTCCAGTAAGGCATTCCCCCTAGTAAGACCATGTACCTCCTGTGTCAGGTGGAGATCCTGTACACAGGATAGGAATCTGCACAAACAGTGGGAATTTGCTGACTGCGTCTCCCAGCAGATGGCAGGGTAGTTTAGGTCCCCCATGACTACCGCCTCCCTAGTCTTTATGGTTTCCAAGAGCTGCCTCAGGAGTTCCAAATCTAGTTCTTCCCCTTGGTGTGGGGATCTGTAGCAGACCCCTACCACCAAATCCCTTTCTCCTTGACCTCCATGTATCCTAACCCATAATCCTTCTACTTTCTCCTCCTCTGATTCCATTTTGATAAGGGTCGATGTATAACGCTCCTTGACATGGCCTGTTTCTTTCCAAGCAGTGAGTATCTGGGAGGACGGGTTTGGGCAAAATGTGGCTGGGGCACCAAGTAGTACCCAAGGCCTGGCACCTTTCCCTGCAAAGCTGCCAGGCCAACAAGGGAGGAATGCTAAAATAGCTTGCTGTTGTAACCTAAGTGTTTATTTTAGTCAAGTGTTTGGTATTATTTCATTGTTGCTTTTATATTGTTTTTATTTTGGATTTTAAACCACATTTCCAGACCCATTTCATTGTCACTTCCTGCAAATTGGTGTCAAAGGTCACGTGACATCACTTCCTGATATGATACCACTTCCTGTGAGGTCTTTGAATATGGCTGCCCACTGGGTGATAAAAAGTTTGTGATCCAGCTCCATGTTCAAAAAGGTTGGACACCCCTGCCTTAGAGGCAGAGACTGACAGGACTCATACAGCCACCAGGGGCATCACAGCTGTCCCTGTGGCTTGAACTTTGTACAATCACCCTAGGCAAAGAAGAAGCTTAACAAACACTTGGGAAACCAGAGAAACAAACAACACCCAGCTACAGTGATTGCAACCCCTGGTGTTATGATAATGCCTGGCCAGCTGAATCATTGCACATCATTTGAAAAGCCTACATATGGACACAATTATAGACTGGAGTTTGGTATTGCTTAAGTGTTCAGTAAATTGGATCTGAGACCAGAATAGCCTCATTGATCAGTTAATTCCACCCATACTGCTCCTTAATCAAAAATAAGTACAACAGATTAGGCATTGTGATTTTTATTAACTGCCCCAGTGTTTCATAGACACATAGAATAGTAGGATTGGGAGAGACCTCTGGACGTTTCATAGTTTCATAGTAGCTAGAGTAGGAAGGGACCTAGGTAGATCATCTAGTCCGACCCCCTGCCTTGGCAGGAAAGAGCACCGGGGTCAGATGACCCCGGCAAGGTGCTCATCTAACTTCCTTTTAAAAATCCCCAGGCTAGGAGCCTGCATCACTTCCCCGGAAGCCGGTTCCAGGCCCTAGCCGCCCTGACTGTGAAGTAGCGCCTCCTAATATCTAATCTAAACCTACCCTCTGCCAGCTTGTGACCGTTATTCCTGGTCACTCCTGGCAGCACACGGGGGAACAGGGACTCCCCCAATACCTGCTGATCTCCCCTGACCAGTTTGTAGCAGGCCACAAGGTCCCCCCTTAACCTTCTCTTGTGGAGGCTAAACAGGTTCAGGTCCCGTAGCCTCTCCTCATAAGGCCTGCCCTGCTGACCCCTGATCATACGAGTGGCCTCCTCTGGACTCTTTCCATATCATCCACGTCCCTCTTGAAGTGTGGCGCCCAGAACTGGACGCAGTACTCCAGCTGCGGCCTGACCAGTGCCGCATAGAGGGGGAAGATCACCTCCCTGGACCTGCTCGAGATGCATCTGTGGATGCATGACAGGGTACGGTTGGCCTTCTTGACTGCCTCCCCACACTGCTGGCCCATGTTCATCGTGGAGTCAATGACGACTCCAAGATCCTTTTCCGTCTCCGTGCTGGCAAGAGGGGAGTTCCCCAACCTGTAAGTGTGGTGCCGGTTCTTCCTCCCCATGTGCAACACCTTGCACTTATCAGTGTTAAACCCCATCCTATTCTCATCCGCCCACCGTTGCAACCTGTCAAGGTCAGCTTGTAGCCTATTGCACCCTTCTAGTGCACCCACATCCTCCCACATCTTAGTGTCATCAGCAAACTTGAACAGGGTGCTTTCTACCCCCTCATCCAAGTCACTGATGAAGATGTTGAACAGTGCGGGCCCAAGGACCGAGCCCTGCAGAACCCCACTGCCCACGTCCTTCCAGGTCGAGAAGAACCCATGCACTACCACCCTCTGGGTGCGGCCCTCCAACCAGTTAGCGACCCATTTGACTGTGTGGGCATCGACACCACAGTCTCCCAGCTTTTTGATGAGGACAGGGTGAGAGACAGTGTCGAAAGCCTTCCGGAAGTCCAGAAAGACTACATCCACAGCAACCCCTGCGTCTAATGATTTGGTGACCTGATCGTAAAAGGCCACCAGGTTGGTCTGACAAGACCTGCCACTGATGAACCCATGTTGGTTGCCCCTGAGCATGCATTCCCCCACAGGACCCTCCTGGATGTGTGCCAGGATAATTTTTTCAAAGAGCTTACCCGGGATTGAGGTAAGACTAACTGGCCTGTAATTTCCCGGGTCCTCTTTTTTCCCCTTTTTGAAGATAGGGACCACATTGGCCCTCTTCCAGTCCTCCGGCACCTCACCAGAGCACCACGAGTGCTCATAGAGCCGCGCCAGGGGTCCCGCAATGACCTCGGCCAGTTCCTGTAGAACCCTAGGGTGAAGATCGTCCGGACCAGCGGACTTGAACACGTCCAGCCTTTCCAGAAGTACCCTAACTAACTCCTCGCTAACCCCTGGCCCAGGCGTGTCTCTCCCGGAGCCCGAGGGGGGCCCAGCAGGGAGGTGGCTGAACTGGTCCCTACTTAGGAAGACAGAGGCAAAGAAATCGTTAAATATGTTAGCTTTGTCATCTGGCATGACGACTAAGTTGCCCATCGTGTCCTGCAGGGGCCCCACATTACCCGGGACCCTCTTTTTACCCCCTATGTATTTGAAGAAGGACTTCTTATTGTCCTTAATCCGGGAAGCTAGTCCTATCTCCATCTCTACCTTGGCCTTCCTGACTGCCCCCCTACATCCTCGGGCGACTGTAACATAGTCCTTCTTGGTGATGACCCCATCCCTCCATTGGGTGTGTGCCTCCCTTTTAGCAAGGAGACATTCCCGGATGCTCCTAGTGAGCCATGGGGGTTTATGTGCCCTCCTGCTCCCTTTGACTCTTGTTGGGATTACCTCCCTTTGGGCATGGAGGATCGTCTCCTTAAGGAGCAACCACTCACCTTGGACATCTGGCTCCCTTCCCCTCTGGGTCCTCAGCGCTTCCCCAACGATCCTCCTTAGCTTGTTGAAGTCAGCCCTCCTAAAGTCTAGGGCTGTTGCCTTGCTGCAGCCCTTTGCCACCTTACGCTGGATGGTGAATTCCAGCAAGCGATGATCACTGTCTCCCAGGTGGCCCATCACCCACAGCCCCCTCACCAGGTCGTCACCCGTGGCCAGCACCAGGTCCAACAAGGCGTCTCCCCTGGTGGGGCTGTGCACCTCCTGAGTTAGATGGAGGTCCTGCACTCTGGCTAAGAACCGACGTGAGCGGTCAGACTTGGCTGACTGCTCTTCCCAGCAGATGTCTGGGAAGTTCAGGTCCCCCATGATGACCACATCCTTAGCCCTCACTGCCTCTGTGAGCTGACCTAAGAATTCCTGGTCGAGCTCTTCTCCCTGGTTGGGAGGTCTATAGTAGACTCCCACCGTTAAGTTTCTATCCCCTGGACTGCCTTTTACTCTAACCCAGAACACCTCAGAGTGCCCCCCCTCTACCCATTTGCTAATTGACGAGGAAGTATATTCCTCCTTGATGTAGAGTGCTACTCCTCCACCTTTCCTTCCTATCCTGTCCCTCCTGTATAGCCTATAGCTCTTGACACTCACCGCCCAGTCATGCGATGAGTCCCACCACGTTTCTGTGATCCCCGCTATGTCAGGGCTGGTGACAGCTAGGAGGAGGGCGAGTTCCTCCTGCTTCTTCCCCATACTTCGAGCATTCGTGTAGAGGCATTTGAGGCCTCCAACAGTTGTGCCCACTGACCCCCTAGTCTCAGCAATGCCCCGTCCCCCATCACTTACCTGTTTCTCCCTTTTGACCATTGGTCTGGGCTCGCTGGCTGTTGCTGGGCCTGGTAGTTCATCGTCTCCTCCGCCCTCATCTTCCCCCTCCCCCGACGAGCCTAGTTTAAAGCCCGCCGAAGGAGGTTCACCAACCTGGAAGAGAACACACGCTTACCTTTAGGGGAAGGGTGGAGCCCATCCCATCCCAGCATGTCTCTCATCACGATGTGCCGGTCATGGCTGAGGAAGCCAAAGCCCGCCTCGAAGCACCATTCCTGTAGCCTCCAGTTGGTCTCCGCTATGCACATCTCGTGGCGTCTGCCTCGACCGCTCACTGGCAGGATGGAAGAGAAGACCGCCTGTGCGCCCATCTCCCTCAGCACGCCTCCCAGAGCATGGTAGTCCTCCATCAGTCAATCAGGGGCTCTCTTGGCCGCATCGTTAGTACCCACATGGACAAGGACCATGGGGTAATAATCGGTGGGCTGGATGAAGGACTGGAGCATCCCCTTTACATCCTGAATCTTCGCTCCGGGCAGGCAGTAGACCTCACGTGCTGAGGGATCCTGGCGACAGATGGGGCCCTCCGTACCTCTCAGGATGGAGTCACCAATCACGATGACGTGACGCTTCCTCCTCTTAGGCCTCTTGACTCCCGCCGCCCGCACAGGACATTGTGTGCGTAGTCTCCTCCCTGGTATCTTCCACTGCTCCCTCCTCCTCCAGGGCTGCCAGGGCCTCGTACCTGTTCTCCAGATGGACAGGAGGAACTGGTGCCGCAACATGGTTAATAGCCCTGGCACGGGAGACCGTCTGCCACTCAGCAGTGGAGGGCTCATCCCGGGCTGCCCTCTCCTCGGTCGTACCACCCTGCAGAGAAAGAAAATACCTATCAATTTCCTCCTCTGCCTCACGGATTCCCCTCAGCCTGCTAACCTCCTCCAGGAGCCCCCGCACCCGTTCCTCCAGGGTCCTAAGGTGGATACCTACAGGACAGGTGCAGGAGTCCCCAGTCCCTGCCCCCCCAGACCTTGCCGGGCAGTTCCCGCAGGCCAGGGGGTTGGAGGACGGCAGCCCCCCCCGAGGGCTGCGTCTGGGTGGAGGCCTCGGACAAGCCCCGGGAAGGCTGCGCCCTCCGGGCAGGGGCCCTGGCAGAACTCCATGTTGACACCATCGCAGGAGTTACTGCCCTTACTAGCAGAGCAGGGGTCAGCCTCTGGGCCCCGCCTGCTCACCCGCCGGCGCGAACGCCGCCGCAAACGCCGGCGCGCTCTTACAGACCACGCCTGTTTGCGCGCTCTGTTCGCGCGGCTCGGGAGCGCGGCTTCCTACCGGCTCGGCTAAGAGGGACCCGGGCAGCTTCCCCTCCGGATCCGGCTCAGCTGCGCCGGCCCCTCAGTCCCTCAGCCCCACTTACCTTAGGGGGATCAGCTGCTGCTGCCCCCTCAGCTGCTCCACTCGCTGCTGCTGCTGCTGCACGCTCCTCCACTCTCCTTCGCTCTGGGTCCAGAAAGGAGGCACACGTGTGGGAAGGGCACACGTGCGCCTGTGTCCCTCCTCTCCCCACTGCTCCTGGCCTCCAAGTGCCACATAGTCCAAACCCCTGCTCAAGTCAGGATTGTCCCAACTAAACCATCCCAGTTAGGTCTTTGTCTAACCTGCACTTAAAAATTTCCAAGGATGGAGATTCCACAATCTTTCCCAGAAAACTATTTCAATTTCACTTCCTCAGAGCCCACCCAGGATGCTTGAATCATTTGGATGACCCTGGGCTTACTCAAAGGTTTAACATGTATCAGTTTCTATCCTAGCATTAGTTTTTTGTGGGCAAGTCTACACAAGATGCTTTACTGCACAGTAGAGCACATTATTGCGCAGTAAGGGTCACCATCTACAAGTTCATACACTTACTGTGCAGTAATTTGCTCTATTCGGGAGTTAATTTGCTACCTGTAAATACAAGTAGCAAGTTAACTCCCAAGTAGTTACTGCTCAGTAGACACTGACCAAGAGCAACTTTGCTCCCGGTTAGCCCCACCACCAGGGGGCTACCCTCAGCTCAGCCGCAGGGCTACAGGGCTGGAAACTGGCCTCTGGTGGTGGTCCCTAGCACACTGTCACCGCATAGGTGCCAAGTCCACACCATCACATTGCGCTGGGGGTTGCAGGCACCTGCCAGGCCTAGCAGCACCCTAGGCTACCTCCAGCCAGCCTCTGGCCATGGGGTCCTGCTCCAGCTGGCCCCAGGCCAACTGCAGCAGCCCACCTGAACCCCACTGCTGGTGCCCGGCATAGCATTGCCACAAGCCTGCCTGTCCTGCACCATTCCCCTTCACTGGGCACTGCAGGCACTTGCCCAGGCCCACCAGCACTGGGACTGTTATGCAGAGGCCCAGTGAGTCATCTAGAGAGCGATGCTGGCATCCTCCCCAATGCCACATGCTGCCTCTTGGGGCTGCAACTGGTCCCAGGAAGAGACCATGGTCCTTGTGGTACTGTGGAGCAAGGCTGAGATCCTCACCCAGTTTGTGCAGAGTGTGTACTCCTGCATGCCCATCTATGAGGGCCTGTCAGGCTGCATGTGGGAGTATGGGCAAAACCAGTCAGCATGCCAGTGCCTTATAAAAGTCAAAGTCTTGGTTACAGTGAGTTACTGTAACCAATCACAACTGCCACATGGGGGCTGCCTGCAAGTCCATGCCCTTTATGTGGCAGCTGGATGACATCCTCATGCCCTGGGACCCTGATCTGTCTACTCTAACATGGGCAGCCTGCCCTAGCCTTCGCTGCAACCTGGCACTTGTGATGATGTGTCACCAGGGGAGGACCCCTTGGGCCACCAGGAGGCCCATCCCACCATGATCCCCACCTCTGGCCTCATCCAGCAGCTCCAGAGCCCAGGCTAGCACCCACCCCACCACCTCCAGGTGCACAGCCCTGCCCAGGTAGCCAGGCTGGCCATGGCACTGCTGGCCTTCAACAGCTCCAGCTCTTCCCTGGAGGGTCCCTCTGCCCAAGCAGCCAGTGCTGCACCCCTGCACCCCAGGACACTGTTGGGAACTGCATGTCCTCACCACCAGTGGGGACTGACTCACCCACCTGGTAAGCCCTGCACTGCAGGGAGGGCCCTCCTGGTCCCCTGCCTCCACTCCTGCCCCCCCTCCCCACCCAGCCCAGGTGTGCTCCCCTGGCCCTGAGTCCCACCCCCGACAACACACAGGGAGGCAGGAGACAGTGCAAAACTTTACAGAGCAGCCTGTGCCCCTCAGCTAGGCAGGCACAGACTTCACATGTGGAGGAATGCATCAGTGCCAGCGATGATGTTGTCCTCAGCTCTGCGGGGCAGGGACATGTAGCACAGCCACAGGTAGTCCTCCAGGGGCAATGGAGGTTGTGGGGCAGCTTACGCTTGCCCTTCACACTGTCAAGCCTCAGGGTCCCGCACCAGGCACCTGGGGCACGATGGTCAGCAGCAGCAGTAGGGCATAGTGGGTCAGACACCACTGAATCCACACAAAGAGCTCCTCATGACATGCTTGGGACACTCTCAGCAGGGGCCCATTCAGGAGCAGAGCCAGAGCATGGGAGGGCTGGCCCTAGGACTTCTCTTTGGAGAGGCCCCCTGTGGGGAGGGTGGGGACACCACCAGCTCCACATCCCAATTGGCTAGGAGCCCCTGCCCCTCCACACCCCCAGCCCAGGCACCATGGACTTGGCAGCAGCACAGGAGACAGGCTTACCTGCAGGAGGATAAGGTGGCGGGGAGAGGCCCTGGAGCTGCAGCAGCAGGTGCGCTTTTTTTGTTTTTTTAAGGAAAATTTTTCATGTCCTAAGTCAAATCAGTCAAATCAGTCAATAGCTTCTCAGCCTCTTGAAGGCTCAGGACAAGCCTAGTGGCTTCTTAACCTGGCAGGGGAAATACCAGAAGACAGTTTTCCTGAACCACCATGCAGGAGAACTGCTCTTCTGATGTGGTTCATGAACTGCCAAGGTGCAGCGGCTTGAAGCCTAGTTTATGGTAATGGGAGTCTCCTCCCTTGCTTGCTCTGAGGACCTTATAGCTAAGGGCAAGCAAAACCCAGGGGCATTCAAACCTCAAGCCTCCAGGCTTGGGCCTGCAAGTAAGATGCCCACCAAAGGTTTTGGAAACATCTGAAGCCCCAGGTGCAGGTGGAAGATGTTTACTAGTAGTAGTGTTAGAAATATTATTAGAAATGCATAATGAATAAAGTGTTGTTAGAACTGCACAGTTTGCATCTCGTACCTGATAAGCAGAAACACTACCAAGGACCTTTTGTGCTAAGAATCACTCCCTTTTCTTCTGCCCGCATGAGGTGACCTCTTGGTTCCCCCTCTTTCTTCTCCTTCAACTTTGGGCATTCCCTCTTCCAGTGTCTTTTCTCTTTGCAATAAGCACAAACATCTGCTCCCACTCTTTCTCCTTTCCCCTTCTGCATCCCACCCTTTCCAGGGTTACCTCCAGTTATAGCAGCTGCCAGCACTGCCATCTGTTGCTGAGCCTTTCTATCCTCGTTGCGCTCCTGCACTTGCTCACGATTCCCATATACCTTATATGCAATTTCCACCAGCTCTGAGATCGGTTTCCCCGCACCTCCCTCAGTTTTCTGTAACTTCTTACGGATATCAGCAGCGGATTGACCAATAAACATAAGATTTACCATGCGTTAATTATCTGGGGCTTCTGGATGTAGGTCCAAAAACCTGCAAAACACCTCATACAGCCTCCCGAGGAAAGCTGAGGGATCCTCCTCTCTTCCCTGTCTCACTTCATACAACTTAGACAGATTAGTAACCCGAGATGCTGCCTTCCCCATTGCTTCCACTATAATCCCCAGATACCATGCACTCAGCTCTCTTCCTTCTGCAGTATGATTATCCCATCTCGGTTCCTCAACAGGGCAGGTATCACGCAGGGTACGACCAGCAGCTCCCTCTGCTTCTACTCTAGCTGCTGCAATACGCTCTGCTGTCCCCAACACTAATCTCCTTTCCTCCGGGGTCAGGAGGGTTTGGAGCATCATCTGGACATCAGCCCAAGTGGGTCAATGGGTTTGCCCAATAGATCGAAACAGGTCCCTCATCTTTTCAGGGTCTTCACGAAAAGAGGGGCTCTGATTCTTCCAGTTAAATAAATCTGAAGTACTAAATGGGGTGTAGACAAAAGTTGCATTGCCCCCCTCTCCGATAACCTCTCGCATCGGGCAGTTCAGCACCGGCTGTGATTCTGCAGGCTTGCGCAAATAATAGCCCTTATTCCCTGATTCAGATGGGGCACTTGGCTGAGGCTCACGCTCTAAATCATTAGGTATGTTTTGATATGCCGGTGGTAGTCTCCCTGAGGGAGGGAGCGGCGGTGCAGAGGGACTGGATCCCGAGGAGTTGTCTGATTCATCCTCACTGCCTGACAGGGCAACCGGAGAGCGGGTCCGATACTCAGTCAATTCAGAATCCCCCCCCCCTCATTAGACTCAGGGAGTATAGGCGGTCCTCCTCGAGTCTTTCCTTTAACAACCATCACATGAGACTTTACTAAGCATTTTTTAATCCAAGGTGGTTGATTTTGAACCACCCACAACCAACAATCAATATAAGGAAATTGATTCCAATACCCGTTCTGCATAACTATTTCATGGATAGCTATCACTTCTTTTACTACAAAGGATCCTTTCGGGGTCCAGTGGACCCCAAATGTTGGCCACTCAAGTTGACAAAACTTAATTAAATCACCCTTTTTCATCTTCACTCCTTAATCTGCTGGCTTTGCAAATTTATTAAAGTTCCGTAATATAAATTGTAAGGGGGTATCCGGGTCTTCTACACGGGAGTTACCCGCACCCATTGCCCACAAAAGTGCGCCCAAGGCACACCAAATACCAAAAGATCCTTAACAACAGATGATTTACAATGAGAGCCAAGCCAAAAGTTTCTCAGCAATCATTCACACCCTTTGTTTTTGGATCCAGACACCAGATTGGGCAAGAGAATTCGTATACTCACTCAGATACCCCAGAGATCTCGATCAGAATGCCAGAGTGTGTGTCTGGTGACTCCAGAAACTAAAAATTTGCACGGGAGCCTTTAACTTCCCGAATATCCTGACTCATGTCTCAGACCCCAGGGCGAGCCCAAAAAGTCAGCTCGGTGTGCACTCCCCGTGGTGCCGGAGGCGATTTGTCGCTGGATTTCGGGGTAGTCCAAAAGATGCCCCACGTTGGGCGCCAAAATTCTTGCAAAATATTGCGGTTCGTTTCTCTTGAAGGCTCGCAAATAAATCTCAGGCACACACTATTAGCAGCACAAAAGGTGTATTTGCAAATAGGGTCAGAGCAGAGACAGAAAATCTCAAATTGCTCCGCCCCCTGAGGAAATTCTTAGCTGGCTTTTATCCCTTTCCTCCTGGGCACGTGTGCAGAAACAGGAACTCTTACAACTCATTTCTGGTTCATACAAATATACATGTGATTACGTCACTTCATCTGTCGCATGTATATTATAGTTAACTACTTAAGTATGCGGGGCGGATAGGCATATATGCATCAGCTAATTACGCACGCTCAGAAAGCTCTCTAGGTTACCAAGAGTTGAAATCCCCCCCCCCCTTTCAAGGACACAGTCAGTTGAATTCCAGCTTCTGTAATCTGCATGTGAATAGTCAGGGGGAGAGAAGAAAAGGGAGTGATTCTTAGCACAAAAGGTCCTTGGTAGTGTTTCTGCTTATCAGGTACGAGATGCAAACTGTGCAGTTCTAACAACACTCTATTCATTATGCATTTCTAATAATATTTCTAACAGTAGGGCCACTTATGTTTCTGGACTCTTGGATTTGGAATTAGTTTTGGCTAATTTGGCCTAGGATACAAATTATATATATATATATATATAAAATGTAAGTCAAATCAGCCAAATCAATTCAAAATCGATGAGTCATTCAAGAACCATATGTGGCCCTGCTACCAGCAAGCATCCTCCACTCCCATCTGGGGCTTCAAATGCTTCCAAATCCTTTGGCAGGCATCCTATGTGCAGTCCCAAACCTGGAGGCTTGGGGTTTAGATGCCCTCAGGTTTCGCTTACCATCAGCCGCACAGTCGCAGGGGCAAGCTAGGGAGGAGTCTCCCATTTCCACGAAGTCAGCGTATAGCTGAGATCTTCCCACTGGAAGTGAAAGCAAGAGGCTCACTATGCATTACCATGGTCAGGGTACTACCACCTGCCACATTCATGGTTTTCTCTAGCCAGTTTTTTGGGGTTTTTTGGAAGAATATTTATTTCTATATATATAAAACTCCACCTCCAACACTCTGCCCAGTGGCTTTTGTGGTGTATAATGTGTTTTTAGTATTAGTTATAGAATCATAGAAGTAGTAGGGTCGGAAGGGACCTTGTAGATCTTCAAGTCCAACCCCCCGCCTGGGCGGGAGAAAAGACTGGACTCAAATGAGTCCAGCCAGATAGTCATCAAGCCTCTTCTTAAAGATCCCCAGCGTAGGAGCCAGCACCACTTCCCTTGGAAGTTGGGTCCAGCTCCAAGCCGCCCTGACTGTGAAGTAGTTCTTGCGGATGTCTAATCTAAACCTACTCTCCAATAATTTGTGTCCATTGTTCCTTGTTATGCCAGGGGGCACTAGGGGAAACAGCGTCTCCCCTAAACCCTTCTGGTCCCCCCTAGTGAGTTTATAGACAGTCACCAGGTCCCCACTGCAAAATACTTAACAAAGCTGTCTGCTTTAGATTCCCCACCATTGCCAGTTTGCAAACTTGGCTCATGTACTTGGCCCAGAGGAAAAGGAGAAAGTCTGGCATTCCTCTGCCTCTGAACCATTTTGCTTTGTACGGCTTGGCCCTTACCACTTTCTCCCATGTGGAGTTCCAAAAGAACACACACATGGCTCTCTGGATTCTGCGAATGACTTGTTCTGAGGAAAGGAAGAGTAGGGTGGTGTGTAGCAGCATTGGCAGGAGCACTGCCTTCATCAGTGCCACCCATCCCCACATTGAAAGTCAGTATGATTGCCATAACCCCAGTCTCTGTCTGGCCTTCCCCTCTATCTTTTCCCATGCCCTCTGCTCCATCAGCTCTGGATCAAACTCCACCCCAAGGATCTTTACCCCATCCCAGGGGATGAAAACCCCCAGAGGCGACAGGTACTCGAGCTTACCCAGGACTAGGCAAGTACTTTTTCTCATGTTGAGCTTGGCCCCAGCTGTTGCTCCATATACCTGGGTGTGTTGTAGTGCTCTTTCCACTGACCCATTGTCTTTGCATATGATGTTCAGGTCATCCATGTATGCAAGGATTTTCACTCTCTTGATCCGGGGATCCCATCTAAGTCATTGTGCTAGTGGTTCCATTACATAAATAAACAGGATTGGGGAGAACAGGCAGCCTTGCCTGATTCCCAATTCTCCTGCAATCAGGGCTGTCAGGGACCTGTTCACCAGGACCCTGCTGCTCATGTTGGTGTACAGTGCCTTTATCCAGGTGACAAAGGTCACGGGGTCTCCTATCTTTGTCATACTCTCAAGTAGGAAGCGATGGGATACCCAGTCATAAGCCTTCTCCAAGTTGAGGTTCAGCATTGCAACATTCTGTCCCCTCTCTCACTGATACTGCAGCGTGTCGAGCAGCTGCATCAGGGCATGATGGGTCTGTTGCCCCAGCACTGCAAACACATGGTCCTCATGGATCACTGTACCTATAACAGACTTCGGGCGCTCAGCCAAGACTTTGGTCATCAGTATGTAATCAAAGTTCAGGACTGTAATTAGGTGCCAGTTCCTCAAGTCTTGCCTCTTGCCTTTCTTGTACAGATGGGTGGCCCTCTCACAAGCGCTTCCTATAGACCTCCAGCAGATCTGGGCTCACCTGGTCCCAAAATGTAACATAGAACTCTTTGGGCAGGACGTCTACCCCCAGAGTCTTACTGTTTTGGAAGCTCAGGATCATCATGTTGATCTTCTCCAGCATCCACTCCTCCACCAGCCTCTGTCCCTTGTCCTCTCTAAGGACCCCTGTGAGCCTCTGCAGGTAGTCCTGCATTTACGCAGGGTCCACCGGTCATGTTGTATAGAGCTCCTAGTAGAAAGCTGCCACTGTCTCCAGCATCCCCTCATTCAACTAGTGTTCTATTCCATCTCTGTTTACCAGGCTGGTCATTCTCAGTTTCCTTTATTCTGCTAAAATAAGCAGACCACTCCTCCCCTCCTACGCCCCAGGGGCCCAGGCCAGGAAGATTTTCTTCCTGGCCTGTTCCCTGTACCAGGTCCCCATTCAATAAGAAAACCACAGGCCTGCCCAGTCTGGGAATGGGGTGGGAAAGGCAGGCTGCTTGCAGCCAGCACCCAGTGGCCCACCTGCCCCTGTGGAGTGAGTGGGGACAGGGGGCTTGGTTAGCAGCCACCTGTGCTAGGACCTGTCCAGCCAACTTAGCATGGTCCATGGGCACCAGTGCACACGACACCCCATCTGAGGCTGGGCAGTACACAACCCCCTAGTATTGAGTGTGTTATCTCAGAAATGTTGCCAGCTCTCACAAACAGGCTCTTTCTCCTACCTCTGTAGGACCTGCAGCTGCACCTAAGGGAGAGGCAGCAGTTGGCAGCTGGAATGAATCTTCAGGGTCACCGCCAGTGTTGGCTGGGGCCCTGCATATGCACCAGCTCTAGCAGCACAAGACCCAGGACCAGACATAGCTACTGGACACGCTGGTCATGCTGGCTGAGAAGCAGCTAGCAGACTCGCAGGCCTGATGCATCACATGTGAGTTCAGGATGGGTTCCTGGCCCTTGAGGAGAGGCATCTGTAGGCCCAGGAGTGGCAGGCTACCCCGGTGGCCAGGGCAGAGGAAGCCACAGAGGAGGACCACTGGGTACTAGACACTATCCTGGCCCTGGTGGGTGCCTTCTTGCCATCTGCTGCCCAGCCCTCAGCTGTAGCCCTGCCAGCCCCTGGCAATCACTCGCTGCCCAGCAGCAGGCCCCCCTCTGGGCCTGGGCTGCGGTGCAGTGGCACCTCCACCGGCCATGTGCCCTTGCCCCAGCGCCTGCCCTAGGGTTCCCACCACCTAGCCCCCCTGGCTAGGCCCAGCCCTGCTGCTTGCTCTGGTTCCCTGTGGCCCCAGAGAAGGAGCTGCCTGCAGCAGGGCCAGGCCCCTGTGCAGGCCCTGATGGCCCTGTTCACTGGCTGCAGGAGGGGGAGCCCGCCACATGGGCAGAGCAGCTCCTGTCATTGCCCTTGGGCAAGCCCCCCACCTGGCTGTCTTGCCCTGGTGTGTGATCCCACGGAGGTATGGCCAGAGGTCAGGGTTCTGGGTGCTTGTACCTGGCTCTGCCCTCTAGGCACCTCCACCCCACTGCTCCCCCACCCCAGGAAGGGACACACAAAACACACTGGACAGGGTCTGCATGGGAAAGATGGTGCTTTATTGGTGGGGGGGGGCTGAGTGGTGGAAGGGCTCTGTGGGGAAGGGGGAGGTGGCCTGTTGTGGAGGAAGGAGGAGGGGGTCTGGGTGTGTAGAGGGAAATAAAGTGCTTTTCTGAGAACTGTCTGCAGTGAGCATGGTGCTGAGGGTGCATAGTGGGGCTGGGGTCTAGGGCCAAACATCCAAATGGCCTACAATGAGGAGTGCAGAAAGAGGTGGTCAGCCAGCACCTCTCACACCCACTGCCTTGGCCTCTGCTGGCAGATGAATGGATCACCCAGGGTGATGGGGGGAGCCTCCGCTGTTGCCACAGCTGCCACTCCCAGAGCCAGGCATCCTCTGCAAACTGTACCTTCTCCACCCAGGCCTTGCAGAAGATCTCCCCCTGGGCCTCAAAGATATTATGCAGCACACAGGCTGCAACGATGTCCCAGGGAATGTTGGCCTTGGTGACCTTGAGGTGGGGAGTGAGGGTGTGCCAGCATCCCTTCAGGTAGCTGAAGGCACATTCCACCAGTACATGGGTCCAGCCCAGGCACTGGTTGAAGTGTTCCTGGCAGGGATCCGGCTGGATGGTATAGGGCCACATGAACAAGCGGTAGCCTGGGTAGAAAGAACCCCCAATGAGAAGAGGCAGGACTGCCACCATACCCAGCTGGAGGTCCAACACCCCTGGCACAAAGTGCCTGCTCTCCACCAGGGCTGGCAGGGTGAAATTATAGAACACGCAAGCATTGTGGACACTGCCTGCCCAGCTGGTGCACAGGTTGGTGAAGACATTGTGGTGTTCAATGACGGTCTTCAGCACGATCGCGTGGAAGCCCTGCCAGCTGTAAAATCACAGAGTCATAGAAGTAGGGTCAGAAGGGACCTTGTAGATCTTCAAGTCTGACCCCCCGCCTGGGCAGGTGAAAAACTGGGCTCAAAGGACTCCAGCCAAGTAGACATCAAGCCTCCTCTTAAAGACCCCCAGGCTAGGAGCCAGCACCACTTCCCTTGGTAGTGAAGTAGTTCTTGCGGATGTCTGATCTAAGCCTACTCTCCAACAACTTGTGGCCGTTATTCCTTGTTATGCCAGGGGGCGCTAGGGAAAACAAGGTCTCTCCCAAACCCTTCTGGTCCCCCTAGTGAGTTTATAGACAGTCACCAGGTCCCCCCTCAGCCTTCTCTTGTGAAGGCTGAACAGGTTCATGTCCCGCAGTCTCTCATTGTAGGGTCTACCCTGTTGTCCCTGGATCATGCGTGTGGCCCTCCTCTGGACCCTCTCAATGTTTTCCACATCCCTCCTGAAGTGGGGCGCACAGAACTGGACGCAGTACTCCAGCTGTGGCCTCAACAGTGCTGCATAGAGGAGGAGGATCACCTCCTTGGCCCTACTTGAGATGCACCTGTGGATGCATGACAAGGTCCAGTTAGCCCTGCCAACCGTGACCTTGTATTGTCGGCCCATATTCATCTTGGAGTCAATAATGACTCCAAGATCCCTTTCTGGCTCCATGCTCTCAAGAAGGGAGTTTCCCATCCTATAATGGTCACGACAGGTTGCTTCATGCCTGGGGCTCGGGTCAGGGACATCACAGAAAGGATCCCGGCCTACATCCGACCTGCAGACCAGTACCCCATGGTTGTTGTCCATGTGGGTATGAAAGACGCGGCCAGGGGCAGCCCTGACAGCATTATGAAGGATTTCGAGGCTCTGGGGGACAAGCTGAAGGAGACAGGGGTGCAGGTGGTATTTTCCTGTCTTCTTCCAGTGAGTAGGCAGGGATGGCGACATGAGGCCTGCATTGGCAAGGTCAACCAGCGCTTACACAGCTGGTGCCACCAGGCAGGCCTTGGGTTCCTTGATAATGACCCATGCTTTTGGGTGGAGGACTTGCTGGGGTGGGATGGGCTTCATCTCTCTCCTAAAGGAAAGCGTGTCTTCTCTTCCAGGTTGGCTGATCTCGTACAGCGAGCTTTAAATGAGCCTCACCAGGGGAGGGGGCCGCAGGAAGACAAGGAGACACCATCTGAGCAAGACAGGTGACAAAGGCAAGGAGTGCTAAGGTAAGGAACGGGGGCCCAGACAGTCTCCCTAATCAGGGGGTGGCACACACTGTCTTGCAAGGCCTTAAATTCCTATATACCAATGCTCATAGTATGGGGAATAAACAGGAGGAACTCGCCCTCAGAATAGCTAGTTCAAACCCAGACGTCATAGGGCTAACAGAAATGTGGTGGGATTCATCCCATGACTGGGCAGTTAGCATTAGGGGCTATAGGCTTTACAAGCGGGATAGAGAAAGAAGGAAAGGCGGGGGTGTGGCACTCTATGACAAGGAGCACTACACATCCTCTGCCAGCAGAATGGGGTCAGAGGAGGGGCAAGCTGAAATGCTCTGGGTCAAGATTCAAGGGGGCTGTGGGGAGAGCAATTTGACGGTGGGGGTCTACTACAGACCCCCCAACCAAGGGGAGGAGCTGGACCAGGAATTTTCGGGCCAGCTTGCAGAGGCACTTAAGGCAAGAGAAGTAGTTGTCACGGGTGATTTTAATTACCAGGACATCTGCTGGGAGGAACAGTCAGCCACGTCAGACCGTTCCAGAAGGTTCCTGGCCGAGATACAGGACCTCCACTTAATTCAGGAGGTGCACAGTCCCACCAGAGGAACTGCCCTGTTGGACCTGGTCCTGGCCACAGGCAACAACCTGGTAAGGGGCCTCCAGGTTCTTGACCACCTGGGTGATAGTGAACATCGCTTGCTGGAATTCACCATCCAACGCAGGGTGTCAAGGGCCTGCAGCAAGACGGCAGCCCTAGACTTTAGGAGGGCCAACTTCATCAAGTTGAGGAGACTAGTGGGAGAGGTGCTGGGGTCCTTGAGGGCAGGGGAACTCAGTGTCCAGGACAAGTGGTCGCTCCTTAAGAAAATGATACTCAGGGCCCAAGGGGTGTCCATCCCAACAAGAAGCAAGGGGGGCAGGAGTGCCCGAAAGCCCCCCGGCTCACCAAGGGCATCCGGGAATGCCTGATTGCCAAAAAGGCGACGTACACCCTGTGGAAGGGGGGTGCTATCTCCAAAGAGGAGTATACCTCCTCTGTTCGGGCCTGTAGGAAAGCTAAGGCAGACATAGAGCTAGGACTAGCATCCAAGATCAAGGATAATAAAAAGTCCTTTTTCAAATACATAGGGAAGATGAAGAAGGCACCAGGTAATATGGGGCCCCTGCAAAGTACACTGGGCAATCTGGTGGTTGCGCCAGAGGAGAAAGCGGACCTCTTTAACCAATTCTTCACCTCCGTTTTCTTGTGCAGGGACCGGGACTTCCCCACTGTGATGCAAGACAGACTTGAGGGGAACGCCTCCAGACATCAGCTTGGGGAGGACTGGCTTAGATTGCTTCTGGAGGGGCTGGACGTGTTCAAGTCAGCAGGTCCAGATGCTCTCCACCCCAGGGTGTTGAGGGAGCTAGCTGGGGTTATTGCAGGGCCCTTGGCACGGCTTTACGAGCACTCGTGGTGCTCGGGCCAGGTGCCAGATGATTGGAAGAAAGCTAACGTGGTCCCCATCTTCAAAAAAGGGAAGAGAGAGGACCCGGGCAACTATAGGCCTGTCAGTCTTACCTCTGTCCTTGGGAAACTCTTTGAGAAGATCATCATGGAGCACATCTGTGATGGGCCAGCTTCAGGAATGATGCTCAAGGGCAACCAGCACAGCTTCATTAAGGGCAGGTCATGTCAGACCAACCTGATTGCCTTTTATGATCAGGTCACAAAGGCACTGGATTCAGGTGTTGCCGTGGACGTAGTCTTTCTAGACTTCAGCAAGGCCTTTGACACCGTCTCCCACCCCATCCTCATTAAAAAACTAGGTGACTGTGGCATTGATGCCTACACAGTCAGATGGATTGCAGATTGGCTCAAGGGTCGTACTCAGAGGGTGGTGGTGGATGGGTCATATTCGACCTGGGGGGAAGTGGGCAGCGGAGTCCCCCAGGGCTCGGTCCTGGGGCCTGCACTGTTCAATTTCTTTATCAGCGATTTGGACGACAGGGTGAAAAGCAACCTGTTTAAATTCACTGATGATGCCAAAATATGGGGTGAGGTGAGCACACTAGTAGGGAGGGAAAGACTGCAACAAGACCTGGATAGGTTCCAGGAGTGGGCTGACATAAACAGGATGCGTTTCAATACTGACAAGTGCAGTGTGCTGCCCTTGGGCAGTAGTAACCAGCAGCACACTTATAAGATGGGAAACTCCCTTCTTGAGAGCACGGAGGCAGAAAGGGATCTTGGAGTCATTATTGACTCCAAGATGAACTGGGTCGACAATACGAGGTCACAGTTGGCAGGGTTAACCAGACCTTGTCGTGCATCCACAGGTGCATCTCAAGCAGGGCCAAGGAGGTGATCCTCCCCCTCTATGCAGCGCTGGTCAGGCCACAGCTGGAGTACTGTGTCCAGTTCTGTGCGCCCCACTTCAGGAGGGATGTGGACAACATTGAAAGGGTCCAGAGGAGGGCCACCCGCATGATCCGGGGACAACACGGCAGACCCTACAACGAGAGACTGCGGAACCTGAACCTGTTCAGCCTTCACAAGAGAAGGCTGAGGGGGGACCTGGTGACCGTCTATAAACTCACTAGGGGGACCAGAAGGGTTTGGGAGAGACACTGTTTCCCCTAGCGCCCCCTGGCATAACAAGGAATAATGGCCACAAGTTATTGGAGAGTAGGTTTAGATTAGACATCTGCAAGAACTACTTCACAGTTAGGGCAGCTAGGAGCTGGAACCAACTTCCAAGGGAAATGGTGCTGGCTCCTAGCCTGGGGGTCTTTAAGAAGGGGCTTGATGCCTACCTGGCTGGACTCATTTGAGTCCAGTTTTTCTCCCGCCCAGGAGGGGGGGTCGGGCTTGAAGATCTACAAGGTCCCTTCCGCCCCTACTTCTATGATTCTATGATTCTATGATAAGTGTGCTGCTGTTACTACTGCCCAAGTGCAGCACCCTGCACTTGTCAGTATTGAAACACATCCTGTTTTTGTTAGCCCACCCCTGTAACCTAACCAGGTCTTGCTGCAGTCTTTCCCTCCCTACTAGCGCGCTCACCTCACCCCAAATTTTGGTATCATCAGCGAATTTAAACAGGTTGCTTTTCACCCAGTCGTCCAAATTGCTGATAAAGAAATTGAACAGTGCGGGCCCAAGGACCACCACCGCTGCCCACTTCTCCCCAGGTTGAATATGACCTGTCCGCCACCACCCTGAGTACAACCCTGTAGTAGAGGTGGTCACTGCAGGGCAGGCAGGTGACAGGGATGTGGGTCCTCTCCAGGTCCCCAGTACACTGAAGGAAGCCCAGGGTGTGAAACTTCATAGTGCAGGCTGGCAGGCATGGCCAGCTTAAGCACAATGATGGCCAGCTGGATCTCTTCAAGGAGGGCCAACTGCCTGATGGCAGCCACTCCAGGTGTGGGTAGAGCTGCTCGAGGAGCTCTTCAAGATGGCCCGGGTCATCCAGAATGACTCCAGCCACAGCTCATCATCCCAGGTGTCCTACACAATGTGCAGCCACCAGTCCTGGCTAGCCCTGTGGGCCCACAGGTGACGAGGCTGGACACACAGGAGCATGTAGACAGCACTGGTGGTGCCATTCATGTGCATGTAGTTAGTGTTCTTGCTAGGGTCTAAGCACAGCAACCAAGGTATCCAGCAGGAGCCTAGGGTGCTGGATGTCCCTGCTGGGGACTGGGGGTGGAGCAGCCATGGCACACTGGGCACAGGCTCTGATGACAGTGGCACAGTGTGCTGGCACAGCGCTACGCAGGCTGCTTTGGACCAGGAAGGCAAGTAGCCAGGGAGCAGAAAGCGGGGATGCCTTTTAAAGATGGACACCAGCTGCAGGCAGCTGCAGACAGAGCTATGAGCATAATGACCCCCAAACTACCAATTTGAATCTAAATATTACAAGTAGTGCAGCATCTTGTGTAGAGCAGCCAGTTTGGTGCATTGTGTGTGTGGGCAGTGGAGTGGGGAAGAGAGGGGAGCTGGGTGGTTATTGGCCTTTAAAGCAGAAGTATCAAATTAATTCAGCCCTCTGGGCTGGATCCAGACTGTAGGACTCTTCATGGGCTGGATCTAGATGCTTTGGCAGCAATGAGGCAAGGGGCAGCAGCTCCATCCCCAAATTCCCAGTCTCTGCAAGAGCCCTACAGAGCATGTTTGACACATCTGCTTTAGAGTATATGGCCTCTGCCAAACATGGGATTTTGAACTTTATGGACTACTGGTCAGAGGTTTAGTAGTGGGTCTGTTCCTTTCTGATCTTGCCTTTATTCTTCCAAAAACCCAGGTGATGTCTGGTTCCAGTTGGATTTTTATTTAATATCTAGGGAAATGGTGGCCAATCTTTTTGTCAGGTGCATCACTAGGGTTACCAACCCAAGACAGTTTTTTTTACTGACAATCTGCAAACTTTTTACTGACAACCTGCAAACTTTTTACTGACAAACAAACTTTGTACTGGCAAAAGTTTTAAGTAATGTAAATGTACCCCTCCTGACAGACCCTGAACAAAAGCTAGGTTCAAACTGTAATAAAAACGTTTGGTTGTCAGTAAAAAGTTTGCAGATTATCAATTAAAAATATATATATTGGGTTGGAAACTCTACTTGACTGTAGCAATAGTTTTATACCATGCTGCCCCCAGCCACGGGTTTCCCTATCATCCTCACACCCTCATTGCACCATGCACCTTGCTAGCCCCCAGCCTTACTCCAGTCATCCTCACTCCCCCTGGCCCAGCACAGACCCCCAAAGAAGAATCACTCTACCTGCCACCCACAGGTGTTAGAGCCAGAGAAGAGACCACACCAGGAGCAGCACCAGCAGCAGCAAATGTCTGCGGGTTGGGAAAGGAGCCACAAAGCCCTGAGAGGAGCTATTTTCAGGATACTGTGCTCCAATGGGACACCAGGTGGCACTGCTGTGCCCTGTCTCTGCTTCAACAGTGGATTCAGTTTCTTTTCCAACCCCAGGGCTTCTGCCAGTTCTGTGTTTTTACAAAACTAATTTTGTGGAGCTGTTTTTGCTTTGTGTTTTACGGACAGCACAATTATTTTACAGACTTTATTAGCAGGTGTTTTTAGCTTGCTTATTTAAGGAGTGTCCATCAATTTATGGAGAGTTCACAACCTCACATGCTACAAATTAGCCCTGCACCATCCCCAAATACCACTCCAGTCCCCTTCATCTGCCAGAACTGCTACTCTGCTTTCTGCTTCCTACCCAATCTGCTGCTATGTTGCCTTTCCAGTCCCTGATCTGACACATGCCACACACAGAGGCTGCCCATGCCACCTGGGACATGCATGCTGCAGGTTGGCCACCCTTGATCTAGTTCAGGGGTCAGCAACCCCTGGCATGCATGCCGAGCATGGCACGCAAAGCCTTTTGCTTGGCATGCCACTGCCAGCCAAGGCTCTAAGAAGCTGCTGCCAGCCACAGAGTCCAGGCTGCTCCCAGCAGACAGTTGGGAGGCTGCAAGCCCTGCTGCAAGCAGACTGGGCCCTGTGAGCCAGCTGCAGCCAGGAGACTACAAACAGTTGCTCCGGGCTCTGTCATGTTGGCACCCTGGCACCTTTCAAGGTAGACATTGTGGCTTTTTCAGCACTCCGGCCAAAAAATGTTGCCTACTCCTGATCTAGTTGATCCATATTTTGTGTCTTTCCCCTTCCCCCTTGCCGGCACCAGTCCCAGTGGTTCAGGGCACTGGTAGCTAACAGCTCTAGACCATTTCAGGGACTTTGGGGACTGCCCACCCAGGGGACCACCAAGGCCCTAGCAGGAGACAAGAACCTCATACTCCCCCCAACCCCACTTCTCAGCCCCAGCCCCAGCCTCAGCCCCAGTCAGAAGCACTTGTCCACACTTCTTGTCCAGCCTCTGCACTTCCAATCAGTCCTTTGTAAACCCACAAACCAGTGGCCCACCCACATCACTGTCCCCTGCCCGCACCTCTTGAAACGCACCATCACATCAGCACCAAAGGGTGTTTGCAGCACACACACAACTGTATTGTACAGTACAAAATTTTATTTACTGAATTTTAAGTTACAACATACAAGCAACAGTCATTAAATAATCAACCACAAAACAATAGTCCCTCATCCAGTAACTGGAGATCATTTTCACTTCTGTGAAAAATAGAAAGTGGAAATCATGATGATGCCTCCTGAGTAGTACTGTGCTGCTGCTTTCTGTGAAAGAAAGGAAGAATTAAAGGAATTTTGCTTTCTTCTCACCCAAGATTATTGCATAATTGAGATGTCTACAACTCTTTAATATTAAATACCTACCTAATCAATCACTGTCCTCATGAATGAGTTGTGCCTCCTGAGGCTGGGGAGGCACAGCAAATGCCCGCAGGCAGCGGCAGCAGTGTTGGCCGTGGGGGCGTGGGGGTGGTAAGCAGGGACCGCATGCAGGTGGCCACAGTGAGGTGGCGTGGGGCAGGTGGCGACTGCCCACAGGCACTGGTGGCAGTGTCGGCAGCAGACAATCTTGGCGGGGGGGACACGGTCCACTGTGCCCACCCTACGCATCACCTATGACTCTCCTGACTGCTAATGTTGTGCTTCAGTCTGGGTTGCTGCATTCCACATTAATGGGCAAGGAACAGCTGGGAGGGGAAATGACATGCAGCAGTTAGCCCATTCTGAAATCTCAACTGATTTTAAAATGGTATTAATTGTCCTTTTGCGTAAAAGCGAGTGTTAGTAGGGACAAGCTGCAGCAGTTTTTTCTGTTGGAATTCAGTCCCGTTTCCTGTAAGACAAATTCACACAAAATGTGAAGCAAGGAAATGGCTGGGTTTTTGGTTGTAGCCGTGTTGGTCTAAGGACCTAGGCAGGCAAAGTTCTTTGACTGGTTGTGATATCTTTTATTAGACCAACTGAGTAGTTGAAAAAAAGTTCTTAGCCAACCTTCGGGTGCAATCACCCTTCTTCAGACATATGAAGTCTCTACTCTTCTGAGACTACAAGGAATGAGAGAAGCTAAGTGGTGGAATGTCAGTGAGAATGTAAATAGGTAGAAATTAGCAAGACAAATGGTAAAACAGGGAAGGGAGGGGTCACAAAAGCAGTGGGAAAAAAGGCCAAAGGTGAGTAGGGAAGACACTATAGAGGTAGTGATTTAAGCTCTCTTAAAGAGATCTTTTCAGAACCACTCATCCTAGTCTTAACCAAGCACTGAACCTCAATGACCACATTACCAGAAGCAAACTCCCTATGACCCAAACCAAACCTAATGGATCCAGACCACTCCAAGACAAGAAATGCAAAATCTGCCAACACATCTCCACCACCCCCAAAATAACTACACCCCACAACAAAACCCTCACCATTCCTGGATTTTACACCTGCACCTCCAGAAATGTTATATATCTTATCCAGTGCACTAAATGCCCTGGTGGAAAACAAGTTGGAGAAACCAAATGATAATTGTGCACCAGAATGAATGCACACCAAAAATCTAGAATACCCAACTATCTGTGGGGAAACACGTCTCACAAGACAATCACTCCCTCTCTGATCTCTCAGTTCTAATCCTCAAAGGAAACTTACAAAACACCCTTCACAGACAAGCCTACGTACTTCATTTCATAAATCTACTGGATACTAAAAATCATGGACTCAATATAGACATTGGATTTATAACACATTACAACCTGCCTGAAAACTAATTTACCAGATACCTGCCAGACCTGACCTCTTACATTTTTCTTTTATCCCACCTTTTCTCCCCTCTCCTTCCCTACTTTTCTGCCCTTTTGTCTTCCTAACTTCCAGCTATTTCCTTTTTCACAGACAGCTCCTTTTCTACCTTGAATCACTACCTCCCCTACTCACCTTTGGCCTTTTTTCCTCTGCTTTTCCCCGCTTTACCTTTTGTCTTTCTAGTTTCTACCTAGTTACATTCTCTCTGACATCCTGCCACACTTCTAGCTTCTCTCATTCCTTGGAGTACCAGAACAGCAGAGACTCTCTATGCCTGAACAAGGATGACTGTACCTGAAAGCTTGTTAAAAACTTTTTTCCAACTACTCAGTTGGTCTAGTAAAAGATATCACATTTACTCAAAGAACCTTGCAGCCATAGGAATTACAATTCTTGTCTCTGGTGCTGATTCCCTGGCAACCCTACTGCGAGAAAACCCCGGGCCCACTGCACAGTGTGACTGTCCGTTCCTGGCAAACTTTATTTTTATAGCATGCTGTTTAAAGTATGTATTTTACTGTCTTGACATCAAAGCTAACATCTGATTAGAAAAAGAAAAATGGGTCAGAGCAGGGTGACTGTGCAGAAGTGATAGTATGAGGAACAAAGTCTCTCAGCACGTCTTGTTTAGCTGATGCCAGCTGATATTGTCACTTATCTCCTCTAGCCCAGTCCTTTGAACTGCTGGTTATTCTCACACAAGGATGACAACGATGTCCTAATGGATTGGGGTACCCAGGAGCCAGTAGAAACAGCAACCATGATGCAGCAGCTAATTCCTTTCAGTCCAAGTACCTCACTGTTCCCCTCAGTGACCCCTCTCAGACATGGCATCATCCAAGAAGGGGTAGCAATGGCATCCCATGAACACTGACAAATCAGGACACAAGTGGAGGAGGTCAGCTATCAACATCCCCTCCTGTTTCTTAGCAAATTGCCATGCCAGTGCAGGTACATTGCTAGAGTGTAGCAGAACCCTCCTCCCCCACCACAATTTACCACACTTCTCATACTTTAAAACTATTCTGTTTGTCCCTGTCTTTCTTGTGCTGCCTTAGACTCTTTAAAGAGCAGGCTTCTTCATGCAGGCCCAGGGGTGATGGCCTTCAGAGAGAAAAGGAGCAGTTATTCTGTCCACATCCTGCTGGAGGGTAACAACCAAAATCACCAGACCCCTACTCCACATAGCTGCCTTCCCTCTCCTCCACTTTGGTACTGTCTGTTCCCTTCTATTCTGTCCCCTCCTTGGGGCTGCTCCCAGCTAAGTTGACTCAGAGAGACAGTTATCCCCTTCCCCATGCTGGAGCTGGCCTATGCCTGGGTCACTTTGATGAGTCTCCAGTACTGTGAAAGTCATCAGCTCCTGAGTGTAACCCAGAGCTCCATCCAGAGGGATTTCCTTGACACACAGTGAACCCAGAAACTGATGTGACATCTCCAAGCCAATTGATTCACATCCTGGATATTCAGGGTTGAAGGGAGAATGGTGAGGAGTGTTACCAAGGAGAAGTAAAGAGAAAGTGAGGTGCATCTAGATTACCTGTTCCCTCATGCTACATGTATGTGCAAATGCTTTGCAGTGCTAGATTACTTGCTCCCCTGTGCTATGTGTCTCATCAGATATATCTGCTTGTGAGTCCTCCCCCTAAACCCCACTCCCAGGACAGCACATCCAGTAAGGGGAACAGCCAGACCTCTGCCCCAGTAATTTATTTCTTCCTAAGCACATTCCCACACCTTCTTCCCATAAGGATCAAAGGAGACAGAGGCTGGGATGGAGATTCAAGGTTGCCAACTGCAAGTGTTCAAAACTCATGAGTCAGCCCCTTCAAAGCTGCTTCAAGAAACATGAGATTCTTAAAGTCCTCTGTGCCCCTCTTTCTCAAATAGAATCAGCAATGATTTCCTCATACAAACTGAATTTAAACATTCCCTTGTAGTACCTGTTATAAATCTGGTATGTGATTGCCTTTGTCAGCAGCCCAGTGCTGCCAAGGACCCTCCACCGGCATCTCGTCTTCATGGGGGTGGGGGAAAGGGTAAAGCCACTAAGAATTCTGAGGTTTTCAGGGGTTCAGAAGAGAACTGATGGAAAGAGATGTGGTGTAGGGAGAGTAGGTATGCATGGTCAACTCTTGCCGCCTTGGCCTGGGTATGTTACCTGTCCTTGGGGTCTGGCAGGGTTGTTTCTATTAAAAATATGACAAGCTAGCTGGCAGTGACTTAGCCCAGGGGTTTTGAAAGGGCAAAAGATGATTGGAGGACTTGGGATTCCCTTTCCTCACCAATCTGGTAATGATTTGGCCCAGGTGTTTTGAAGGGGTAAAAGATGATTGGAGGACTTGGGATTCCCTTTACTCACCAATCAGGCCCCAGAGACTCACCCTCCATGTCCCCTGATTGGCCCCTTGGGTCACCTGGAGGAGGATAAAAGGGGCAGCATGGCTGACTCATGGGAGACCAGTGGGGGATCACAAGGAAAGAGCTTCAGAGAGCTGGGTGGGAGCAGTTGCCCCAAAAGCATCTGAAGGTATGGGACCTGCAGGCAGCTGTTGGACCCTCAGCAGTGCAGCTGGCAGGAGAGGCTCCTGGCTGGGCTCCAGGATCTCCTATGGGAGGCTGTGGCCAGCAGGAGATGCTCCCCAGTTCCAACAAGGATCTGAGTAGCAACTTGAGAGGTTCCCAGCTCTGCTTCCAGCTCCTCCAATATGAGGCCAGACAGCTCACCACGAGGCTGGGGCTCTGCGAAAGTCAAGACCCCTAGCAGTTTAGAACAGTACTAGCACTGGTGGTTGTATGATAATTTATCTCCTACTATGTGGGAGATCCAAGTTCATAGTCCCAGCTGGGGTGAGTGAAGTAACAGGGAGAAATCCTTGTTGCAGTAGAAAGGGGTCATTGTGTTTTCCCTCTCCTTCCACACCCCCCCCCCCCCCCCCCGTCCAAGTACCTAGACCCTATATTCCTTGTTATTTGACATTTTGTATTTTGTGCCTCCTATATTTCACCAACCGGTATTGTTTGTTCTGCTGTCTGTGTTTTATATTTTGTTAACCCTGGTTTTTGTCAATGATTGTAAGTGTCTAACCTTTATTGAATCCTACCCCCTTTGGGTGTTGTAGTGTCCCCTATACCCTCTGGTTTATGCCTGTTATGTTCCCAGTATTGTTCTCTCATTAAAAGTTATATGGTTAAGGCCCCATCAGTAGTCTGGCTCTGCTCTATAGGGAGAGGAGAGTCCCTACACTTCCTACAGCGCTTGTGCACCTGCTCTGATCCCTTCAATTGGAGAGGGGGTACCTCTTGGAGTACTGCAGGGTTACAAAAAAAAATGGAGGCTTATCTGGGCTTATTCTTTTGTGGGGTCTTCTTTCTCTCCAAAGAGCACCCACAAGAACCTTTTTCCCCACATAGAAGGCAAAAGAAACAACTAAACAACAGATAGTTTCCTGGCTTAAATGTCCCCTGAGTCTGTTTCTCCACCAAGCTCTGTGTCCTCAGAGTGCCATCTCCCAGCTTCCTCTAAGGGTCATGTTCACAGTGACCAGCTCTCTAGCACTGGAGCCTACAACTGCAGACCTAGATTCTAGGTCTCTGTGTTTGCAATCAGGGAATTGCCTGCTAACACTTGTGGGGCAGCTCTACTCAGGCCTTGCCATAAGGCCTACTGTTGAGACAACTGATGGCTTCCAATGCTCCAGCTGTTTTAAAAAAGGTAAGTGTCTAATTGCTTCATTAATTAGGCCTGAAAGACACTGAGAATGTGCTGAGAATAGGCCTTGCCTTCAACCAAGTTGCTGATTGTCTTCAGGTCCCAAACTCACTTGATGATAGTAATCACTCAGTACCTTCCAGCATAACATTAATGTTCATGTAATTTCATAGTATATACATTTTTTTTGGTAACAGGCTCATGAGAGGAACTGCAGTGTACATCTCCCCATAGATATGACAGCTACAGCAGACAATGTCTGGACAGACATTACACATAAACCAGTTTAAGTGATCAGAAACTGGTTTAAACCTGTAACAAAAGATACATTCAGTGCACATAAACTAGTCTGAAAATTACTGAAACTGGTTTCAGATCAACCTGGTTGAATGTAGTATCAGACTTAACTGATTTGCGTCAAACTGGTTTATGGAATGTCTGTCCTAGACACCTTCCTGGTTTAACTTATACCAGAGACCCCTAGCATCCCAGATGCATTGCATGATGTCTGCTACATCAGAGCAGGGTTGGCTCCGCCCCTTTCCTTCCTAACCAGAGCACTGTCACTGCTCTGGCTGGCTGAGCGGCCCAACCCTCCCCACCCCCAGCCCCCTGATGCTAGCTAATGCTGAGAGATGTCTGTGTGGGTCTCCAGTTTCACTGGAACAAAGGGCAGACAGCTAGAGGCTTGCAAATGCACCCTGCAGGGAAGAAGAGCTTGAAACCAATGAGAGAGATGTTTTCTTTTGTAGGGCTTGATGGGCCAATAAAATTTGTTCTGACAAGCAACCTGCTGTCATTCTTCAAGAGAGGACAGAGAAAGGTGTTAAAAATTACCTGGTTTGCAGTCTGAAGAAGCAAGGAGACAAATATTGAAAAACTCAGTATCAATAGATGCAGGGTCTGGCAACACTCCCACCCCTTAAGCAGCCAGCAGGGAAAAGCCTGGGACTGCAGGCAGGGTGAGGGGTTTACACTCCTCCCTAATCAGACCATCCTGCCCAGGCCTGCCCATGCCCCCCCTACCCCCACCCCCTCAACTCGGCACTGATGAAGGGAAGGGAGGGCTGCTCTAGCGCACCACAGCTTCTAGCCTGAGCCACTGCTGGCATGTGCCTGCATTTTTGGAACGAAAAGGGAATGTCTATCCACCTCCAAATCAATTCAAGCTTTGCAGATCAGACTAACCTGCAAAGACTGAATGAATTCAGGCTCAGGTTTTTTTAATGTCTGTCCCTAGCCTTCTTGCCCAACCTCACCAGAAGTTCTGGTCTCTTCAAAGAAAAGACTATACAGCATCATGTTGTACATCAAATTCATGCATCATAGGGAAGAACTAAGTAGGTGCCTATTTTTTTGCTGCTGTTTTGCTGCTGTTTGTTCAACTCATAGGTCCAAGTAATTGTATGTCTACCTTGTTCAGCTCAAAACTTGAAAGGCAATCTTCCCCGCTTCACCCAGGAAATCAAACTGAAATTACACAAAAGCCCCTTAATTGCATACCCACAAGACTGTATATTTCACAGGCTAATTAGATAAAAAGGGTGAGATACAGTTAGTGGAAGGTGAAGCCTGTGAAAGTATATCCCGTACCAAAAGGAAACTGAAGAAGGATTGGAATCAGGTGTTGACAAAGAAAAGCTGGGAGATGTGGTTGCTGGGGACAAGTAGGATTAAAGAATTTGTGAATGCCCCTCTAGTGACTGCCTCAAAAGCCCAAACCCCACTTTGAAATAAAATTTTATAAAGTGATGGGAAACCAGACAAATGGGCAGCAGGGATACTGCCAATATAGCAGTGCAGAAACTGAATGTGTCATATTTTATGTCATGTCAACTGGAAGGAGAAAGGAATGCTGTGATACTCAACTCAGAAAAACACTTTCATGCCCCAGCATTGCAAATTCATGTAGCAGTGTCTGTTTCTTTGCCCCAAGAGGGAAGAACATCAAAGAAGCTCTGTGCAAGGTTAGATGATTTCCATCCATCTTGAAGGAGGGGCAGTGAAAAGTGATGGAAAATAAGGATGACATTACATTTAATAAATATTCTATTGATGGAATAGCCAGTCAGATTTCTGAAGTGGAGATTTAACATGGCTCATGGCCCATCAAAATGTGAGAAGTTTGCCACAGCCTTTCACAGACAGCAGGACCAAAGCAAGCTATCCTTTTAAACAAGCTGCTATGACTCAGCATCCTAACCTAAAGGAGCAAAGTCAACCGATCAGACAGTTTTGAGAAGGAAATGGCAGAGCTCACAAAGGCCAAACAAACAGACAAACCTTAAAACTGTGCTGGAATTACATATTTAGTAATGAGATTTAAAAAACAAACTCCACCCCAGTCCAAGTACATACATTTCTGGCTGAACGCAGTGAATCAGTAGAGCACTGAAAGAGGACATATATTAGGATAAGTAGTGTTGGCACTTGTTTCATGTGCTGGGTACATCCTCACCTGCTGTCATCTATTCGTATGGGCTAGGAACAGAGATTCAAAAAGCCAATGCCTGAATTGATTCCATCTTTGCAGGTTAACCTAACCTGCCTACATTGAACTGGCTAGTCCCTTGGGGTGGTATTGCCTGCCACCCCAGGGATCCCAGCAGGAGGATCGGTAGGGGGCAGGGCCGCCAGCACACACTTCCAGCCTAGCCGGAAGGCCTGACTGGCTGAGGGTTCAACCATGGGAATTTCAAACCGAGGGATTTAAAAAGCCTGCGGTTTGAAATTCCCCCACCAGTTAGGGAGCAGGAACAGAGGGAGCAGGGTGCACGTGTGCTACACATGTACCCCCTTACCTTGGCGGCGAAGGCAGTAGCTGCGGAGGAGACAGCAGCGGGGGCAGTAACAGCTGATTCCCCCTAAGGTAAGTGGGGCAGAGGGTACAGCGCAGCTGAGGCGGATCCGGAGGGGAAGCCCTTTGGAGCCCTCTTAGCTCACCCGACTGCGTGAACAGTGAGCGCAAACAGGCGCGCTCTGTAAGGGCGCGTCGGTGTTTGCGCCAGCGTTCACGTAAGGCGGGCATGAGGTAGCTGCCCAGAGCGGCACCTCCAGTGAGCAAAAGCAGTACGTGCAGCTCTGCAAACATGGTGCAGACGCGGAGCGCAGCTGCCAGGGGCCCCGCCATGGCGCTTCCGCCTGCCATGGGCTCTTCTGAGGCCTCCACCCAGATGGAGCTCATGGTGAGGTCGGTGGCCCCTTGCCCTGTGGGGGGGGCTCAGTGGGGTCCTGGGGGCAGGGGGGCCTGGTGGTCCCCTTGCCTGTCCCTCCTGTGCACGATTTAGGGCCCTGGAAGACCAGGTGAGGGAGCTCCAGGCTGAGGTGAGCAGGCTGAGGGGGATCAGGGATGCCGAGGATGAAATTGATGCCCAGTCTGCAGGCCCGGTCTTCCACTGTACAGCCCCCACAGGAGACGCATCCAATGCAAGAGTGGCAGAAGGTGTCCAAATCCAGAGCTGCTAGGCCTAGCTGCTAGGTTCACCTGGGGAACAGGTTTGACGCCTTGGCAGCTGTGACGGAGAAAGACAGAGAAATTGCCTCCGGCGGAGACTATGCCACTCCCCACATGACAAAGAATGGGCAGAAAGCAAACACCAGCAGGAAGAAACGCTGGGTCCTCATCATCGGAGACTCTATACTACGAGGACTGGAAGGTCCCATCTGCCGGCCTGCCCCCATGACGCGAGAGGTCTGCTTCATGCCTGGGGCTCGGGTTAGGGACATCACGGAGAGGATCCCAGCCTACATCCGACCTGCAGACCAGTATCCCATGGTTGTCATCCATGTGGGAACGAATGACACAGCCAGGGGCAATCCTGAACGCATTATGAAGGAATTCAAGGCTCTGGGGGACAAGCTTAAGGAGACGGGGCGCAGGTGGTATTCTCCTCTCTTCTTCCAGTGAGTAGGCAGGGACAGCAGTACGAGGCCTGCATTGGTGAGGTCAACTGGTGCTTATGCAGTTGGTGCCGCAAGGCAGTCCTTGGGTTCCTAGACAGTGACCCATGCTTTCAGGTGGGGGACTTGCTGGCGTGGGATGGGCTTCACCTCTCTCCTAAAGGCAAGCGTGTCTTCTCTTCCAGCTTGGCTGATCTCATACGGTGAGCTTTAAATGAGCCTTGCCGGGGGAGGGGGCTGCAGGAAGATGAGGAGACACCACCCGAGCAAGACAGGTGACAAATGCAAGGAGTGCCCAGGTAAGAAACAGGGGTCCAAATAGTCTCACAAATCAGGGGGTGGCACATGCAGTTAGGCAAGGCCTTAAATGCCTATATACCAATGCTCATAGTATGGGGAATAAACAGGAGGAACTCGTCCTCAGAATAGCCAGTTCAGACCCAGACATAATAAGGCTTATAGAAACATGGTGGGATTCATCCCACGACTGGGCAGTTAGCATTAGGGGCTATAGGCTTTATAGGTGGGATAGAGAAGGAAGGAGCACTACACATCCTCTGCCAGCAGAATGGGGTCAGAGGAGGGGCAAGCTGAAGTGCTCTGGGTCAAGACACAAGGGGGCCGTGAAGAGAGGGATCTAATGGTGGGGGTCTACTACAGACCCCCCAACCAAGGGGAGGAGCTGGACCAGGAATTTTTGGGCCAGCTTGCACAGGCACTTAAGGCAAGTGATGTAGTTGTCATGGGTGATTTAAATTACCCGGACATCTGCTGGGAGGAGCAGTCAGCCACGTCAGACCATTCCAGCAGGTTCCTGGCCGACATACAGGACCTCCACCTAATTCAGGAGGTGCACAGTCCCACCAGAGGAACTGCCCTGTTGGACCTGGTCCTGGCCACAGGCGATGACCTGGTAAGGGGCCTCCAGGTTCTTGACCACCTGGGTGATAGTAATCATTGCTTGCTAGAATTCACCATCCAGCACAGGGTGTCAAGGGCCTCCAGAAAGGTGGTAGCCCTAGACTTCAAGAGGTAAAACTTCAACGAGTTGAAATTAGTGGGAGAGGCGCTGGGGTTCTTGAGAGCAGGGAAACCCAACATGAGTGGTCGTTTCTTAAGGAGACGATACTCAGGGCCCAAGGGGTGACCATCCCAACAAGAAGCAAGGGGGGCAAGAGTGCCCTAAAGCCCCCCTGGCTTACCAAGGGCATCTGGGAATGCCTGATTGCTAAAAGGTGGCGTACAACTGGTTGAAGGGGGGTGCTATCTCCAAAGAGGAGTATACCTCCTCTGCTCAGGCCTGTAGGGGGGCTGTCAGGAAAGCTAAGGCAGACATAGAGCTAGAACTAGTGTCCGAGATCAAAGATAATAAAAAGTCTTTTTTCAGATATATAGGGAAGATGAAGAAAGCACCAGCAAATGTGGGTCCCCTGCAAGATTTTCTGGGCAATCTGGTGGTTGCACCAGAGGAGAAAGCAGACCTCTTTAACCAATTCTTCACCACCTTTTTCTTGTCCAGGGGCCAGGATTTCCCCACTGTGATGCAAGATGGACTCAAGGGGAATACCTCCAGACCTGAGGCTGGGGAGTATCGGGTTAGAGAGCTTCTGGAGGGGCTGGACATGTACAAATCAGTGGGTCCAGATGCTTTCTATCCTAGGGTGTTGAGGGAGCTAGCAGGGGTTATTGCAGGGCCCTTGGCACTGCTTTATGAGCGCTTGTGGTGCTCGGGCCAGGTGCCAGATGATTGGAAGATAGCCAACATGGTCCCCATCTTTGAAAAGGGGAGGAGGGAGGACCCGGGCAACTATAGGCCCATCAGTCTTACCTCAATCCTAGGGAAACTCTTTCAGAAGATTATCAAGGAGCATTTCTGCAATAGGCCAGCTTCAGGGATGATGCTCAAGGGCAACCAGCACAGTTTCATTAGGGGCAGGTCATGTCAGACCAACATGATTGCCTCTTATGATCAGGTCACAAAAGCACTAGATGCACGTGTTGCCGTGGATGTAGTCTTTCTGGACTTCAGCAAGGCCTTTGACACCGTCTCCCACCCCATCCTCATTAAAAAACTAGGCAACTGTGGCATTGATGCCTACACAATCAGATGGATTGCAGATTGGCTCAAGGGTCGTACTCAGAGGGTGGTGGTAGACAGGTCATATTCGACCTCGGGGGAAGTAGGCAGTGAAGTCCCCCAGGGCTCGGTCCTTGGGCCCGCACTGTTCAATCTCTTAATCAGCGATTTGGACGATGAGGTGAAAAGCAACCTGTTTAAATTTGCTGATGATACCAAAATTTGGGGTGAGGTGAGCACACTAGTAGGAAGGGAAAGACTGCAGCAAGACTTGGATAGGTTACAGGGGTGGGCTCGCAAAAACAGGATGCGCTTCAATACTGACAAGTGCAGGGTGCTGCCCTTGGGCAGTAGTAACCAGCAGCACACTTATAAGATGGGAAACTCCCTTCTTGAGAGCACGGAGGCAGAAAGGGATCTTGGAGTCATTACTGACTCCAAGATGAACTGGGTCGACAATGCAAGGTCACAGTTGGCAGGGCTAACCGGACCTTGTCGTGCATCCACAGGTGCATCTCAAGCAGGGCCAAGGAGGTGATCCTCCCCCTCTATGCAACGCTGGTCAGGCCACAGTTGGAGTACTGTGTCCAGTTCTGTGTGCCCCACTTTAGGAGGGATTTGAGCAGCACTAGGCAGAAATTAGCCAGTGTGGCAGGACTGTGTTTTCTTATGAAAATAGTCATCCAAAAAGTGATGAATAGTTTTTCATTGAGCTGCACTTGGAAATCTCCAAGGAGGATCTAGATTATGCTATCTTGAAACTAAAGTAAGTAATGCTAAATTCCCAGGGGGGTTCTCGTGACATTTTTTCCCCCTGGCCTGATCTATATCATAAGCTACACAGAAGGAAAGAAGTTCACAGATAGCTGCTCTATAATCACCCCATGAGACTGTGCCTGGAGGTTCATTGAATGCTGCCAAGAAAGGTAGTCAGAGGGTCACAGCTACACCTTGTGGTCCCACCTCTGAGAACAGGTGTGCTCTATGTATCCACATGTTCACCTCTAGGAGTCTCCAAGAAATGACTGATTAAGCCTGATATAGTCACTTATAACAACATCTTTTCTAGAGATCCTCTGATTCACCTGTGTTCAGTGCATCTGGCCAATTGATTGTTATGCATGGTGCTGGTTACTATACAATTACCATGAGCATGAGCACAGCCTTATCACATGGGGCTATTTCATGGAGGCCATTTTTTTTTCCAGGCATGAAAAAGCAGGCTCCAATATTGTGTGAGTTTTATGTAGAGAGCTTGGGAGATGTTTAGAATCTCCCATTCTTTGCTGCAAGGCCACTAGAGAGGTTTCTCACAGCAAATGTGAGGGAGTTTACAAGTGCTAAAACAAATGATGTGATAATGGAAAGTGACTGTGGCTCAGAATGCAAACCACCAGTATCTCCGAGAATTGCTCCCTGAATCCTTGTGATGCTTTTGCTACTGCCCATTCTCACTGGTGTCACCAGTGGGCTGTTTTCCAGAACTTTCTTTTCTCTGCTTTTTGTAACCTTTATTATCCAGCAAAATTGAACTCTGGTGTTGTCCATCAATGAAAATCTGTTCCGCTCCTTTGTGTTCATTGGATCCATACGAGTGATGAGCACCCCTGGGAGGTGGTGCTTTGAAGAGAAAGGCATTACTGTCCCAGAGTTCCTTACAATTGTTTGGCTGTGTAATATGCTTCTGCACTGCCCTAACTGCAAAGCAAAGCTATTTTGGTGGATTCAAAATAATTGTAATTAAGCAATCCTCTTAAATACCATATTCCATCTCAGACGGGCCTGACTCTCTAGGCTGTTGTTTCTGTTGATGAAGCAACAGAAGCAATGTGTCAAGAGAGAGAATGTTAAACCATAAACTGAATCCAGAACTGTGCAGCTTTGATGCTCTGGCTACCTTTTTTTTAAATAAGGTAATGAAGATACATTTTTAAAACTCCAGTGCACCTGCTCAGGCTTCATACAACTCTATTATGAATACAGGAAAATTCTAGTACTGTACTGTCTTGGGATAAGCCTCAGTGACAGCATTCCCTGCCTCCTCCTGTGTCTGAGAAAGGGGCTCATGCTCAGGTAACAGGTAGTAGGGCTGTGCAAAGCTTCGGTCTCTGATTCAATTTGGTGGAAATTTGGCCCAATTCAGTGGCTGAATCTCTGAACCAAATCAGAGGCCCCTTTAATCTCTCCGAATCGAATCAGAACCCTCCGAATGGATTCAGAGAGATTCGGGAAGGATTCAGTAATTTGGACATAGACACAGCTTTAAATGTTTTTCTTCTACATACCTCCAGTAGTACACAGCTCGTGGGTGCATAGAGAGTCCCACAGGAGCATGGTAGGCTACTGAGCATGCTCAGCAGCAGATCCGGAAGTAGAGCAGAAGCACTTCCGGTCCACTTCCGGGTCTGCTGGGGAGCTTGCTGGGCTCCCCTTTCCCACCCCCCCCAGCACCCCTTGGCTCAGTGACTGGTGCCTCCTGGGTCTGGAGGGGCACCCAGGGTCCCCCTGTGGCTGATTGCCAAGCCAAGGGGGCGTGGAGGAGGGGGCCCTCCATGCTCCCTGGTGGACTTGGAAGTGGACTGGAAGCACTTCAGGTCCACTTCCAGGTTTGCCACTGAGCATGGGGGTGGGGGCACGCTCCTGTGGGATGCTCCAACTGCCCCACCATCACAGCTTTCATGAGCCACGCTGGTACTTCTAAGTATGTAGAAAAAACATTGAAAGCTGTGTCTATGGCTGAATCACAAATTCTCTAAATCAGCATCAAATCTTCAGATTTGGATTCGGCCGAATCAAATAGGGGACAGTGATCCAAATCAAAATTCTCTAAATCAGCATCAAATCTTCAGATTTGGATTCGGCCGAATCAAATAGGGGACAGTGATCCAAATCAACAAATCAAATTCACTGTCCAATTCAATCCAAATCTGAATCACATACGGCCCATTTCGCACACCCCTAACAGGTAGGGATGTGAACAGTTAAACAACCATTTAACCGATAAGCCCAGTGATAACCAGTTATCACGGGGTGCAGTCCAGTAGAGAAGGGAAAAGTGAAGCCATGCAGTTCCCCATCAGGAATTGGAAGGTGGCAGGGCAGGAGGGAGGAAGGAGTGAGGTGGAAAGGAGAAGGAAGGGGACTAGTACATATATCTAGACTTCATAAGCCCCTTGCCCCACTCATGCAACCTCTTGCAGCCTCCTCGCCATCTGCCATGAGCATCCTGGGCTCTGGGCAAGCTCCTGCTATGCACCACGAAGCCCAGGCTGCTTGCACCAGGCAGTGACAAGGCTACAAGCAGCTGCACCAGGGTCTGCAGAATCTAGCCATTAAGTACTAGTCCCCCTTCCTCCTCCTCTCTCCCTCCTACTGATTAATCATTTAACCATTGTAATTACAGTTAAATGGATTTTTAAAACCAGTATTTACAGCTCTAGTAACAGACACATCCTGGTTTTGGGGCTATGGTTCCATGCAATCAAGCCCTGTGGCTCAGCGTCTTTCTCTGCCCTGGGGTAGTTGGGTCAACCTGAGCTCTGCAGTGGGACACATCCAGGACTGCAGAGAATTAACATGATCAGAGGAGTAGATCCATTCCTGATGGATTATCTAGCCCAGACTTTCCTCCAAGTAGGGTGAACACCAATGTTCCCTCTAAGAAGTCCATGAGCGTGCTGCTTCAATCCATGAGTGCGCCGCTTCGGTCCATGAGCATGCCGCTTTGGTCCTGCCTCCCCCTTTCAGCGCGGTTTGCCAGTAAGGGTCCCAAAGTAAGTGTCCAGGTGGGAGTAGGCAGGGTTTGGTCACCACCTTTCAGCATGCTAACTGCTGCCCAGAGCAGCACAGTGGAGTGCTGTGGGGCAGCCGTGGCCCGGACACAATCTATTGTAGTGTAACACCTAAAAACTTAAAATATAAGAATCTATCATGATCATAACTGAGAAACCTGTTTCTGATTTACTAGATGCTGAGTATCTTACTATAGTTTTGTTAAGATGAGTTTGAATGAAAATTCAAAGCTATTTAAATGTGCAAAAATATTTAATTGTTTTCATTGAAGAAAATTTCTTATAGATGCTGGATACCAAAGAAAAAAAGAGTTATGTTTCACATTCAAAACGAAATGCTTTATTAAAATATATTATCCATAATTAATTAATGAATTCTTTGTTTTTGCTGTACTCTTCAAGATTTTAGAACTAATGTATTTCATCCTCATGTATCTAGTTTTTATTTCTAGTTTGAAAGAGGAAAAACAGGTTTTCTAATCCCGTTCTGTTTAAACGTTAAATGGAGTAATAATTGATCAGAACTAACTGTATCAAGTAAAGTACAGAAAATCTGTCTCTGCACCTGCAAAAGAGGTTAAATCTGTCTCTGCACCTGCCAAAAGTTGCTTTAAAACTTCATACAACTCTGGCTCCATATTTTTATAAACAAAGGTTTACCAGTTCAAAGGTTTGGTCCTTTTTAAAGTTTTGGCAAAAGCACTCTATCCAAATTCACTCCCCAAGGTGAGGCAAGGCAGGGCTGGGGCTGGCTGGTGCAGGCTCCACCAGCTCCAGGGGACTGCTTCACTCCCCAGCCCTGACGCCATGTGCCTCTTCATTCCCCGAGGCCATGCAGGGGAGTGGAGCGGTTCCCCAGAGCCAGCAGAGCCCACACCAGCCCCCAGCCCTGTCCTCGTCCCTGACCCTGCCTCACCTTGGGGAGAAGCCACTGCCTACCCTGCATGAGGAGTAAGGAGCTTACCTTCAGTAAGTGTCCCACGCCAGCCCTGGTGCCTCTGCCATACTCCAAACCCAGCTTCTCTCCAGGCGGGTGCATTAGCCTTAAAAAGTTTGTGCATGGCAGGATTTTTACTTGTGCACAGCTGTGCATGATTGCAGCTTAGCGGGAACACTGGTGACCACTCATCCCTACTTGAGTGGGGCAGCCCCAGAAAGGGAACAAGTCCCAGTTCCAAGGTGCATGGCTCCAAGACCTCATTTGTCCTGGATTTGCAACATCATGTAGGGATCCAGGTTTCCTCTTGCAGGCGGGCAGCCATCCAACGTGCAAGGGGATGCCTGGGGCTGCCAAAACTGGGAATCAAGGGGCGCCACATGCACGTGTGCACCCACACACATGCATGTGGCTAGGAAAGAGCAGGGCAGCTCGGAGAGCAGTTCCCTTCAGGTAGACTATGGCGGGTAGAGGGAGTATGAGGGGGGCAGGCATATCAAGGCTCCTACAAGTGAGGGAGGGAGTGGGTCAAGGACTGGGGCTGGGGGTATTGCCCTGGTTAGGGTAGTGCATGGGGCCCCATGGCCAGGGTGGGGAGCAGGACAAAGCCATGTGTGGCTCATCCAAGGGATGTGGGAGAGGGCAGCTGTCTGCCGCTACACACATTTCCCCAGGGAGGGGGGCATGGGCGGCATGTGCTTGGGTTTGGGCAGATGCCTGTTGTCCACTGTGGGCTTGAGGCTCCCCACCCCGCTGTCCTCCCCCCAGGAGACTCATGCCACCATGGCGAGGCACCCCCTGCCCACCTGGCAGCAGCAGGGGTGGCAGCATAGAGTTGTGCCACCCACTGCTGGTGGGCAGGCAGGGGGCATGCAGTCAGCATGGAGCTCTGAGGGGAAAGACAGCAGGGAAGGGAGCCCTGAGTCCCCAGTGGGCAGCTCGCATCTACCTCCACCCTCCTCAGCTTGGCTCCAGCTTACATTTTAAAAAGGTGGTCACCCTGCCTCCAAGCAGTGATATGTGTAGCCTGGTCACTGAGCAGGGCCCATGAAAGGCTCTGGCACTCTGTGGCAACAGTGGCCTTAACCCTGGCATCCTGGCCAATTTCTAACTGTAGTGAAGGCCCATGTCCAAGGCACAAACTGACTGTACCCCTGAATGATGCAATAAAATGCTAAACATTGCTCCATGTTGCCTACTTCCTGAAGAAGAACCAGTGTAGCTACATTCATGGAGCACCGAAGATGGGGTAATTAGCAAAAGGCAAGCTAATTGGCCCCATTACTCAGTACTGCTAACTGACCTGCCTGTGGCAACACCCAGAAGGCTGCAGTAATCCCAGTACATGAAAGATCCTGCCCAGACCTCCTCTTGAAGACCCTCAAGGTAGGGAAGAGCACCACCTCCCCTGGAAGCCCGTTCCAGTTTCTGGCAACCCTTACTGTGAAGAAGTTCTTTCTAATGTCCAACTGAAACCTTCTCTGCGTCAATTTGTGGCCATTGTTCCTAGTTACTCCAGGGGGTGCCCTAGGAAATAGAGCATCTCTTATTCCCTGCTGCCCTCCCCTGATGAATTTATAGGCAGCTACAAGATCACTTCTCAGCCTTCTCTTGCAAATGTAACAGGCTTGCCTTTTGGAGCTTGGGTTGAGTCCCAGGCTTGAAATCTTGCTGTTTTGCTTGGTTGAGCCCATCCCTCAATCAGGAGGCAGCAAGAGGAGTTCAGTCACACCCGTTTCCTGAGCTGGGAGGGACAGGAGGTGTTGTACCCCCCCTACTGTGGACCTGATTGAAGACTGCAACACTCAGGTCTGGAAGACTTCCGGGTGGAGCCCTGGAGCTTAGAAAAGCATATACAAGAAAACACATCCAGGAGAGAGAAGAGCAGGGCTTAGAAAGGCTGAGGGGAGCTGCTCAGCAGGGCGAAGCAGTAGCCTAGAAGCGCCCCTGAAGACTTCCATCAGCAGGAAACGGCAGATGGCTCCAGCAGCTAGGCTCTCAGTGTGCAACACGGCACATGGAGTCCAGACCCTGGGAGCTGCGTGAGGCGGCTCGGGTCTGCAACCTCTGGCATGTGGCCAGAGACACGATGCACAGGCTGGTGCACAGAGTAGGACCTTTGGAGCGCTTGGGCAACTCAGGTCCTCAACCCCTGGAACGAGGCTGGGAGCTTGGTGTAGGAGGCACTGCCCAGAGGGTCCGGGAGCGGACTGAGCCTGGTGCTGCCCGAGGCAGCCTAGGCCTCTGACCTGCAGCAAAAGCTTGAGTCCGGAGAGCCAACCGGTGATCGGGTTACTGAGCCAGCAGACAGGGCCAAGCCAGAGGCCCCAGAAGCCCTGCGTAGCGGAGCCCTGTTCCAGGGCACAGTGACCCCTCCGCCGCCAAAACCCACTGCAGGCGAGAGAGCACCCTGGCGCAAAGGACAAGGACCACCCTCCAGAACTGGGAGCCATGAGTTGCAGGGAAAAGAGGATTCCCACAGGAGAGGAGAGTCCCCCCCACCCCCCCGTTAGTTAAAGGCTCCTGAAAGGGGAGGTCTCACTGAGAGGGCCCCCTAAAGTTACTAGCTTCTTTGTAGGGTTTGGGAAAAGCCCAAGGGCATTGGGGTTTCCCCTGGGGATTGAGTTTATCTTTGGGGTTTATCTGTTTCAGATCAGACACTTACCTGTGACTTACCTGTATCTGGAGCACTGGTATAAGGTTTTATGTCATTTACCCAGAGGGTATTGTTTATGTTACTAGTTTAGATCAGGGTCTCCAAACTTTTTTGATCGTGCATCCCTATCAGTATAAAATTTTTGAGCATGCACCCCCAATATATGTATATTCATTTATTTATAAATTGTATACATGTACTACTGTATTAATGTATTATGTACATTATAAAATATACACAAAAATATAAATTAAAAAAGGATGAGATAAAGATTAAATAAACAGTATTTTTAAAATAATTTTTTTATTATTTTATTTATTAACAGTACAAAAACCTTTTTGCTCTCTTTAGTGAGAGCAATGTGATTGAACATGCTTCATTATTTTTGAAAATCGTGGTTTAACACTTTGTGATACAGCAATTCGAAGGTCTGGTTCTAAGTTCAGTTTATTTCGATACTTGGCTTTAATGGATGTCATGGCTGAAAAAGATACCTCGCAAAGATACGTAGATCCAAATGGAAGAAGTGCATCATTGGCTGCGCTTACTAAATCATGATACTAATTTTTCAATCCCATCCACCAATTATGCAAAGGTTTTTGTTGAAATCTGGCTAGTAAATTTTCATCTTCCCTGATGTCAATCAGTTGTTCTTGCAAACTAATCGGAAGGTGTTGCATTTTTCTATTTTTAACAAGTGGGTTCAAAACCCACTGAAACCCTTCATTTGGAAGATTTTTAAACAGGTTAGAAAATTCTGGTTCCAAGTTTTTTAAGTGTGCAGATATGACAGTTTTTACAGGTGACACACATCATTTTCAGCAACAAAATCACATAATGATGGAAACATTTCCAAACATCCGTTTTCAAAATGCTCTCTCCATACCACAAGTTTCTTTCGAAAAGCAGTTACTTTCTCACTCATTGTTAAAACGTCACCGTTACCTTGAAGGGATAGATTAAGTGTGTTTATTTTTTCGAAAATATCTGCTAGGTAGCATCCTACTGACAGCCACTTGTCATCACAGAAAAGGTCAGCAAATTTGGAACACTTGTCTTTTTGTAAAAGAAAAATGCATAACTCATCTTTAAGTCTGACAACTCTTTTAAGCACTTTGCCACGAGATAACCGTCGAACCTCTGTGTGGTACAAAAGATTGTCATGGTCACTCCCCATCTCATTACAAAGTATTGTAAAGATTCTACTATTTAAAGGTCTTGTTTTTATAAAATTAACCACATCGATGACATCCTGTGGCACTTGGTGCACTTCTGGCTCCAAATTGTTTGCTGCGATACCTTACCTATGAATGATGCAGTGAATTAATGTCACGTGTGGTACTATCTCTGTAACCGTACCCTGGAATCTTTTTTTTATTCCAGTCAAAGCAGCTGCGCCATCAGTGGTTACACTTATACAGTTTTTCCATAAAACATTGTTTTTGTTAAAGAGGTCATTTACTGTTGAGAATATATCTTCTCCGGTACATCTTTCCGTTAGTGGCTCACAAACAAGTAGTTCTTTGTGTATTTCCTTGGTGAAACAGAATCTAGAAAATACCATAAGCTGAGACCTGTTAGAAACATCTGTACTTTCATCCAACTGTACAGCAAACCTCCCACGCTGCGTAATTTGTTCTAATACTCGTTTCTTTAAATCTTCAGCAATGTTTTCTATGCGTCTTCCAACAGTATTTGCTGACAAAGGAATGCATTTTAGTTTATCGCCATATTGTTTTCCATGTATTATTTCAGCCATTTTTACCGTGGCAGGAAGAACAAGCGTTTTCCCAATGGTATGTGGCTTTTTGTCTTCACTATTAAGTAAGAAACCTCAAAAGAGGCTTTTAAACATTTATCATTAAGTTTAGTGAAATTTTGTCAAGTACTGGATTGAGTATTGCAAGACTTTAAACATCGCTGAAAAAATTGTAGAGGTTTGTCTTCATGTTCTGGATGCTTAGTTCTTAAATGTCTTGCTAATCATGATGGCTTCATACTATCCTTAACTAATATCTCAAGGCACAATATACACTTAGGGCGAGGTTCATCGTTAATGATAGTGGATGTAAATCCATATTTCAAATAGTCTTCTTGATAATTTCGAATTTTTTTGGCCGACTTCTTGTCAGAGCTGATTAGATCATCATTGTTTTTACCTTGTAATGTGGCTGACAAAGAGCCCGTACTAGGAGTAGGAGAGGTGTCAGCTCTGCCATTTTCTTCTTGTTTGCTTGTGCTCACATTATTAGGATTATCTTCAATCCGTGGTTTCTTTGCAGGAATCTTTTCAAGTCACTTGTCCATTTTGTGAGGGTTAGTTTAGTTGAAACCAGAAAATATAACCCGTAAATCCACTTAACCGGGCACACGTAAACTGCAATACGTCGCAATACGCTGAAAGCAAACAAACGAGTGAGTGCGCCACTTAACCGGGCACACGTAAACTGCAATACGTCGCAATACGCCACTGTCAACCCCTCCACGTTGTGGAGCTCCCACTCTTCCCTCAGGATACCTCATGTACCGTACGTGACACGTGACCGTCTGACATACGGACCGAGTGAGGGCGGCCAGTGTCAATCCGTATATTAAATATTAGTGAAGCTTAATTTCTTTCTTATTTTTTTAGATAAAAAATAAATATAAAAAGAAGTTCTAATATTTTCTTCCCGTACCCCAATGGATCGTCTTGCGCACCCCTTGGGGTGCATGCACCCCACTTTGGAGACCACTGGTTTAGATGATGTATAAATATATATATACATTGTACATTTATATTCGTGTTCCTTTCCCTTGTGATAAGTGAATGCAAATAAATTTGTATATAGTTAAGTCCCCTGACCGTCCTGGCCTGGTTGTATAGCGATGGAGGGAAACTGAGCAGTCTGCAGTTCCCACACCACAGCACACCTGCCAGCTAACAATCCCCTTCAGTTGAAGAAGGGGAGCATATACCCAAGTTACCTGGGCTACACAAAGGCTGAAGAGATCCGGGCCCCTCAATCTCTCCTCGTAAGACCCTGCCTGCAGGCCTCTGACCATACGAGTGGCCTCCTCTGAAACCCTCCCCAAGATTTTTTGCATCCCTCTTGCAGTGCAATGCCCAAAACTGGACACAATACTACAACTGCAGTCTGACCAGTGCCGCATAGATGGGAAGCATCACCTCCCTGGACCTGTTCATCATACATCTGCTAATGCATCATAAAATGTAGTTAGCCTTGTTGATCGCTTCATCACATTGACGACTCATGTTCATCTCAAAGTCAACTATGACTCCAAGATCCCTTTCCACTGCTGTGCTGCTGAGAAGGTCATCTCCCCAGCCTGTAAGTATGTTGGTGGTTCTTTTTGCCTAGGTGCAGCACTTTGCACTTGTCTTTGTTGAACTGCATCCTATTTTGTTCTGCCCACTTTTCCAAACTGTGCAGATCCTCCTGGATCCATTCTTTACCCTCTGGTGTGTTAATTTTGCCCCATGATTTGGTAATATCTGTGAACTTGGACAGAATGCTCTCCACGGCCTTGTCCAAGGCACTAATGCAGACATTGAATATCACCGGCCCAAGGACTGAGCCTTACAGGACTCCACTGCCCACATCTCTCCAAGTGGATATTGACCCATCCACCACCACTCTTTGGGTGCGACCCCTAAGCCAATTTACCACCCGCTTGACCGTGTGATCATCTACATCACAGCCTGTCAGTTTATTTACAAGAACAGAATGAGATATCATACTGAAAGTCTTCTTAAAGTCTAGGTAGGTGACATCTACCTCAACTCCTGCATTTAAGCTTTTTGTGACCTGGTCATAAAAAGAAACAAAGTTAATCAGAAAAGATCTACCTGCAATGAATCCATGCTGATTTCCTTTCAGCCTTATTTCCCCTGCTGGGCTCCTACAAATGTAATCCTTAATGATTTTTTCCAGTTTTCCCAAGGATAGAGGTGAGACTATCCCGGTTCCTCCCTCCTCCCCTTCTTGAAAGTAGGGACCACACTGGCCCTTTTCCAGTCCTCTGGGGCCTGTCTGGAGCACCATGAGTGCTCAAACAGCCTGCCAGTGGCTCTGCTATGACACTGGCCAATTCCTTCCTTGGATGAAGTTCATCCGGGCTCACTGATTTGAACACATCCAGCCCCTCTAAGTGCCCTTCACTAAACCTGTGCTAATAGTTGGTGGGCTGGTGTCCCTCCTGTGTCTATCTATGATCCATTTGGGGGATTTGTCTTGGTCTGTGTCTAGGAATACAGATGCAAAAAACTCATTGAAGAGCTCAGCTTTGCCCACCCTCTCTGTCACCAATTGCCCTGGTTTGACCTGTCGGGGTCCTATGATACCCTGTCCCTTCCTTTTGCTCCCTATATACCTGAAGAAGGACTTTTTGTTGTCCTTAAATTCTAATCCTGCTTTGGCCTTCCTGATTCCCTGCAAGTGCAAGCCAGGGGGGTGTACTCCTCCTTGGTATAGCTACCCCCTGTTTCCACAGCCTGTATACCTCTTTCTTTGCCCTTAGACTTTCCTGGACTTCCCTGTTCAACCAAAAAAGGCTTCTTGGCCTCTTTGACCCCTTTTATGCGCAATGGGATTGTCTCCTTCTGCGCCCATGGAAGGAGACAATGTTTGAGGATGTCACTGTTGGCATTGTAAGTTGATAATCTGAACGTGGCCAGTATGTTATTTAGCCTCACCCCATTCAGTTTTGGTTTATCATGGATTTCTTTTTATCTCCCTATGCTAAATACTGAATATTTGTTATGCTTTTCCCAGACGTAGCTGCATGTCCATGCCAAATGGAGTGGCCCCTCCCTGCAGGTTACATATCACTTTGGGGTAGCTCAGGAAATGTAAAACCTTTGTCTCAACTTGATGAAACTGGGGATTACCCCTTGAATGCAGAGCATGGTGGCCCCCAGGCAGTGCCCAAAATCACTGTTACCCTTCACCAAGCTAAGTCAGCTCTGTTGTTCCTTACCCTCCCCTGCCTCTGCACTCCCCTTGTCTTGGCACTGCCACTTTCTCACTGCTAGCAGGCACTCAATGGCTTCTCTGCACACAGCTGAAGTGAATCTATCATTCTAATCTGATGGGCCAAGCAGGCAAGAGCTGCTTAGGGTCCCCTGAGTTGCTGGATACCTCTGTGAGTTTGCCACTTCAGCTCACACTGCTGTCCCAGCCATGCCTGCAACTTAGCACCCACCAGGCCTGGCTGCCTTTACGTGCTCTCTGCCAGCCACAGCTCCATTGCTGCACCAATTCTCCTGCGAAGAGTGCAAAATCAGGAATAGAAGGGGAGTGGTTTATCATTTATGATGATGATAGGCTGCTGCTTAATTACTTTTTGACTTGGCCAGGAAAACCCTGGCAGCAGTCAAGGTGACACTCCCTGACCCTTTGCTTGTTAAAAGAGCACAGAGCTGCTCTTGTTATCTCTGCCAAAAACTGGCTCCCCTCCCTGTCAAAGCAGACCACAGTTCCACTGCAGCCAGTGTCAGCTCATGCCTATCACTACAGGAAGGTTATTTGGGATCTCCATTTGCTACCAACCATTTTGCTTCTCCTTTCCCACTCCCCTGACTCCCACCCCTCTGGTAGGGATTCCTGACTTAGAGAAGCAAGTCTACAGCTTTCTTTATGATGTAACTTTTAGTGGGAGTTTTAGCTACCTCTAGCTGCTTGGCTCTGGATGCTGTTTGTGCCCACCCAACTTACTGGAGTTAATACAGTAGTAGTCAGTCCTTCACAGTCAGCTTTCTGCCACCACATATGAATGCTGCTGCGCTGCTGTATAGAGGGGACCTGCTCAGTGTGACTTGCCAACTTGGCTCAGTTCTTTGTGCAAGACAGTATCCCAGAATGCAATGCCCCACCTGTTGCTGGTGCCAAGCTGTCCATACACTGGGACAAATCTACCCCTTGGTGAGGCAGGATGGAAAAACTGCCTAGGTTTTCCCACAGTGCACTAGTTCAAAGGCAGCCTGAGCTGTACTAGCACATAAACAGCATGCATTTCTGGGTGAAGGGGAAAAAAGTCACCTGGGTGAATTCACTGCAATTGTGGTTAATCAGTGTAGAGGAGGAAAGACCAAACTGTGTACAAAGCACAGGGGCTTTTATGCCAAAGAAAGCTTGAAGGTTTCAGCGAGATCCTAAGTGCCTTTTGAGAATCTTGGCCTAAGTGACTTGCCCAGGGTCATGCAGGAAATCTGTAATGAAGCAGGGACTTGAACCCTGGTGCATAGACTACTGCCCTAGCCACCAGGCTATCTTTGTCATGTGAATCATAAATGCAGGCAGGCAGGCAAAGCTAGGCCAGGGTACCTACCACATTGTGATGCCAGAGCCCTCCCCATCACTCAGTGCACTCTGGGCGTAAGTTGGGCTCTGCTCTTTTAGTCTCTTCTAGCTCATACCATGTCAACATGTTTCTGCAGCTCCCTGCCTGATCACTGACAACCTTGTGCAGTGACCATGGTTTCTTCACTGCAGACAAATGCTGCATCATTTTTCACAAGTGGTGGCAGGCTCCAAGCCATGAAATCATGTTGAGGCCCCCTATATCTGAGACCCCCCCTAGTATCCCTGAATGTCCTTAGGAGCTGACTCTTGATTAGAAGGGTGACATGCCATTTGGGGCCCCTATGCTGGCTGGGGTGATGTGACAAGCTGTTCTTCTCCAGCACCCTCTGCTGACAACTGATCCCTCTCTGCTGGGATCCAATTATGACAACTTAATGGTCACACCAGGTCACATGTCCCACCCCAGTGACCTCCCACCAGGCTTTTGGTCATTAAAGTGGGGCTTAGTGGCCCTCGTGTTTCACACCTCACATCTAAGCTTGAAGCAGAGTTTCCAGACATCTCCCTCAGTGGCTGGTGGGTGAAGTCAAGCCTCCCTCTCTGTCCCAGACACCTAAGGTCTGCTCCCTCAGATTCGTTGCTGGTTCCTTCCCACTTCTCACTATGCCCCACATCTTTGTGCAGCATGCCAGCTCATAACACTACCTTCCTGGGCCTATGACCTTTTTTACAGGTCCCACCACAGAAATTAGTTCCACTCTTGTTACCTCACTACCATCTTTACCTTTCCTACCCAGAAAGTGCCAAGGCCCCCTAGGACTTCCTGCCTTCCTTTGATGACTGCCTACCCCTCAGAGCTGGGACCCATCTTTAGCTGCATGTGGCTTGCCTTTCCGATCTGACAGTGCAGTCATTCTGGGTCAGCGTGAGGTTTATACATATTTTCCCACCATGCTTCATCAGTGCTGTTCTGTAACTTAATGGTGCATTTTAGAAGGTGCTTTGCTACTGACATGGGCCCAGTTCTCTGCAAGGATAAACCAGATTCTTGTCTAGTACAGATCACTAATTAAGCACCTCATTCACCCCCTGGAAGGCAAGGAATGAGAACAATAGGTCCAGTGAGTCTGTGCTACCTGTTTCTTCATAAAAACTATGTGGAGGTCAGACACTCCAGGGATGGAGCCAGGAACACCCAAGTGGTAGGCCAGCCAGCGGCAGAGAGCCAGCTGAGACAGAAAGCTAGAGCATACATTCTCCTGACTTTACATGAAAAAAAGTCACAAGTGCTGCTTCAAAGAGTGAGGTCTGCTTGGGTGCTTCTGGCACCCTAGGCCAGAATCTCAGTCAGGGCTATTCTGGCACTGCTCTGACATGATGAAATTACAGCTGCCATCCAAAAGCAACCGAAGTGTTGGGAAGCAGAAGAGCTGGGATGGAGAAATATGGCAAGAGTGTTACAGTGTCTTTCTGTTAGCCACTAGCACAGCCTCACCCGGGAAGGGCGCTGGGTGCATTACTTCATACAGCATGGCAGGACGAGCTGGGGATCAGAGAGGTATGGGCTGGGCCTGGGAAAGTTCTCTTACAGAGACATGGAGAAGACAGGGGTTGGTGTCCTGGCAAGGAGAGGGTTGAGGGGACCAGTGCCAGACTGATTTTATGAGAAAGTTGCATCCTCTGAGATCTGCTCTCAATCTGTTCAGGCTCTGCCATGTGTGCCATTTGAGCTGGATGCTAACTCCTTACTGGGGGTAATTCTTCACTGGCTCCATTCAACAGCTTTGTTGTCTAGTTACTCCCATTCTTTTTACTAGAGGGTAGTTCTGGCTGATTCTGGTGATATGGTTAATGGTGTGGTAGAAGACAAAAAGCTATTTCTTGATGAGAGATGATGGTGCACTGGTTGATGTCCATATAGCAGGTGGTGGTTGTCAGGGGCCCTTTGGTTTCAAGTGAGGAAAATGGGTCTCTGCTGGACAGAAAATGGAGTCCTTGCCCTCCAGCAAGTGTTTAGCAGACGTAGAGATAAAGAGCTTCTTGTGAGTGCAATGGGCCCATTGCCTGGTGGTGGTGGTGGCTGGGAGGTGAAAGTCTAGCAGGTCGGCAGACTCCTTTGCTTTGTGAGCATGTCTGTCTGTTGCAACTATAAAAGCTTCCAGGCAAAATCCATACAATCTTTTCTGTCTTGTGCCTTTCCTGCAGGCAGCAGGGACAGCCCCCTTTATATCTAAGGACCTTGTTATATGGTAATTTTGGGTGGCCACCCGCTGGACCGCCCTCTCCCATCCTCATCTAACCTTCAGTACTCTGGGTGGTCCTTCCACTGCAATGGCAGGCAAACTCGTCAGTGTGCCAGACTGCCAGTGAGCAGAGTCTAGGTGCACAGGTGGCCACAGTTACTCACCCTGGGAGTTCAAGAGGCAGAGAGTAGAAAGGGGTAGTGCTAAGCAACTCAAAGTGGAGGTGACCACGCCCAACCACAGTGTCGAACCACTCTACCTTTCGCCACAGGGAGCACACCCCAGGGTAAGCAGCATGGCTGCAGCCCCCATCTCAGCAGTGTGGCACCTGAGCAGCAGTCCCAGGAGAAGTGGACGGGGCTTCAGCCAATTTCCAGAGAGCTGCAAGGACTGTTCCACAGAGCCACATGCAGCTCACAAGTCATGGTTTGACCACCGTTGGGTCTAGAGGCTCCATGTTGCCTCTGGGCTTCAACCTTCTGCCAGCTGGCAGGCCCCATTGGTTCAGCCCGGGTTGCTCATTCCCAGCATGTGGACTTGGCCCTGAGCTAGCTACCAGAGCTGTGCCTGGTTTTTTCCTAGTGGCCTCTTGGCTGGGGCATGTGTGCCCTCTGTTTTAGCTGCCCCCGGCTAAGGCAGGCCTGGGCCATTTTCCTGGGCTTCCCAGCCAGCAGGGGAAGTAGCAGGTTGCTTCCAGGGGTGGGGAGCACATCCAGTTCCAGCTCCGGTGTCTGGAGGATGCTTCCTGCTGTGCTCCCAATCTCCAGGCCAGTTTTCAACACACATCTGCAAGGCCCTGGGTCACAGCCTGGCCACCGGGGCTGCTGCACCAAGGTAAGGTGGGCAGGGGCCTGTCACAGCATTCTTTGCACTTGTCATGTGCACCTGGGACTTCAGCACATGGAGCCGGGGCAGCGCAGCTCAGGCTGGCAGCAGGCCCGGGGGGTCAGCGCCCTTATGCTAGCCCAGCTGGCTGGGGCACCTACACATGCACTGTGATGGAATATTTTAATCTGCAGCAGGATAGTATTTGTATTTACTTGTACTATCCTGCTGCAGAGTAAATTAGTTTGCTCCAGGTTAGTATGGCCTCACATGCAGACATTGGGGGTCCTATAGCCCCACTAAATTCACCTTAGCCACCCATAGCCAGCCCTCCCAGTGCTAGCACCTGCCTGCAGAGGCAGAGTGGCACTCCCAGCCTGAGCTGGCCCCACCCCATGCATGTGCACAGCAGCACGGACACAGCCGGGCAGCAGCTCCCTGAGAGTCAGTGCAACGGGGCCAGCAGAGAGTGAGACGGAGCCACCAATGGCTCGTGTCGGGGAGGGGGCAGCCTCATAGTGATTGAAAGTGGGGGAGGGGGAAGGTCCTGTGGGGGGAAAGTGTGTGTGTGTGTGTGCGTGCGCGCGCGCCTTGGTGTGTATGTCTGCTTGTGTCTATGTGTCTGCATCTCTTGTTATACAAATAGACTTTTTGCCTATACCTTTTAATGTTATGTATTTTCTTGAGTTTTGCATTGCCTTAAGAAACTCCATTTTGTATTGCTCTTGACATAAGTGCTTAAGTTATAGCTTGATGTAAGTGCTTGACCTTTGTATGCTGTATGTGTGAGAGAATGGGTAAGAGCATGTCTGTGGAAAAGGAAAACATCAGCTGGTGACTGGCCTAAGAATGCAGACAGATAAAAGACCAAAACAAGAAAACTCTGCCCCAGAACAGCAAGAGGACAACGGCAATCGACCTTCATGGAAGAACACAGTGATAACACAGCAAAAGCCCAGAGGACTGGGTGAATCAACAAGGCTATAAAAGATGGGGCAAGACATATCAATTTTCGATCTTGTTCTACATGTCATTCTGGAGCATCAGTTCATCTGACAAGATAGACCAGCAGGAGCCTGGCTTCTACTCATGATCAACTTGGCTGGCCACTATGTTGATCTGAGCACTGATAAGACTGGTAACATATACCAGCGCAGAACAGAAATTGGTGTGTGTGTGTGTGTGTGTGTGTGTTAAGTGCTTAATCAATAAAAGCGGCAGCTTGCCTTATCCTCCCTCATAAGGTCTCGCTCAAGATTTGAGCAATTGATAATTTGTGTAACATTTAAGTGGTGGAGAATGCAGGCAAGGAGGGGACTGTGGGCCTTGGAATCCCACCTCCAGACTGACACCTAAGAGAGAGCCTCAGAAGTGAAGATTGCATCCTGGCCAGATGTACCTTGACTCTGACGACAGCTCTAGGATTGGTAGATATAGAAGTTTGATTGTTTGTACTGTTGCTTTTTGTTATCGGGCTGAATCAATAAACTCTCCAATTATCAATTGGCAGGTGTTGTGATCAGTCTAAGGGTTGTGCTTGTCCAGAACGAAGATGTAGAGGCTGGTTCCTAAAATTCACTCCAACAATTGGCCACTTTGCCAGGACACAAGGGCAGTAACCTGACCAATCAGGGAATTTTTTGGTACAGCGTGACCCTTTCTGGAAGGGTTAGCTAAGACTTGTAGTAAGGTAGAGCTGTATGGTAATTGTGACTAGGGTTGTAAGTTTTGTGCAGGAGAGGTTGTTTGTTACTGCTGACTGGGAGACTTTGTTTGCTTAGGTTAGGCAGAGCAGTGTTACATGCTGTGGTCCACTTGGGATTAAGTAAGAACCTCCTGTTGTGTTTGCATTCGGAAGCTAGAGAGCAGAGAAAGTCACCTCTCTGCTGAAAAGGCTGTGTGAATGAACAGGGTCCTTTGACTCTAAGGTCTTTGGTAAGGGATACAGTCTTTTGTGGATGGTTACAAAAGCAGTTTTGTGTGTTTTCTGTGGCGTTTGTAAAGTGTAGGTTACAGGGGCAGGTTATGGCAAGGCAGAGAGTTTTCCAGGCAGTGCAGCATCAGAAAGATCAGAGGCAATTGAGAGGCATGTTACTGGTGACAAATACTTTGGGATCCTGTGTGCCCTAGAGAACAGAGGCAGCAGAGGGCATAGAAAGAGACAGGGTAAGTTACTGGACACCTTCTCAGGCAATGGCAGAGAATTTGTGATTGAAAAGTGAGGGTAAAAGTTGGTCCCCCCCACCCCCCCCACCACCATGAACAGTGAGGAGCCTAAAAGAGATTGTTATAGGAGTGTAACATCTTGTTTGGTGAAACATCAGGGTACAGCTGTGTAAACAGAGATCAGTGCCCAGAGTTACTCTGGGCAGAGGAAAAGTGAGCTTATTAGAGACATCTTTTGTTTTTTCTCTAGGGATGCATGGTTTGGGGAGTTCGTTTGGAGGCAGGAAGAGCTTTTCTGAGGGGATTGTGTGGGGTGTGTAATATATCACACACAGTCTTTCAGGGGGAGCTTTCTCAGTCCTAGAATGAAGCTTGCTGGATTGTGTGTGCATTGTAATAACTGAAAAGCTGTGAGAGAAAGATCAAGATTTGCTGGATGTCTTGGTTTGCAAAGTGCAAGGCAAGAAGGGCCACTGATGAGAATGAGACCAAGGAAAAGAGATGTGTGGTAGAAATACACCTTGGTGCCACGTTGACAGAAGAGAGGAGAGAATGAGAATGGAATTTTAGAAAGAATTGTTTTATAGCAAAAATAAATATAGCAACTTTGAAAGAGAGTTGTAACTTGATCTCAGAGCATGTCTCAGGTGGTTAAGTAAAATACCTTCTATTGCTGGTCCCATAAGAAGTCAGTAGCAAAGAAAATTAACCCCTGTGCTAGAAACTGTGAATGTTTGTAACAGAAGTACAGCTTAAAGAGCCTAATAAGTAAGCAGTTTTGCAAAGATTGTTAAGGTGTTGGTGCAAAACAGAGAGTTTGAGCAGTGTGGTATGTTTGCTCTGTGCGGGCACATCCACATATGCAAGCACATGCACTTGCAGCAGCTCAAACAGAAGCAGTGCAAATTTGAGCTGGGGTTTTTTGCCTCAGCACACGTGCTCAGACATGCACTTTGTTGTGGAGCAAATTGTGCCACTTGGGGCAAAATAACCCTGCCTGACTCCTGCTGGATCTGCAGCCAGGGGGAGCTAGAGCAGGGGCCAGTACCCGTGCTGTCCCCAGCAGTATAAAAAGCTGCCCTGTCCTGGCCCCATCCATATAAAAAGCTGCCCTGGCAAGCAGCTCAGGTCTACTCGCTTTCAGGAGTTTCTGAGGCCCAGCCATTTGGTACCTGGGGACACAACCCCTTGTGCCAGCTGGACTGCTGCAGCAGCATCCCAAATCCATTTTTAAAAATACCCCAAAATCCATGTTCTTCCACAATTAAAACAAAAGACCACTCTATACACATACACGCGCGCGCGCGCGCACACACACACACACATCTAGAGAGAGAGAGACAGAGACAGCGATCAGTTGGGTAATGCTTTATTGGTGTATTTACAGTGGTAAAGCAATTTAGAAGCCTACCAGTGTCTCTATCATCATGAAAAAATAAATTTGAAATACCTATATGCGTTGATGTGTGCTTTTGGTTTTCTTCTCACATGATAGGGGTGTGATGGGGGGTGTGGTGTTTGCAGGAAGCGGGTGGGAAGAGGGGTGGGGGAAGGCAGGTGGGTGTGTGGGTGTGTGTGGAGGGATGTGGGTTGGTTTGTGGGTAGGTTTGTGGTTGGTGTGGGGCAATTGCTGGGGAAACTGTGGGTGTGGGGGACCTTGTGAGGGGGCTGCTCATGAGGAGTGGGTCCCCTGGCCCCCACAGGGTGCAGCCCCCACACACAGCACGTGGAATGCCCCCCCCCCCACACACACACACACAGGGCCCCAGCTCCTCCCTGGAGGGCCATAGCCCCTATCCCCCACAGGGCCCCAGCCCCCCCGGCCAGGTTCCCAAGCACCTTGGAGGGCCCCAGCCCTCTCCCTCCCCCAGGGTCTCAGCTCCACCCTGAAGCCCCACACCCACCCGGAATCCCAGCTCCACCCCTGAGGGTCCCTGCCCTGCCATCCAGAATCCCCGCTCCTCCCTGGAGGGCCACAGCTCCTATCCCCCACAGGGCCCCAGCCCCTCTGCACAGAGTCCCAAGCACCATGGAGAGCCACAGCCCCCTGCCCAGGGCCCATAACTGACCTTTCACAGCAGCAGTGGTGGGACCATGAGTCGAGCCCAGCCAGGTCCTGCATGGTGTCAGAACCCAGTGCAGCATGTGGGGACCATGTGCCGGGCCCAGCTGGGTCCTGCCACCCTTGGGGCTGCTCTGCCGGCCAGCTGGGCTGGGCCTATGGTGACAGGACCTGGTGCGGCATGTGGGGACAGCATGCCAGGCCCAGCCAGGTCATGGGGCCCCTCTGCTGCCCAGCTGGGCCATTCCTATAGTGCTGCCCAGCCCGGCCCAGCCCAGCCTGGAGTGCAGGGACCATGCAGAGGCCAGCTGGGTCCTGCCAGCCCTGGGCTCTGCATGGTCCCCACACGCTGCGCCGGGTCCTGCCACTATAGGAATGGCCTGGCCAGGTGGCAGAGTGGCCCCAAGGGCAGCACGACCTGGCTGGACCTGGCATGCGGTCCCCATGTGCCGTGCTGGGACCTGTCACCATGGGCCTGTCCCAGCTGGGTGGCAGATGGGCCCCAGGGCCGGCTGTACTCCATGTCCCACCTCTGTCCTGCTGTGCCTGTGGGGTCGGGACCTGGCCCAGCCCCAGCCCCGTGTGGCTCTCTAGTCCGGCTTTGCATTGGAATGAGTCACACGGCTCTGGGAGGCATGGCTCCTCTGCGCACCTCCTGGAGCCGTTCAACCTGCTCTGGTGCAAAGACAGACTAGCAAGCCGCACAGGTCTGGGCCAGGTCCCTCCAAGGCTGCTCCAGCCACTCACCCCCCGCAGCCCCAGGGACATCCCCCCCACACCACCTGCCACCCCTCACACCCACCCACCCCCATAAACCCCCCACTCCCATTCCCAACTTACCTTGGACAGCACCAGGGGCCGGGGGCAGCAGGAGCACCAAAGAGACACTCTGGCTGAAACCAGTGCATCTCTTCTGGAGGACTGACTCCTGCTGGCTCCAGGCACGGTCTGGCACCATGCCTTGCTCCACTCTTCTGCAGAGTTTTTTTTTCCTAATTTTTTATTTTCTCTCCACACTGCAAACCTGCAACGCAGGGAACATTTTTTCATTCCCACACATGCCTCTTGCCCTGCCTCACAGGGGTTTGAGGTGGGGCAAGAGGCACATGCACACTTGTCTAGACACACCCTGTGTGCCCTGCAAAGCAGAGAAATTGCTGGAAGTAAGTATCTGCAATTGCATTGGTAAAGGGGGTGGAAAATGTTTTTCCTCCCCCTTACTCTCCAGAAATAGTGTGAATCTTTTAGAGAGGAAAGTGTTAACAGCTTATTAAGACAAAAGAATATGGTTCTGAAAACTCAGTGTCAACTATTAAAACTCTTTCTGTAGTTGATAGAGTTAATCAAGACAAGTAAATGAAGGCATTTCTTAAGGCACAGGCAGAAAGAATTAAATGTGGCAGGGTGCGGGCATGTGTTTTAAATGAGAAATCAAACCCAAAGGCTGTGTAAATATTCACTAGAGGCTGAAATAAACTATCTACTGTAAGTTATAATAGATGGTTTAAGTTAGGAAATGATAGTATAGCTGTTTAAGAAGAATAGTTTCCATTTTGGTCTGTTTTGAAGGCAAACAAGAAAACCTGAACACTGACAATAAACTTCAAAGCTTTAAATGCAGTAACAACTGTTGTAGCTCCTGGTATAGCAAAATACTTTGAAGTTCCAGCAGCTTTAGCAGGAGGGGTAAAATGATTTTTAATAATGAATTTGGTTAATATAATATTTTGGTTACTTCCTTAGCACAAAAGTGCTGGTATAATTTGGAATTAATATTCATGAGAACAATAGTATTGTTCTATCCAAATACCTTAAAGATTTTATAATGTCCCAGCAATAACAATACGGAAAAAGCTTTTTAAATAAAAATTCTGAGAGGAAAATTATTCCTCTAAAGGGAAAAAATATTTTGAAAATGGCAATTTGGTTAAAGTGTAACAAGGGTATTGGCATCTCTTATTCTCACATTTGGAAAAAAAATTGTAAAGGTCCCAAATCCAATTGCCAAAATGGTGCAATGAACCACTAAAAACAGTAAAATAAATGTAAATAATCCTTGTCACTTAATATATATATATATACACATATATATATGTATGTATGTATGTATACAAGAAAAACATCCCGATAATTGTAATAATATATACATTGTTACTGCATGTCAGCATTATAAATGTGTAACTATGAATAATATTTTACTGCAAGGAGTTTTCCTTGGCAGGTTTGTGTGTTTTCTTTTGCATAAACTATAGTATAAAATTCAATCTAGTGGCAAAGGTGACTGAAAGACTACAAGGCCTCATTACCATCAACAGCACTTTCTTCACCTAAGCCACAGCTTTATCACCATGGCAAAAAGTGTTTTGTCTGTCTGTTTTGTGTTTTTTGTCTTGTTGTGTATTTTTTTTTGTTTGGTTTAAGCTGTCAAAATTTTAAATGTATGTGAATATCATAAAGGTATGATAAAAAAAGTTGGTAATACTCTCTCTAAAATTGAATTTGTCTGTGGATCCCAGACCAGGATGCTTTCCATCCAGGTTAGACAGGAAAGTTGTTCTAATCTTTGAAACAAAGAACAGCAATTCATAAGAAAGTTTCATGTTGTAAAGTTTACTTGTTTAGCAAAATGGCATTTATTAAAAAGATAATATGTATATATTTATTAAATAATCTGATGAAATGTTTTTAAGGCTTTAAAGTAAACCTCATTTGTATAACAAATATTTATAACACCAACAATACCAGAACGTGTGAAAACCGCATAAACCCATAGTTTTATAGGCAAAGCATGAGTTAATAAACCTAGCACATCAGTATTTGTGTAAAGAAGTAAAGGAAACTCTTTATTGATTAAAGCCAAATACAGAATGGACGGGTATGTAAAATATTGTGAAACCCTGGATAGCTAATTATGTCCAATGTGTAGAAGAGGAGGCCCAACCTTCTGAGTCCCAATCACTGTTTCATCACAGGAAGGGAGGCCCATGAAGTAGGTTACAAATAGATTTCATTAATAAATTGTCTTTAATTCTAAACTAACTGTTTGTGAACAATATATATAACCTTATCAAATTTGAACAGCCCATAAAGTTGGTGATGGATGTGGATCAGTTTAATGATGGGGGAGATACCATTAACTACAATGTGTATAAATGGTTGGCACAATTAAAAAGAGAACAAGGTAACCCTTCAACTATGAATGAAGGAAGGCATTCAACAAATGCAGGAGAAAACACAGAAAGAAAAGATTTGCAACCCATTTTTATGGGAAATTGATCATCAAGTTATGTATTTATAACTGGGTAAGAAAAAACATACTTTGGATTCCAAGTGAATTGGACTGGTGCCTATCATTAACCATCTTAGTCCAGTGGTATATAAAATACAATTGGGGAAAAGAATCAAAATGGGTACATGTATTTCAGTTAAAGTTATTCAATGGTGTATGAAATGTTATGTATTACATTTATTTGAAAGCCACAGGATGCCCAATGACACTGATGGGCTTAAAGACCATTGGCTGTTAAACACTGAGCGTGTCTGTGGAAAAGGAAAACATCAGCTGGTGACTGGCCGAAGAATGCAAACAGATAAAAGACCAAAACAAGAAAAATCCGCCCTAAAACAACGAGAGAACAATGGCAATCAACCTTCAAGGAAGAACACAGAGCTAACACAGCAAAAGTCCAGAAGACTGGGTGAATTGACAAGGCTATAAAAGAAGGGGTGAGACTATCGATTTTGGGTCTTGTTCTGCATGTCATCCTGGAGTATCGGTTGAGATGGACCGGCAGAAGCTCAGCTCCTACTTGTGATCAACTTGGCTGGCCACTAAGTTGATCTGAGTACTGATAAGACTGGTAATGTATACCAGCGCAGAACAGAAATTGGGGTGTGAATGACATCATAAGGTCTCACTCGTGATTTTAGCAATTGCAATTGTGTAACACTCTGTGTGTGTCTGTGTGTGCGTCTGCTTGTGTTCGTGTGCATCTGTGTGTGTGTGCATCTTCTTGTGTCTGTGTGCCTCTGTGTGCATGCATTTTTGTGTCTGTGTGCACGTCTGTGCATCTGTATGTGTCTGTTCCTGTGTGTGTCTGTGCACCTGTGTGTGCGTGCATGCACACATATCTGTTTACTGCAGGAAGAGTGGATTTGTGTCTGTGTCCATGTGCAGAGAGTGAGTGGGAGTAGAGTGTGTGCCTTTCTGTGTGCATGCCTGTTTGGCCATAGTGGGGGATGGGGGTGGGGAGCAGGGAGAAGAGGGGAGCACCCCCAGCCAAGCCTCCCTTGCCAGCACTAGGTGGGGAAGGACCCCCTCCCTCCCCTTGCAGCCCCAGTACACCTTAATCCACCTCTGTATGGGCTGACCCAGTAAATGGCAATTCTTATGTTCTTAACAACCAATCTGTGTGCAGGACTTGGGGTGCAAAGCCCAGCACATAGCAGCAGCCGCCTTGCCCTGCACACAGATTGGCGGGGCACGTGCTCCCTGGGCCTCCACCAGGGTGCATGCAGCGGTGGGAGCCCTCCCATCCGCCCAGGCTCCAACCCTTCCCCGGCCCGGCCTGGCCGGAGCCCCACTCACCCGGTGGCAGGGGACACGGAGGCGGATCATCCCACTCACCTTGCCCAGCCGGGTGCATCCTGCCTCTCATACATCCCACCACGCCCAGACTGCGTCCCAGCCGCTCCCCGCGTAGCACCCCCTCCCGGAGGGAGATCGACTGTCAGAGGGTCCGCGATCAGCACTGAGATCAATTGCCCACTGCCTTGGACCAACACGCCACTCCAGCTCAGGGTGTTTTGAGCACTATGACTCGCTGCTTGAAATCTCTGGGATGGCCTTGAGTCACGGCTGCACGCCTGTGAGCGCGAATATTTGTCGAGCCGCATGAACGGCACGTGCCCCTGGCGGCTGAGCCGGTGGCGGCGGGAGCGCGGCCCGCAGACGCCGCCGGCACTGTCGATGGCGGAGGTGGCAAGCGCCGGCCAGGGGTCGGCGACCACCCGCGGGCGCCGCCGGCAGTGTCAGCACTGGCCAGGAGCGGGGTCAGCGGCAGGATGGTGTCGGCGGCCTGCCACCACGCTGAGGGGGCGCACGTGCACCCGCCTGCACCCCCTGCGCGTCACCCCTGCCAAGCCGACAGGCTTCTTTGGGTAGAAGCGATATTTTGTATTAGACCAAGTAAATGGTCAGGAAAAAAACTCCCTGGCAAGCTTTCGGGTGCAGCCCCCTTTCTTTCGCCAGGCACCCAGCGGCCAACCGCCCTGCCGGGGACTCGCCGCTCGGGAGCCTCCTTTCTTGGGGCGGCCCCGCCCCCAGCGGCTCTCCGCAGACCCCGGACAGGTGGTTCAGCCCTCGGGGGGCCCCCGTGTTGCGGGGGAGATGGTTCGGGCCGGCCCCGCCGCAGCCTGCAGGGGGCGCCGTGACGCGGGCGGGGCGGAGCTGAGCATGAGGTAATGGGGCGGGGGGCGCTGGCGCTGCGGCTCCGGCTGCAAAGCCCCCGCGGCGGGACATCGCTTCCCGGCGCTGGGAAGGGGCCGCCGCGCGCGCTGAGGGCAGAAGACCGCGGGCAGCCACGTCCCTGCTGAGCGGCGGGCAGGGGAGCTCCGGGAGGCGGAGCTGCAGTTGCTGCGGGCGGCGCGGAGGGAGGAGAAGGAGGAAAACTAGAGCATGAAATCCCGGCGGCCGGGGGCTGGCTCCACAGGCGCCCGCGGGGAGCAGCCGCCGGAGCGCGGGACGCAACTGGTGTAACTCAGCCGTCCTCGGCCCGCAGCCCGGCGGGAAGGGCCGCCTTGCGCCTGGCCGGGCCGGAGGAGCGAGGCGCGGATGAGGCGCTGAGCGCCGGGCGGAGCAGCCATGCTGCTGGCCTCGGCTGTGGTGGTGTGGGAGTGGCTGAACGAGCACGGCCGCTGGAGACCCTACAGCCCGGCCGTGAGCCACCACATCGAGGCGGTGATCCGCGCCGGGCCGCGCGCCGGCGGCAGCGTGGTGCTGGGCCAGGTGGACAGCCGCCTGGCGCCCTACATCATCGACCTGCAGTCCATGCACCAGTTCCGCCAGGACACGGGTGAGTGAGCCCTGCCCTCGGCCCGGCACGGCCCTGCCTCCAGGCTGGACCCCAGCTGCCCTGCGGGGCTGTAGCACCCAGCCCAGTGCCCCACGGGATGGACTGCCTGACCCGGGACTGCCAGATCCTCCTGCAGTCTGTGCTGGCCTGTCCTGAACTATGCTGCCCCCTCTTATGTTGCCTTGCCCAATCCAGCATAGTCTTGTATCACTCTGCACAGCCCTGCCCTCTCTTCGCCTGCATTTTCTTCCCTGCCCCACAGGGTATGCCATCGCACCCCTCTCTTTTGTCCCAGGCCAGGCTGCACCGTGCCATAGAGCCATGGCCTGTCTGGCATTGCACTTCATGGCCTTCCCCTGCCCTGCGTCTCCCTGTACTGCATCGCAGTGTCCTGTTCCAGATTGCCCTGCTCAGTCCTGTGTTGTGCTGCCCAGTCCTGGATCACCTGGCACTGCTCCTTGGGGCAGTGCCTGGTACTGTAGTGCAGTCCACAGTTTTGTCCTGCCTGTCCTGTTCCACGTAATGTTGCGTCCCCTGCCCAACATGTATCACCCTGCTTGTTTTGCACTACACTGCTGCAGGCTGTCCTGTCCTATATCGTGTTGCCAAATCCCAGGCTGCTCTGTACTGCACTGTACCTCCCTGCTTTGTTTCTGATGATCACACTGTGTTCCCAGTGTCTATCCTATATCACCCTTTGCTTCCCCCTGTTCTCCCATATATTGTTGGCCAGGCGTATCCTGAATCACACTGCTGTTGTTGTGGCCCAGCCTCTGTGATCCTCTGCCCCATCCTGCCTCCAATGGTGGGCCCCATCCTCTGCCGTTCTGCCCTGTGGTCTGTTGCTTTGGCCGGCCTCTGGAGTTAGAGGTATATGTGCCTAGAGAGAGGTCCCAGTGGCACTACCTCAGCTGTGGGATAGGTTTCCTGAGAGTTGGTTGGAAATTGGGCCTCTTGCTCCTCTGTCCCTGTGAGAGTGGGCAAGCAAGAAGTGAAGAGTGGCCTGCAGTAGCTCGCTGTGGGTATATAGGTGAGTCAGCAAACAAACAGAGCAAACACTATGGGAATGTCTCTGAGGAAAAGGGCTAGGGACATTTGGGATTGGGTTGCTGCTACTCATCCTATCCCAGACCCTGACAGCAGCCTCCACATCTTGATGGGCACTGGAGAAGAAAACCAAACATAACATTAATGCCTGGGTGCTGACATTTAGACTCCACAGCTATGGTCCCAGCCTGAGCTCTGGGGCGGGATTTGGGTCAAGAACAAGGGGTGCTGGCAAAGTTCGGAGGAACCTAGGGCTGAGCTGGTAGGGAGCTGTGAGTCAGGAATGAAGGGCACTGGCAGGGCTATGTGGGGAGCCCTGTGCTGCTCTGGCAGCAATATGTGGGTCAGGAGTGAAAATAGAGCTGCTTGGATTCCCTGGGCGGAAACAGCTGCTGTTCCTGGAGCACATGCACCTGCACTTCCTATAGTGAAGCAGCCCTAATCTCGTGATCAGAACACTGCTGCCTGTGTTGCAAAGAGCAGGAACATACCCGGGAAAGCCACCAAGCCCCTTCCCTGGAAATCCCTGTGAGCTGGCTGTGAGCAGGGGAAGCCTATTGGATCAGGAGAGGCGGGGGAGGAGATAGCAGGTTAGTCAGCACGCCCTGCACATGCTGTCGGCCTAGTACTACAAACCTGGTTGTGGCGCAGGGTTTGCCAGAGTGCAGCTATACCTGGGGCTGGGTGGGTCAGAGAAGGGACTGGGATTGGGACTGGGGAGGAGGGGGACAGGAGGCAGCCCTTGGAGATAATGGGAACAGGACTGAGATGGCAGTAATAAGAAGGACTGGGAGGCAGGAGGGTTGGAGCTGCAGAATACCCCCTGATAGCAGAGTGGGTCACAGTTTTATGAAAGCCCTTGGCTGGTCCCCTTAATCCTTTGTCTCTTCTACTGCCCCTGAGTTCTGATGCATAGCCCCCTGCTATCCCAACCCTGGGCTTCCCTCACAGTTCTGCCACCACTCCTTAGTCCTGACCTGTTCCATGTAGTACAGACTGCTGCACTGGGACCCCGCTTCCCCAGTCAAATGCACCCAGGGCTCCAGCTCCCTCTTTTGCCTGGATTCTGGGTTCTTTCCCCAAACCAAAGTCACTATGCTTAGATCAGCCAGTCACCACAGAGGCAGTGGCTGTGCATCTGTTTATCCCCCATGTCTGTCACTGAATGAGACAGAAGTGAACTTTCAGCTCATCTGGGATACAAACCTCATCCTGATTGGTACTGGGCTGAACAGAGGGATGGACCCATCTGTCTGTCCAGCCCTCTGTCAGGTGGTTGTTGGTCTTGCCATTGAAAAATCCTGCCCACGTTCAACCAGCTAGAGCATGTGAGTCCTGTTGTTCCAGGGGCCAGTGTCATAGCCCCCTCACCTAGCCCAATAAGGAAGTGTGGTAAGCTTCTGCCCCTGGGATCAGATTTCCCTCCATAGAGGTTTTCTCCCTCATGGTGTAATGGCCAGAGAGTCATTGCCTACCCTCTGTCAGGAAAGGGGGTAGGATAAGTCCAGCATTCCCTGCCTCAGATGTTGTCTGGGGCCCAGAAGGCAGTTGGGGAGAAGATCCATGGGGCTTGTGCAGCACTTTGGACTGGGTGCTCATTCCTTGCACTCAGCCTGTGGTCTCTCTTTGGCACAGTGTGGCTGATCCAGGAGTGGGATGCGCTCAGTGTGCCCCCTTTGCTCCCTGAGTGGATGGAGGGACAGTGTTGCCAACCCGTCCTGTCTAGAGGAGATGACCGAGCCTCGGTCCAAATGCAGAGGCCAGCAAAGGAAGCTGGACCTATCTGAATCTCTAGCTCCAGAGAGGAAGAATTTGCTTTCTATGCCCATATAGTTCTACACCAGCCAGTCCCTACCAAGCCCCCTTCTCTGGAGCTGAGCGTGGTGTAGTGCCCAGTAAGATGTCCCTATACACCCTTCTGGGGCTTGCACTAGGGAGTCAGCCTATCCCTGGGATCCAGCTCCTAGTGGCTGAGGAGAGGGGAGGGAGGGGAGCAGGGAATTGTGTTTGGGAATGTCCTGCTCTGGGGACTTCTTTAGGCGGATGCGGGGGGATGGGCAGCAAACAGTGCCCCCTTACTCCACACACACACACACACACACACACACAGAGGCGCACACACATACCACCCTCCCCAGCAGCTGGACTGAATGGAGAATTGTTCTGCTTCTCCCTGGGGTTGCTGTGGGTGTTGTTATTTTGGGTTATTAAGGGGCTCTGATGTGGGGGGGGTCGTGACCCTGGCAGGGTCTTGAATAGCTATTGTCCCTTTTCTTCCCGTCCTGAATGGGAGGCTGTCCGCATGTCTAGCTACAGGGGCCCGGGTAGAGGGGAGAGTATTTTCTCACAGGACTGCCGATTGGTGCTGGACCCACCAGATGCTGAGATGCCAGCACTGGCTCCTTCCTCTTCTCATGGAGGATTATAATAAATTATGGAGCTGTGGGGGCTGTGCTCTTACCTGGGTTGTAACTCTCCCTTCCATGGCAAGCCTGATTCCAAGGTCCCTCAGAAAATCTTTTTTGTCCAGTCACAATCTCTCATTGTCATTTCCTTCAGGCTTTTGTGTTTTAATTTTACTGTACCAGGAACTCAAGTAATTGGAACAAGGAATTGGTTGCCAGGCTAGAAGTTGAAAAAAAATAAATCAGGTGTTGGCAATCCACTGTTCCCTCCCTTCCACTCCCTTCCCTAACCTCTTTAATTTTCACAACTCAAACTGCACACACAGGGACTCTATAGTAACTTCTAAAGATTTAATGATGCCCTGGAAGGGTGTGTGTATGGGAGGTGGGGGGTGAGTTCTGTTGTTATCAAACTCTTGTCTACATCCCAGAAATATTGATTCTGCTGACCCAGAAGAATGAATCTCCCACGCCTTATTGCAGATGTGGTTATGCCAGGAGAAGGGTGCTTATGCAGGAGGGCTGGACTCGGGTCAGAGGATCCCCACCAGGACAACCCAGTTAAAGCACATGAGTTCTGAAGCTGGCAGCATGCAAAGCCATGAGGTGGCTCTCTGTCCTGTCCAACTTCCTTTGAGGCCCATAAGGCTGGGACCCAAATGACCAGGTGTCCAGTTAGGTCTCCTGGAGCTGTACCAATATAGGAAGGGGAACACACTTCTTGTTGTACAGTGCACATTCAAACTAGCATACATGCTTCCTTGAAAGAGGTCAGATTGGTTTTGGTATCTCAGTAGAACCTGCATTGTCACAAACCCATGTGTAAAACAGACCCCCAGATTTGCTTGTTTTACACAACTTAGCTGCAATGTGCCTGTGAGGGCCATGAAGTATTGAACCTAGTTGAAATTCAAGTCCAGTTTTATTTTTATTTCCTTGCTAGGCTGAAGAATTTTTGATTTTTCTCTACCTACCTGGTTTCCATCACATGAACACCTCACAGTCTTTAATGCATTTACCATCACAGTTTCCCTGCGATATATGGCAATGCCATTCCCTGCCATTGTACAGATGGGCAACTGAGGCAAAGGAAGGCTAAGTGACTTGCCTAAGTTCACACAGGAAGTTGGTGGCATGACCAGAAATTCAGCTTAAGGCCCAACCTAGTGTCTTCACCAACAAAACCATAATTCCTCAGTGGGATTTATAATATAACTTCCTTGCCACTTAGGGCAAAATATGAAACAATGGGTTTAAAACGCAATAAAGTAGATTTAGCTCAAATCTCAGGAAGAATTTCCTGCCTGTTGGATTAGGAGGGCAGTGGAGCAAGCTGTGGAAGGGAATTGTAACATCTCTTATACCAAAGCTTTTCAAAAAGAGACTGCATGTGTAACTAGGTGGGATGATGTAGGAACAGCGTGTCCTGCCTCTGTGCAGGAGTTTGAACTAGATGATGTTTGAGGTTCCATTCATCCTGATGATTCTGTGGACCTCTGCCATTTGTTGTTGGTATTTCACAAACAAAAGGGTGTGGAAGCAGCACATTTTAGTCCTGCATTAGCCACGTATATATTTTTTCCATAAGGAATTTGATCCTGCTACACCAAAGTCCATGAAATTGTGCCACTGACTTAAATGAGAGTAGAATCAGAGGAAGGGCAGAAACAAAATGGAGCAGTTAGACATCATGGGGATGTACATTCCTCAGAAATCACACTGCCTGTCAGGAACATGCACAGCAGCCTTATCAAACTTTACTTTGACTGAGTTTGTAAACCTGACTGAACGTCTCTGGTTAAAAGGTTCCTCCTGGCACCCATCGTACTTGACCTCTTCACTGTCTGCTTGCATTTAATTCAGTAATGAGTCTTGGTTTTGCAGCAGCTGTAATTATAGTATGACTGTCTTAGACATGTATCCTCAGGATAGTTTTTACATTGAGTTCTTGCATCCATGATGGAAAGTGTTTTCTAAAAATGAAGGAAAGTCCCAGGCATAAAATTATATGCAGGCTGTAAACAGGGATGCGTTAAATCAACCAGTTGTCATTTTTTGGTAGTTATTTAACCAAGTAAATTGTAAATGGAGATGAACAAGATGAACATGGGCCGACAATGCGAGGTCACAGTTGGCAGGGCTAACCGGACCTTGTCATGCATCCACAGGTGCATCTCAAGTAGAGCCAGGGAGGTGATCCTCCCCCTCTATGCGACACTGGTCAGGCCACAGCTGGAGAACTGCGTCCAGTTCTGTGCGCCCCATTTCAGGAGGGATGTGGACAACATTGAAAGGGTCCAGAGGAGGGCCACCCGCATGATCCGGGAGCAACAGGGCAGACCCTGCATTGAAAGACTGCGGGACCTAAACCTGTTCAGCCTTCACAAGAGAAGGCTGAGGGGGGACCTGGTGACCTGTCTATAAACTCACTAGGGGGGACCAGAAGGGTTTGGGGGAGATACTGTTTCTCCTAGCGCCCCCTGGCATGACAAGGAACAATGGACACAAATTATTAGAGAGTAGGTCTAGATCAGACATCCGCAAGAACTACTTCACAGTTAGGGCGGCTTGGAGCTGGACCCAACTTCCAAGAGAAGTGGTGCTGGCTCCTACCCTGGGGATCTTTAAGGAGAGGCTTGATGCCTACCTGGCTGGACTCATTTGAGTCCAGGTTTTTTTTTTCTCCCACCCAGGCAGGGGGTCGGACTTGAAGATCTACAGGGTCCCTTCCGACCCAACTTCTATGATTCTGTGAAGTGGTTTTGCAGTAAGTCAAGTGGGCAATATTCCACTAAGAGCCATAACTCTAACTTCTTACCAGTGCCCATCTTCTTCCTGGCCCCACTCTCTACCGTAAAATACTATATCACATTCTCACTTAAGCTTGATCCACCTTCCTACAAGCTGCCCTAATGTTGTCTATGGTGATATGTCACTGATTCAGTGACTTATTTTAGTATGTACATGTACAAAGAACCAGAGCCCATGGGATTTCTGTCATGCTGGACTCCCATGATCTTAGGTCCATAGTAGATTCCAGAAATCCTGTTAACTAATGTTCTGTAGATACATTCTCACATCTTTTCCTCTCTCACTTCAACATTACACATCTGAAATGGCAGCCCACATTTCCTCTACTTCCATTCAGCTCCCTATCGAAGGTAAGAGACCCCTCTGCTCCTCTCCTCCTGCAGGCTAGAGACCATGTAGTCACAGGTAGCTGTGACCTAACTGATCTGTGAAATGCAGGTGTATGTGAACGCTGTCACCTATAGTTTGGTTAGCTGGGGTTGTACCTTTGAGCCTGTTTCAACAAATATGATTACTGAAAATAGCAGACAAGTAGTTGCATTTGGGGTGAAGGCAAAAGCAGGGGAACAGAAGAGCTTGTAATACCTCTTCCCTCCTACAAAATTTATGCTGAGTGGAGTGCATCATAGATCTGTCACTGCCTGGCAAGCAGAATCCAGTCAGAAGTGGGCAGCTTGGCAGAGAGAAGGGTTCAGAGTTAAGGTTGTTTGGGAAAACAGTGGCTGAACATTTCCTGATATTTACAAGTTGTTTCTGGAAGTGTATTATTCCCTAGAGACTCATGGTGAGACTGATGTTATGTTGTGCCAGATACAGTACAGATGCCTTGTCCACATGCCCATCTCCCAATGGTTTGGATCAATTTAGGTAAAACAAAAGCAACTTTTAGGGGTGACCTGTCACTCGGCCTAAAACAGGCTACATCGGATCAGCTTGCACTTGTAAATTTCCTGACGAACTAAACTGCCGTAAAACTATGCTGACAGAAAAGGGTTACATGGGTTCAGCTTTATAAGTATAAAATCTGCCGTTCGCATAAGATGGTTAATCTTAGGGAAGATTCTTTTTTTTCATTTTAGGCACCCAAATTGCGCTTACCCAGGCACATAACTGCCACTTTTGACACATGAATGGTTTATAACCCTGCTTCATGTGCAGTCTGGACCTACAAGCACCCACAGGGCTGCTGGGCCTATGTAGCAGGCTGTGTATTGCCTGGGCAGGTACTCTGCTTCATATGTGCATATGCTGAACAAGTGTAGGGCATAGACTTCTACCTGGCAAAAGCCTGTGACTTGCAGGTGTCAGACACTGGAAGAGAAGGATCCTGCTCTATTTTAGCCCCAACAGCTGAGTGGTTAGGGAGGAAGCAGAAAAGCCAAATCCCTTCCCCCCCCCCTTTCTTAGTACAGAGGGGGTTTAATCTTTTATCATCTATTTTCCCACCACAGTACTACCAAACCACAGATTAGGCATTTTCCAGGTACCCTCTCCAGCTCTCTCTGAAACTGTTTTCCTGAGCAGTCAAGGGAGAAAAAGCATGGTCAGGAATTTACGTAGTTCAGTAAGGTGGCTGCAGCCCTGAATAGGAGCAAGTCCTGCATTCTAGCCTCTCCCCTTTGCTTCCCATTGGGGTAGAAACTCTCCCACTGTTTTCTCTCTGTTTCATTTAGTAATTAGTGCATACTGGGTGCTGGGGCTCTGTTTCAAGAGGGGGGCTAGAAAGGGGCCTGAGTGATGCTTGATCTGTTGCCTTATGGTTAGTGCACTGTGCTGGTAAGTCAGAGATGCAGGATCAAACCCTCTAGGATGGGGAGAATGAGTGCAACAGAATCTGGATTTTTGGACAAGTGTCCTAACTAGTCAGCTGTTGGGGTAAAGCATGAATGGGGTCTCCCCAGTTTTTTGGGCTTAAATATGTGTATACAGAGCTGCCCAGCCAGAGGGTTGCCTACTACATGTGCTTGGTATCTGTATAGAACTTACATATCCACAGTACAGGGGAATAGCATTGCAAACTGCATTACGTGCCAAAAATGCCACTTAGGTGACTAGACAGTGGCTGTTTGGGTGTGTACATTGAATTAGGATTCTATCCTTAGTGTGCTGATCAGCTGAATCAAATCCTGTAACAAAATCTGTCTTTGAGTTCTGTGTGTGCTTTGGACAGTGTCGTTTAGTCTGGGATTGGGGTTCCTCAGTGCTCCTTCAGTTCAGATAATGATCTAGGGCTGCTGTTTTCATAAGATGACAACAATTTTAATTTGCAGATCAATCATTGCAAATCCTGCATTAAACTTGCATTCTGGAAGTGCTGAGGCATAACCAGCACTGTCCCTGTATCCAGGTCCAGTGACTTAGCCTCCGGACTGTTCTTTCCTCTTTGTTGTGATGCCAGTGTGTAGTAAGGTTGTTTCTAGGTAATTTCTGTCTCCTAATCTTAGTGCTGGTATCTTTACTGCACAGAATAGGGCCTGGGGGAGAGAGGCAGACGCACCTGGTGGTTGTGCTATTCTTTGGGAAGAAAGGGAGGTATGTTTTGGTCCTCCCATGGTCCCCCAAGCTCACCGTATCCCATGGACACCGTCAAAGTCCAGAGTTCAAGGGAAGGGGTCAGGGGAGATGCCACCACCTCTCACCATCTCTCTTTCCCTCCCTGTAGGGACCATCCGCCCAGTGCGACGCAGCTACTATGACCCATCCTCTGCACCAGGCAAGGGCATGGTATGGGAGTGGGAGAACGACAGTGGGTCATGGACACCCTATGACATGGAGGTGGGCATCACCATCCAGCATGCCTATGAAAAACAGCACCCATGGATCGACCTCACCTCCATTGGCTTCTGCTATGTCATTGATTTTGCCACCATGGGCCAGATCAACCGCCAGACCCAGCGGAAGCGTCGCATCCGCCGGCGCCTTGACATGGTCTACCCACTTGTCACAGGCACCCTGCCCAAGTCCCAGTCCTGGCCAGCCAGCCCTGGAGTGGTCAGCTTGCCCTCAGCACCATCCTGCACCTGTCCCCAGTGCTTACTGGTCATGAGTGTCAAGGCTGCAGTTTCAGCTGGGACCAATGGAAGCACGGGCACCATCACCCCGCAGCAACAGCAGCAGCAACAACAGCAGCAGCGTAAAGCCTCTGCCCCACCTGGTGGAGCCAAGCCGCCTTCCCTGATGCCTGGGAACAAGCCCCTCGATGGCACAACCACAATGCGTGGCTCACTGAAGACCCTGGCATCACAAGTGAGCCGGAGACAGGCAGCCAGCACACCGGCCCTGAGCTCAGCTGGCTCGCCTGCCAGCCCACCGAGTGCCAATGGGAAGGTCTCCCGCGCCAGCCTCAACACCTTGAACCGCACCCATCTGCAGCGCCTAGCCATTGCACAGTCCCGTGTGCTGATTGCTTCTGGGTGAGTGCCACTCTGCTCCTGCAACACCTGCAAAAAGTCAGGGGGAGGGAGCTGGGGATAGCTCAGGCTCAGGATGCCCTTATCCCAAAAGACCGCTTCCCAAGGCTGCTACTCAGAACTTCGTGTTAGCCAGGGATCAGTGGAGTTGGCCAGTGAGACCAAACTCCTGCTAAACCCTTTAGTGTTGACACAACCAGGCAGCAGTGGGGGTGATGGTGAGGCAGCTTGCTTTTGGAACCTCATCCTGGGTTTTCCTGTCCTGTCACTGATCTGAGAATGGTCTCCTAAGTTTCTCGGTCTGGCCTTTGAGACAGCATTAAATTAAAACTAAAGAGCCACTCTAGCAAGCTATGAGCCTACATTAGGAAGTCTCTTGTATGCCTCTGGTCAACCAGGAACATTGCCCCCATGTGAATCAGTGCTTGCGCAGGAAGATTAGGTCAGTCCTTTGTCATTGCCCATTCAGGACCAGGCCACTGCTTTGATTTTTCCAGATGCGTTTGCTGTGGTATCACTGTAGTGCTAAGGGGCCTTGGACAACAGGTTGATAAAGAAGCTGAGGAGTCTCCCTGGGCTGGGAGGCTAAGTATCATCCAGGATCAAAAGGATATAAAAACCAAAGAGTTGGGTGGGCAGTCTGTCTGCATCACAGCAGAAGGTGAATGGTGAGAGCATCAAGACACTAGGGCCTGCATTATTTAAAATATTTATCAGAGCATTTGAGCAGGGAAGTAGCAAAGTGTGCAGATGACACAGAGTTATTAAGGTGAGTCAGGAACGGTGAGGAGTAAGAAGGGTCTTAGCGGTGGACCTTAGAAGGTTGCAGGAAAGGCCTCCACAAGCAGGCAAATGATTTTTGTTGTCAATAAATGCAAAGTCTTGCACCTTGGAGGGAAAACACTGAACTATGACTAGACCTTGCGGGAGCTGACACAGACTTGCAGCTCAGGGCAGGGACTTGGGCATCGCTGCAAACATGTTGGTTGAGATCTCTGCTCAGGGTGCAGCTGCAGTCAACAAAGCAAACCAGTTATTGGGAAGTGTACAACATGGGGCAGAGACGAAGGCAAAAGGGAGTCCTGATCTCTTTCTGTCACGCTCGCTGAAGCCTCACCTGGACCGTGGATGCAGTGTTGGGCACCCTGGGTTCATGCTGAGGGGGCAGTATGATGGCATGGATCAAAGGGGCATGAATTGGGTCTGGGAAAGCTCTGGCAGAGAGAAGTTGAGAAGACAGGGGCTGATATCATGTGGAGACAGATTATCCCATGGCTATTACACCTTCCAGTGCAGCAGAGATAGGAGACTGCTCTGGAGGGACCTGGGGACCCAGGTCCGGTGCATAGGGTGATGAAGTTCATGCTGGGTCCAGAGCACATTAGCCCTTCCCAGGACTCAGACCATAAATACTCAGGACCTTCACTATGCCTGGGCTGGTGATTTCCGAGCAGTCCTGTTTTAGCTGCAGTTGGTGAAACAAGTGCAGAGGGCCAGATTCCCCAGCTGATATAAGCCAGCCATACCTCCATTAACCTTCTCTACTGATTGACACCAGCTCAGGATCAAGCCCATGTTGTTTGTGGTCGAGGAACTTGAGTCCCCTGTCCTGGGCCCTGTGTGGCACAGACCTACAGCAGGGTGGAAAGTCCCCACAGAAGCAGTAAAGCCCCTCATAACTGTAGCTCCCCCTGTGCGGCCCCTCAGTGTCCCTCCCCCATCTCAGCAAACACCAGAGACCCCTTTTGCCATAAAAAGGGGGAGGCCCATGATCCCTGTTTGAATCCTAATGAGGCCAAGGGACATTCTTTAGCTCTCCTCAGTGGAGGATGGGGAGTGGTCACATCAAAAGGCCTATAGAAAGCTTTTCGTCCCTGGGCTGGGTGAGAAGGGATCCCCCCCACTCTGCACACAGGCCCCTTTCTCGGCCATTTAATTAGCATGTTTCTGCCTCTTTGTCTCGCTTTGCCATCGGCCTTCTGTCACCGTTCACCCCCTTTTCTCCCTCTCCTCATCTCCCCCAGGCCCATGACCCCTCCGGGAAACTTTCCCATGGAAGCGGGTGAGGGAGGAAGCAGCCGTGGAGACATCCCCAGGAACAAAAGGGGGCTGTGAATAGTTTGGAGACACAAGCCGGGTTTCAAAAGAGTGAGAGAAAAGGGGGGAGCGGGGATCGTGGGGAGCTGTCGCTAGATTAGAGAATTCTCTGTCTCCAGCCAGGCCTCGGTCTGTCGCTACGGCAACTATTGTCCAGCTAGCTGTGCCTAGCTGGCCCTCCACCTTTCATGTTGCTGTGGTGCCACCCCCAGGAGTGAAATCAATTCCCTGTCTGTAAGCCATGGCAGGAGTCCAGCTAGGGAACAGCACCCTCTGGCATGCCCTTGAGTGGGTGTCCAGGCATACCATGCCCCAGTGTCTCACTAGCCATCCCAGAGGCTTGGCTGGTATTGCATGCTCAATTTTAGCCCCTCTCTACCACTCTCCTATGCATGTGTGTATGATCATCCTGGCATCACAGGGTGGGCTTGGGTTACCTGAATGTGAGCGTCGCCTAGTCCTGCTTCCGCTTTTTAAAAGGCCAGCGTATGGTGAGCCATGTGGGCAAAGAAGGCCCAAGCCATGTCCTCTCTGTGATGTTAGAGGGAACTTCAGCAGCAGGAAGAAAGCGTGCAAGTGTGTATGTCTCTCCATGCAGGCTCAGTTTAGCCCCTAAAGAGAGGAGATTGTGCTCACCGGTCAAACACCCCCTGTAGCTTCCTGATCTTGACCTGATTCGTAGCAGGATGCAGACATAGCATGCTGGAAAGGCTGTCTGGAGAGGGCTCACTGTGCAGTTTGGGTCGTGTCCAGGATTACCCCTGTGGTCTCTGCAGCACCCATCTTTGACTTGCTCTTTCCATCTGGGTAACATGAAGCTATTGTCCAGCTAGGCAGCAGTGGCATTGACCCAAGGTCTTGCCGTAATCAGGCCTCAAGTGGGTGCTGCAGCTGCACTGCTAGATCAAGGGGTTTCTTGTTTCTAATCAACTAGTTCAAAAACTAAAACAGAGTTCACTGAAGAGGGTGAGTTGCACGTTAAAATCCCATTGTCCTGACTATGCTTTGCTTCCCTTTGCCTGAATGTGCTGATTGCTGCCTGCAAAAGAGCTGCCAGCACTGAAACCCACACTGCCTTCCCTCACCTGACAATCCCTGGGAAGTCCCAGCTTTTTCAGAGGCCTCAGCTGCTTACTATGGCTGTTGTTGGGTTGCTGTGTATGGGACTAGAGCAAGAGAGAGAAATGTAAAATGGGGATTGATTGAGGGGATTTCAAGGCCCAGGACTGAGATTGAAATCTCTGGAGGAACAGTGCAAAGCTCACCAGGATGGAAAACATATGTAAAATAGCAATCAAGAAATTCATCCCCTGAACTGGGTATTTTTGGGAAGGGAAGGGGAGGCCTAGTGGAATGGAATTGGGGCCTGCTTGATGGGTAACCCCAATATACCACTGATCTAGTGGCTAGGTTTCTGCCAGTAGCTCCATCTCAGAGGAGCTCTAGTGATTTTTACTTGCAGATTAAGTGATGACAGGTTTTCTGTTGTGAGCTGTGTATTTCAGTCCTCTCCATTCCTTACACACCCACTGTCCCACACTCCCACCCTGCTTTTATGCACAGGCCTTGTGCTGGAGTTCCTGTGCCGACACTGCCCAAACCTGGTTTCCTCAGCTCTATGTTTGTGCTGCAGGGCATGAGCTGGAGCTGAAGGTGGAACCTGCTGGGCTGGTTCTTGTGTGTGCAGTAATAGCTCTACCTTACCTGCACAGGCAGAGATAATGGGGTGATTCTAGGCTGCCGTTGGCAGGCATTGGGTAGAATGGAGAGCACAAAGCCTTCTGGGATTGAGGACCTGCACCTATCTTCACTGCACCACTCCTTGCTCTTCTGGACAATAGCCTCATGTTACACAGATGGAGAGAGAGAGAGTCAATGACGGTGCTGCAGAGAACAAAGGGATGCTTCTGGGCACAACCCAGACGGGTCTCTTGAAAGGGTACCCAACCACCACCCTGTGCGCAGTCCTGGCTAGAAATCTTCAGGGTTGATGTGCCCCCACTGTCTAGAATTAGTTCTTTCCACTTAGCACAGAGAATTCCCCACCTGTTCAGTTCATCTCCTGTTCTCCAGGCAGGACTCCCAGCACAAGAAGAGGGCACCTGGGATGGTGCACTGGGGGCATCAGTGTATGGGGCTGGAGCTTCCCCCCAAGAGCTGTGGCAAAGTATTGCCCTGTGGTGAATTCTAACCTTTCCCCGTCTCTTTTCCCTCTAGGGTCCCCACTGTCCCCGTGAAGAACCTGAATGGCTCGAGTCCGGTTAACCCTGCGCTGGCAGGTAGGGCATCCAGGTCCAAGTTTTGCTGGGGTCTTGGGCTTGTACCATCTGGTACAGCTGGCCCACAGCAGGTCCCTGGGAACAAATTCTAACACTGCCAGAGGAATGGACAAAGGAGGGAACCCACCTGTTTAGAAGTGGGGGGAGCTGTGGGAGGTTCTGGGGAGACCTGTGTCCTGAGGAAAGGCTCTTTGGTGTTGGTATGGGATGAAGTGCAGAATTGGAGGCAGGGAGAGGCTGATTTGCATGAGGGGTGGGTTAGAACGCAAGGGAGTGAGACATCTCTGAGTTATATTGCAGCCAGAGAGTGTGTCAGGGCAGAGCAACTGGGCACAGGGCTGGTTTCTCAGAGCCAACCCTTCTCTCTTTTTCTCTCTACCTTCCATGCCCCCCTTTCCCAGGGATCACAGGTATCCTCATGAGTGCAGCAGGGCTGCCCGTCTGCCTCACCCGCCCCCCAAAGCTAGTACTACACCCCCCACCCGTCAGCAAGAGCGAGATCAAGTCCATCCCAGGCATCTCCAACACCTGCCGCAAGACCACCAAAAAACAGGCCAAGAAAGGTGAGTAGGGTCCAGTCCCTTCCTGTCCCTGTGGATGCCCCCTCTCCCCATTCCCAGAGGGGGAGCTCTATCTTGTTCAATGCAGTCATTCACCTCAGCTTTAGTGCCTAGATTCTTCCCACTCAGCCCCTCCCCAATAGTCCACAGGAGCTCTCCACCCCCAACTTCCTCCCTTTTCTAGACTGCCTTGTTTCTCTCCAGTGGCCCATGGTGGGGCTAATGGGTCCATGTGACTTATGCTCCCATGTACTGTCTTCCTGTCTCTCCCACAACCCCTGCAGGTAAAACCCCAGAGGAGGTGCTGAAGAAATACTTGCAGAAGGTGCGACACCCACCAGATGAGGTGAGAGCAGTGAAGCCTGGCAGGTGCAGAGGTGCTGGGACTGCTCTGAGTGTGCATGGATGTACACTGTCCCAGTGCACATCTGGGCATGTATGTGCATGGTACTGCATCTCAGGGAGGGTTGTTCCCATTGAGAAGTGTGCATCAGCACCTCATTAGCTCCCTTGCTGTCCTGGCCTAGTGGAGACCAGATCCAAAGGGGTTTTATCTGAGTGTATCTCAGCCAGATCTGCAGTGCCACAACCCTGCATCCTGGTATGACCTTGATGCACTCCGAGTCAAAAGTAACCATAGCTGGTCCCCACTAGGGTGGTATGGCATGAGTGCAAGCTCAGATTACTTACTATGCTGACAGAACACACCTCTTATGGAAATGAGAGTGTAGCCTGTGTGTGAGAGTATGAGGTGGAGTTGCATGCTGTGTGTGTGTTTGTGTGGTGATGGTGTTCTCCAGGGAGGTTGGTAGGTTTGTGTGAGGTGGTAAGTGGAACATGCTGTGTGCAGGTCAGTGTGTTTTGTGTGCATATGAGTGGGGCTGTGCCCCATCTGATCTGTGTATGTGGGAGAGAAGTGATGTTGCACACTTTGTATGTGTGTGTGAAAGAGAAAGGTGCAGTTGTGCTGTTTGTGGGGGAGTCAAGTGTGAAGGGTGCTGCCATGTGCGTGTGCATGGTAGGGTTATGTGCTTAGTGGGTGATATCGTATTCTATTAGGCACTTAAATGCAGTTCTGTTCCATGCTGCTTGAGTCTGAAAAACACTTAATGCAGAAAGAGGTCTTCCTCATTGCTTTGTTGCAACTCAGCCTTAAACTAAGATGCTGATATGTTATAAAAGTAGATGCTATGGTGGGCAACATTTTTTGAAGGCATGGCACAAGTTAAGCTTCATTCCCTCCTTGAATGCTGCTCTTATTCGGGTGCCCCCACAATGGTGTACCTGATAGTGAGTACCGTAGGATGCCAGAATGGAGGCATAATGGGGCTTGAGCCTCTGTCTGGGGTCACACGAAGCAGGGCCATGAGGAGCAGAGCTGGAGCAGGACACTGCTGCAAGAGGTGTTGCTAACATTAGCTAGGTTAACCCTTCCCTGGCTCCCCAACCCACAGTTTTATATGGCTACTGCAGCCCAGGGAAGGGCTAACCGTGGAAGAGCATAGAAGGGCTCTTTGTGGTGACACCTGACACCTCCTTTCACAGCAGGAGATGCTGTTTCAGGCAGGACACCTGCTTCTGCTCCAAGTTTAGGCTCCAGACTCTGCTCTCTTCCTCCATTCTCCTGCCTGTCTTTACTGAGCACTCAGGGCTTACATGCCGCATACAGCAGCTGCCCATGCCACTTGTAGTGAATGTGCTGCAGATTGGTCTCCCCTGCATTAATAGATTTTCAGGGACTGGTGCAGTGAAGTAAATAGGGATTTATGATTTACTCTCTCACAATATTAGAACTAAGGGGCATAAAATGAAACCATGGGTAGTAGGTTTTATCACTTACAAAAGACAGTTGTTTTCACGCAGTAAGTAATAACTTTTGGTACTCATTGTCACAAGAAATTCTGGAGAACTGGTAGTTTTAACCCTGCTCCAAAGGGAATTGGATCAGTTATTGAACATGCCCTGTTCATCTGCTCCTCCATCGTCTGCTTTCTGCCATTGTGTGAGATAGGATACTGTGCTTGATAGACCTATGGTCTGATCCAGTAAATGGGATTTCTTACATTCTTATGGTGAATTACAGTGATGTTTAGGTGCCTGAGTCTACTTTGGAGGTCTAATAGGTGGAATAGAATCTGCCACTGAGTGTGAGAGAGAGAGATGGGGATGCACATGGTGTGTGAGGAAGAATTGCTTGCTGGGTATATGAGAAGCAGGGCTAGCCGTCTTCATGAGCATGTGCACAGTGGAGCTGCGTGCGTGTGTGTGTGTGTGTGTGTGTGTGTGGAGGGGTTGCTTGTGCACATGTGTCCAGCGGGGTGGCATGTTGTATGTGCAGTGAGGCTGTGTACTTTGTGTGTGAGGAGGGATTATTTGCTCATGTGTATACCACATGCAACATGCATACACAATGTCTTCAGTATGTGTGAAGAAGGGTTGCTTGCTGCGCATGTGTGCAGCAAGGTTGTGTGGTGTGTGTGTGTGCAGGTGTGCCATAGGATTTCATGCTGGGTGCATGTTCACAGCTGCTTTCTGTCTAGGTTGGGAGTGAGCTGTGGTGTGACCTGTGTTCTAGGCATCCCCTGGTACTTGACCCTGGCTCTTTGCATGTATCAGGCATGGAGGAAACGGGGCCCTGGCAAGACATTTCAGATTGACCTGAGGTACCTGTGCTCTCCATGGCAAGCATGGTTTGGAAATCCCCAGCTCCCTCTGGCAGTGCCTTGCTCTGCAGGAACAGAGCTCTGACTCCTGGCTACTTCTTTGCCTTGTCGCCTTGACACCACCACTGAAGGGGCTGTCCATTTCTGGTGGTACCTGAACGGATTTCCACCCAGTGCTCCTGTGGGCTGGGTTTGAACCAGATCCTTCTGACTGACTCATTGCCTGTCCCCCTCAGGACTGCACCATTTGCATGGAGCGCCTCTCTGCCCCATCTGGCTACAAAGGGCCACAGCCAGCTGTGAAGCCAGACCTCGTGGGAAAGCTGTCCAAGTGTGGCCACATCTACCACCTCCACTGCCTCATTGCCATGTACAACAATGGCAACAAGGTGCGTGTCCCAGTCCACTTCAGCTGCCAGGGGACCCCTAAGGACTTGGTAGGATCAGATCCTATTGTAGACTCTTCCAGAGAATTGAACACTGAGCCAATCAGGTCTGACTGGGTTTGGATCCTGCCTCCTCATTGATTGTGAGAGCCTTCCACAGTAGGGAGGGAATGCAAGGCATTGTCCAAGTGTGTCCCATTCATGTTGAACCAGGTGTGTATTTACAGGCTGTGGGCTAACATCACTTAGCACTTGTCAGAGAGCTTTGATTGATTCTGTCCAATTGCATGGCTGTCTCTTTGAAGATCACTGAGTCAAAGTAAAACAGTCCTCAGTATCAAGCTGTCCAAAGTCTCCATCTCTGGCAAGATGCTACCCTCTATTCCTCTTCATGCCTACCCAGAAAAAAGCATCAAAATCCAAAATATTTTGGCCAAAGCCCAAAGCATTTAAATTTGGACATGTGGCTGCAGAGCTACATAGGAGTTGTAGTTCAGTTACTCTTTTATCCCTGTTCTTCTCAGCATGCCAGGCTCCCTCATTGGACTGCCTCTCCCAAGATGCAACTTGATCTGTGCCAATGAGGGAGAAGGTTGCATCATGGCTGATATGATATGGCCACAATGCACTGGAGGAGAGGAACCTGACTATGACATCCCATGGAAAAGAATGGGAGCATGAGCTACCCAGTAAGCTACCACAATGGGACATAACAAAATCAAATGGCCATGGAAGCTTGCTTTTTTGTTTTTGTTCCTGTGGAAAGCAGCAGAAAGCGGTAGACATTCTCCCTCTTCTCCCTCCCCTCCAAAAAAATGTATTTAATCAAAAATCCAACATTGGCGAATGTTTGACCTGCTGTATTGATTTGTCCTGCAACCTTGGACTGGTACCTTCCCCTTTCCCTACCTGGAAATGGCAGGATTGTGAATGTCAACCAGAACGTTTGCGAGGAAACATGGTAGAATTTTTTTAGGCTCAATTAATATTTTTCTCACAAAAATTGGCTTTTGGAATCAAATACAAGCTTGTACTTTCCACAGAATTTCCCAGTAAGTTTAAACATTTTGCTTCTTTCTCATTGTTGTTTTGAGCTGTTCATTTTCTGTAAAGAATAAGGGATGGAAAATTATTGAAGGAGGGAGGAAGAGGAATAGAAGAAGTAAAATTTGAAATGAAGCCTTTGTGTTTCAAATTAAACTGCAAAAAGGTGAAAACTTTTGGAAAGAGAGAAATTTAGTTTCAAATTGTGCTATGAAAAATAGCCATTTTTAACTACTTGGGATACCGAGGGTGTTGGGGAGTTTGTATGATTATAATCTGATAACAGCAAAGGGAAATAAGTCTCCTGATTTCATTTTTAAAAATCTTTTCTATCATCCTTGCTCACTTTCAGGATGGGAGTCTGCAGTGCCCAACCTGCAAAACCATTTATGGGGTAAAGACTGGAACTCAGCCCCCTGGGAAAATGGAGTATCATCTCATTCCTCACTCACTGCCTGGGCACTCTGACTGTAAGACCATCCGCATTATATACAACATCCCACCAGGAGTCCAGGTGAGACACCTGCTCTGGGGAGACACCATGGATGGGGATGTCTGCCTCTTTTGTGAAGGAAAGTCCCATTTATTCATGCATTGTCCTTGTAATCCCTGCCCTGTGGCAGGTTTCCTGGGTGCTCTGCCTAGCTGTGCTCAGTTTTTGCTGGTGGGAGGATCATACCAGCAAATGAAGCAGTTGCTACCTGTGCTTGGTGGTGGCATGTGCCATAGAATCATCCTTGTTTGGATGGGTGGGCTACTAGCTTGGGGGCCTTGACAGCTATAGGAGACAGGATGTAAGAGGAGCTCAGGGTAACACCAGTTCTGCAATACTATTTCCCCAAACAATCCCCTCCCCCAGCAGCACCTGAAGGCAGAGATGAACTGATGTGGCCAGGTGCCTGGGGTAACTGCCGCACACAGGGGCGGCAGTGACTTCTGGTTGTTGCCTCACTACCAGTATGACTCTGCATCTGTGGCAGCAGCTGTTTCTTCCACCCTCCCAAGTTGTCTGGCCCAGTCACCTTGCCCTTGTTATGCCACTGCCTGGAGGGTCACCCCCCATGAAAGGTGTAAGGTTCTCAACTGTGGTGCTGCTGTAGTAGCTACTGCAGCCAGGTAAAACAGCTCTGGAGTTAACTCCCCCTGCATAAAGGCTCTAATCAGCCTAAAGCAGGCAGCAAAGCTGCCTTGTGCTGTGCAGCTCTTTCTGATCTGCACCTCTCTGCCCCTGCCCCCCCCCCTCACTTCTTCTGGAAACAGACACAGGTGAAACTATCCCATCTGTTTTTGTTTCCAAGAGGAGAGTTGGGGGTGCCAGACCACATGCTGTGCAGAAATAGTTGCACAGCATGTGGCAGCTCCTGCCTGCTTCAAGCTGATCAGAGAGCCCTAACATGGGAGGAGTGCTTCCCAGGCTGGCTGTGCAGTGCACGGCAGTTTCATCACAGTTTTCCAGCCCTTCCCAGCTGCAGAACCCAGCTGAAACGCACTGAGGTAAGCTGAGGCTGCACCAATAGAGGTTCTCAACATTAAAAAAGTGCTGGTGGGGTGCCCTGACCCTGAAAAGATTGAGAGCCAATATTGTAAGGGCCCATTGATTGATTCAGCAGTATGTAATATTGGCACAAGAAACCTTGCAGCTGCCTTTTATGGCTTATACCAGCAGGAGGCACTACAGTGACATGAGTTTAGCTAGATCTTATAGGCCATAAGGTACACCAGGAAGAGTTAAAAGCCTGGAGGCCTGAAGTTCTGTGAAAGGGACCAGAGTGCATCAAAACATTTGAGATCTGTTCAAGAACATCTTGAAATCATTGGATTCGGTATAAACTGCAAAAATTGATAAAAAGCACATAGGATGGCATGACCAAACCTAAAATCAGTTTAATTAATCAGTAAATTGTAAAGGTGCATGGCACCAAACATGATTGATCATACGGAAAGCATGTAAAATGATACAACTAAAATGAAGTACAATAGATATATGAAGGATAACTATAAAGATCATTAATATGCATGCATTATTTCAGTACTTAAAGTGTATAGTAAGTTTATACCCACTGACTAGCTACTCTGTGCTTTATCCATACTGTTGTAGTAGGACTAGCAGGTCCTTGGAGGCAACAATGCATCTCAATCCTTCTCTCAACAGTCCAAAGGAATCCCATTTTTTTTTCTCTTTCTGTCTTTCCCTGTAGGGACCAGAGCATCCAAATGCTGGAAAAAGCTTCACAGCACGTGGCTTCCCTCGACACTGTTACCTCCCAGACAGTGAAAAGGGCAGGAAGGTGAGGGGTTGTCCTGTCCTCCATTGCTGCTTCCCTGGGGTAACAGAGGAAAGGACAGAGACTTTTTCTCCATAGAAAAGGTTGTTAGGGCTGTGTTTTTCCAATAAGACTGCCTGGTTTGGAGAGGAAGAAAGCCCATGTAAATTCATTACATATAGCTAACAGACCAGATCCTTGTGCACCACTAATAACCCAGATGCTCTGTATCTGTGGCACCACAGTTAAGTTATGCTGATTCCCCTTTACCATGTCCTGAAGAGTTGAGAGGAGGGGGAGTAATTAGAAGGGAAGGAATCCAGTACTGGATTCCTCTGAGCCATGAGATCCAGGCCCCTGCCTTCATGGGCATCCATTTGTCTGGAATGGCCCACAAGAATGTCCACCCCTTCTCATACAGAACAGCCACAAAGTACCAATGAACAGGCCATGGTTAAAGTGGGGTTGGAGGGTTACGGTAGCTATGATTGTCCAAGAAATATGTGAGAAGCAAGGGTTTTTGGTGATATCTTTTATAGGACAAATTGCATAATTGGGAGAGGTTAAACAAGCTTTCAGGTACAAAACTACAAAGTCCTGAAGAAAAGTATTTTGTGTCCCAAAACTTATCTAATTAAACTGAAGTCAGCCCTTACTCTAAAGTTGGTTCAATGAAAGGTATTACCTTAAAAACCTATGCATTAAGAGCAGGAGAAACAAGTCTGCTGCTGATTCCTTGCCAGTGCAACAGCAGGGAATATGTTGGATTAAAATAGGCTCACATGATTTTAGGATTGGCAAAAAATGTATATCTGTGTCAGTCAGACCTCGGTGGAGGAGGAAATCCCACCTGACCACCAATCTGGCAGTTGGTTTGTCCTGAGCACATGAACAAGATCCTCCAGTCAGGTATCAGAGAGGGGAGCATGACTCCATCCTGGCTAGTCTCCCATGTCTCACTGTGGCCAAAAGCCAGTGCCTCAGTAGAGGGCAGTAAAAATCCTCAGAAGGCAAATGATGCATTTTGGTGGAAAAAAGTTCTTCCTGGCCCTTACTAATGACTGGCACAAGTCCTGAAGCTCGGGGTAAGTCTGAGGTCGCTAGGATGGATGTTGTTCTGTGCCTAGTGAGGGGTGTAGTTTAAACCGAAAAAACTCTAGAGACACAGGGTTAGATTCCGTCATTCTAGGGGTACGGGGAACCCTCTAGTACAGGGGTTGTCTTTCATGGACCCCCAGTGGTGTGGTCCTACTGAATCGTATGTCCCCATCGTGACATCTACTTGACACAGGAGCTTTAGTTTTAACATGTATCAGCACCTTTTACATGGTCTTCTGAAAATAATTCATGGTCCCAATAATGTGCCCTTTCCATGCTATGTCTATCAGATCATTCCAGAAACTCCTGGCTCATTTGGGAACTTCCCCCACTTTCTGCCTTATGCATTTTACAATATGCTGGGTCCTTTTATCACAGAGATGGGCCATCACATGTACCTTACTGTATAATTACAATACCAGGAGGTTTTATGGGACTCAGTAGGAAAATTCATTCTGCTTTTTACAGTTACAGAGTTAAACTCTGATTTTTACACTGCTTCTTCATTTCCCAGTGACAGTGTAAAGTTCCATCCTGCAAACTCATCATTGCCCTTATAAACATTTCCATGGGAGGCAGATTGAGCTTTTGGGGGAGTATGTAAGCACATCACCTGACTGAGTCTGAGTGATCAGATAAGGAATAGCTGACAATGCTGTGTCTATAGGCTCAGGCCCAAGGTGAGATAGTCACTCAGCTGTCTCTCTCCTGTGCTTTTCACTTCTAGGTGCTGAAGCTGCTGCTGGTGGCCTGGGACCGGCGCCTCATCTTTGCCATTGGTACATCCAGCACCACAGGCGAGTCAGACACGGTGATTTGGAATGAGATTCACCACAAGACGGAGTTCGGCTCTAACCTTACAGGCCATGGCTACCCTGATGCCAACTACCTGGACAACGTGCTGGCTGAACTGGCAGCCCAGGGCATCACTGAGGAGAGTGTAGCCCAAGAGAAGGACTGAAAACAGGGGGAGGGGATCCCATGGCAGAGGGTGAGACCTTTGCCAAGCCACGGCCCTTAACAACATCTCCTTCTGTCCCTGCGTGTGCTGTCCCTCCCTTCACTTCCTCTGCCTGCCATAGCCACCCCCTAGCTCTGAAAGCACTCAGAAATCTGGCTTGCAGGGGGCTGTGGAGGAGAAGGAACCCCTGATCTTAGTATCTCCCTTCCCCCACACACAGTACTTCATTAACTGGAGCATCTGTGGATTGGGACTGCTCATTGTTTGGGGGCAAGAAGGCCCCCAGTATGGCCACAGCTTCTCTTCTGAGGTTATGTTGCCCTTCGTTTGCTATCAACTGTTAGCACTGAGCTCAGGCGGAGGGGAGAGGGACTGAACTTGCTAAACTCTGTGAAAACTAATTGCCTCATGGGGGCGTTCCAGCCACTGGCAAGCACTCTTGTCCACATAGCTCCAGTACCACTCAGGAGCCAAGGAGGCTTCTTACAAAAGCCACTGGGGACACAGGATTCAGAACTAGCCCTAGTCGTCTCATTCGGTCAGGGTGCTGGTTTTGTGTTGTCATGTCACTGCTGCTTTCATTGTGTGGACTCATTGTGAGTTGGGAATGTGCTGTTTGCAGGTCTGGTATTGCCCCCTTCATTCCACCTCATGCTCCCATTTACTCCTAGCCAGGCTTGGCTCTCTGATCCTATCCCCAGCTTGGATCTGAGTTACGCCTTGGGGAAGTGGGGTGGAAATCTCATCTCTTTGATACATTCCAAATTGGACCAAGACCAGCACTAGCTGCATCCTCTTTTCACAGTGGGTGGAGCAGAACCAGTTCAGAACTAGTTTAGAACAAGTCCAGCCTTCTCAGTTGTGTCCAGGGAAATTGAAAGGGAAACTGCAACCTCCCGTCTCCTGGATCTGTTACTGGCTGGATCTGAAGTCTGGTTCTTTCTTAAGTTTACTGCGAATTATCCCGGAACTGTGTCCCAGCCCTTTCTCGGCTGCATATAAACTGTGCCCCAGCTAGTTGTTTTATCTGGTCCTTTCCTGTTGTGGATCAGAACCAGTAGAGTTGAGTTGAGAGGGTTGGGTGGGATGGGAGAGAGTCTTATTTCCCTGTGCTCCCTCCTCCCCCACTAAAGTGGGTTCTTTGAACTGTGTGTATGGGGGAGTCCCCCTGAATACTGATTGGAATTTATATACCTCATGTTTGGGGGATTTGTCGTATATATATACGTATATATTACATCATGTTTGAAAAAGACAGTGACGTTAGGATACTTAAATGAAACGGTACTTAAGTTAGACCTGGAGGCTAAGTCTGCTGGTGTGTGCCATGGCACAGGGTTGAGGCTCTCTAGATGGCCATCTTGAAATGGAGACACCATGTTTTGCTGCCCGTGTTTCAAATTGGCTGCCAAGTGCACTTCAGAAAGGTGGAAAAAGAAAAAATGCCCCATCCCACCCATTAGTGTGATCCATTAGTAGCATTGCTTCCAGCGTGAAGAATGTCTGTCCTGAGATTAACATTCACTTCACACTAGCGCAGGCTGGGGGTATTAGCAACAAACCATCCTTGTGGTTAGACCTGATGGTGGTCTAACCACATGGTCTAACCACAGTCTAAATGAGAGATTGCTAGGATTTACGCTGTGGTTTAAAAGGCACCACTTGGCTCCCTTGGTACTGCCATCTGGTGGCTTCTCTGGTACATCATCACAGGTGAAGTAACTCCCACAACAGTGTTCTCCAGGGTAGGGGCAGGTATGTTTGCACCTTGCAGAACATCCTAACATCTCTCTTGTCTTATCCTGTAGGTCTCTTTACCAGCTTAGGGGCTTGTCCTGAGACCCTTGTGAAGTCTCTGTGGGTGGGAGTGGGGGAACAGGGCAGGTGGTACATGCAATGGTGGATGATTGGGTCGGGTGAGGCAGGAAGGGGTGTGGTTGGAGTCATGATTGTGGGCAAGGTTCATCAGAACGGTGGTAGAAGAGTAGGATTCAGAGGAGCCCCACAGACTTCATAAGGCCTGGTAATTCCACTGTCTTGCCTTTGCAAGGGTGTCTTCATGGTCTCTTCTCTAGGGCAATGGGTCACAGCCTTTTTAGACTTCGGGCACCCCTCACTAGACTGAAGGCACCCCACAGAAAATGTCAGCTCTTAGGTTTCATTCATTTTTCTGACTGTGGAAAAATAATAGAACAATTCTTTGCAAAGAATTGCAAAGAACTCAAACCACAACTGGTCAGAATGCTTTTTACACTGTGAATTCCTATTTGGAATCTCTGAGTTTATCATGTAGGTGTTTGCACTGCAGCATCCTGGTTGAGAATCTCTGCCCTAGGGGCTTAGTGAAAACGGACCGTCTCATCCTGCCCTGGACGTGAACTCCAGAGCCTCCCCAGCTCCAGAGTTCTCAGCACAGGGCTCACACTTATCCTGTGGATGCCCAAATGCCATCTGTGTAAGAACCTCAAGCACTTCTTAGCTACCAGGGTGGGAAGTGGTCCTGCTCTTGTAAGCTTCCCCTCTCTGCATCTCAGCCCCCTACCCCAGACTCCCCATCCTATGCCCCACCCCCATCAGCATCCAGCTAGTTGGTCTTTCTCTACCCTCTACCCCTAAAAAGAGGAGAAAATTCCTTTAAGGACCAATATTCCACCATCCCACAACCAGTGTGCTGCCTTCAGCATGACTTGGCTTCCAGGGTAGGTGGCAGGGTTGGAGAGTATCCTCTAGGCCCCTCAGATATCCCTCTCCACTGAGTTATGGGGAGAGAGGTGTTCATTGTCTCTTTCCGCCCCGCCCCACACACAGATTATTATTTTTTTGTTTTGTTTAATTTCAAACTGTCTGTGGTTGGTACGTTCTCCAGAAGACCCAGCACTGGTGGGCGTCAGCAGGGCACGGGGTCTTGTTGTGTGTCCTCGTTGCGTTCAATGCAAGGTGTGTGGTGGTGATTGGTGTGTTTGGGGGAAGGGTGGGGGGGTGGGCGCAGAGGGAAGTGTCCTGCTGTATATTGTTTTTTTTTAATTTCCATTTGTTTGTGAACGGTGCGTTTCGCCCGTCTCTGGTTCGCTGCCATGTGAAAGGACAGCACTGCAGAATAATAAATGGGGAAAGCCCTCCTGTCAGTCCAGAGGGCATCCACTGTCTGTGTTTCCCTGGCCTGTACATGTGTCTTTTGTTAATTGTTTGTGTTCCTAGAGCCGGAGTACGTGTGACAACCCCAGATGGAAGAGTCTCAGGGAAGCGGCATGGGTACAACCCTAGGGCTACTGGGAAGTTTGTGGAGCCGATGCTTCCTGCCATAGCAGCAAGCGTAGAATTGACAGGGAGTTTTAACTTGTACTGCTCTAGAGAGAGAACAATTCATGTGGCATTAGCTATTGCAAAATATTAAGAAAGGGGTGGGACCCACAGAGTGAGTCAAAATACTCATTTGCTGAGTCTGCCTGGGTCGATGATGTCTTCTTAGTTGGTAGGGAGAACTTAGTTCCCTGCACCTTAGAGACATGGTCTTTGATTCTCTCATGCCCCCATCTCTCTTTTGTGTTGAAAGCTCATATTTAAATTATCTCATTGCTGTTCAAATATGAAGTTGATCTTCCCTCAAGGATCAAGATGAGTTGCACTGACTTCTTGTCCTGGAAACCTGGGATTATATCCCTGCTCCTGAAAGAGCAGAGGCAATCTATGCAAAAGTCCTTGATCAAGGTACATGCTTACCTCACACTCCACTGACGTGCTGGATTTCATATTTACCGTACAACAATGGTATATTTTTTTTACAATCACTTTTAATGCCTTTTCAGCTGTGCTGTTAACTGCGGGATGCAATAAAAAATAGACAAGATGCAGTGTTCTATACGGTCTAGCCACCTGGCTGTGGTTTATAGAGAGAAGTTAATGGCTGACTCAGGACATATCCCTCAAGGTCCTTTTCTCCAGCCAGTTCCTGTGACGTCATGCATCTCTAATTGCTTCTGAGCTGGTCTCAGGTAGACACATGGGTGGGATGATGGGGATTTCAGTAGAGCAGACCAGCAAGCACATTCTTGTGTTTGCTTTTGCAGATGCCCTCTGGAGAAGTCTTCTGTTCACAAAGGCCGCTTGTCTACTCCTTGTTGTTCTCCAGCCCTTGACTTTTACTCTGGTTGCTACAGAGCAGGATCTCTGGTGGGTTTGTTTTATTTGTTAAAATCTGACTGGCCTCCGTTTTAAGTTGCATGTGTGACACTAACTCCCTTTTCTAGCACCCTTGAGGCACTGTGAGTTACCATGATGTTTCTTCATGCTACTTAGATATTTCCCTTGATTTCCAGGTGGGGACATTGAGGCACAGAGTTGGTGACGGGAGGGAATGGTGACTCTGTCTCTGCCTGGAGCCATCAGACAGTGTACCCTGCTACCACCTTTGTACTGGACTCTGGGGACAATGTATTGATCAGAGAAGAAAGGGAGAAAAATTTGGAGGGAAAGCATGAGAAGGGGGTTTCCTCCCAAGATAACTATGGGAAGGAAAGACCCTAAAGTTTGCCTATCCTATGGAGACTGGCATTGGGCAGGACCAGGGCTACACCTGCTTGATAGAATCAAGACAGGAAGTAGGGCTGGGCTTTCCCATTGAAGCATGGTTAGTCTGGAAATCCTGGACACTGACATCAGATTCCCCTTGCCTCCTGTGGCATCCTCCCCCTCATATCCGTGCTTGCTTGTCCTAATACTACGAGGATGGGTGTCCCCAGAGTTACTGGCGGGGGGAGCTCTGAGTTTGACCAAGGGTCCTACCCATCCCATGATAGAGCTGTTGTGTCTGTCTCCAGACATGTACTGGAGCTGCTGGAGGAGAAAGGCTCCCAGCTAACAAGCTTCCCTGCCAAAACAGGGGCAAACATTCATAGAATCATAAAGAAGTAGGGCTGGGCAGGACCTCCAGAGGTCTAGTCTAACCCCCTGCTTGAGGTAGGATCATCCCTAGCCAAACCATCCTATAAATTGATAATCTAACCTCTTAGCAAAACTATAGTCAAGCCTGACACAACACAAGAAAACCCTCCATCTCTGGGAAGAATGAAAGATCAAGACTCTCAGGGGACCAAGCAGTAGGCCATGATCAGGCCCTTTTCAGAAGTTTTGAAGCCTCTACTTTTTCCCTGAAAAGAGAGGATCCCAAATCACTAGTTACCTTGGAGAGTCTAGTCTGAAGTAGGGGTGAGGGGGTGGGTGTGAGAAGAAAGCCTCAGCCCCCACTTGATGCCAGGCAGGGGCACATAAAGTTATCTCTATATTGCATAGGCTCCTCACCATAATGTAGGCTGAGATTCCCCCCCTCCGCTGTCCCCTACCACACATTGCTGTCTGGACTGTATTGGTCATGTATCAATGGCCCCTCTCGCCTTCCCATAAGTCTGGCAAAATATCTGAACCCTCATGCACAGGCCCGCTCTGTCCTGTCAGGCTGAGGAGAGGGCTTCATGGCTCTGCCTGGCAGGGTGAGGTGGGAGGGTTGGGGGTGGGTCTTGTGGTTCTGCCTAGTGGAGGGCAAGGGAAGGCCAGGGATCCTGTATCTCTGTCCAGTAGAGTGGAGGGGCTTAGCTCTGCCAAGGAGGGGATCTGCCAGGAGAGGGGGCTGGGGAAGAAGGGGATGGGTGGATGAAGCTTGCAGCTCTGCCTGAGGTGGCAGAAAGCTTTTAGAAGCAGCTAAAAACAAGGGGCAAAGGGTGAGGGGAAACTCAAGCTGTTTCACTCTCAGGATCCTGTTGGTAGCTCTCGCCCAACTCAGCCTCCACATTATACTCAGCTCTCTCTGGGATCAGGCCCTGCCCTTCCGCCACCGTGTGGTACCCTCTTTTCTTATACCTCCTGGTGCCATAGACTGCCAGGGCAATGAGGCCAGCCAGGCCAGTGGTAATAGCTACTGTGAGGCCAGCCACCTTCCCTCCTGCCAGGCCCCCGCCTGAGCCCCCACTCAGCTTTATGTTGTGCTGTACCTCAGATGGGTCCCCCAGCCGCCAGAGCTGGGTCTGGGCATCCTTAATCCAGGAGTGTTCCCCATCACCACTGGTCACCAGGACAGTGTCAGTGGCCACCAGGCTTATGGCTGGTGGGCGAGTGTACGGAGGTAGCCGTGCAGGAGGCAGGGATCCCCCAGTGAAGAGGCTGGCCTGAACGCAGAACTTCACCTGGCACCCATCGCTGATCAGTGCCAAGTGCTGACTGAATCCAGCTGGGCATTGCTTCACATAGGGGTCGTCTAGTGTTCCCTTGTGGTTTCCTGCCAGAGGGTTCCCCATCTCACAGCTGAAGAGCCCTCCAAAAGGCACCGAGTACCGGACCCCTGCTTCATAATCGCTACTGACGCACAGTTTGAGCTGGTCAAAGAGCATCAGCTGGATGTAACCAGAAGGACAGGACTGGGCATTAGTCAGGGGGTTGACACTCCTGCTGCTGAACAGGCCACCAAAGAGGTATCCGGTGTTCTCGGGGGCCTGTCTTCTTGCACACCAGTAGGCACTGAACTGCACCTTGGAGAGCCAGAACACGTCCCTGCAAACTCTTTTGCAGAAGATGCCCAGCACACAGTTGTTGTGGCACTCCAAATGGCTGTAGCCTTCTTCCCGCTCCTGGGTGCTCAGTCGGACTGAGGTGTAGCCTACGGGGCAGGAGAATGCCCCAGTGAGTGGGTTTTTCTGCTCCAGCCCCTGGCAGAGCACCGCAGTGTCAGGGCCCTCAAGCTGGGCACACTCCTGGTAGGCACCACCAAATGTGAAGTTGGTCTCAGTTCCCTCACAGGAGCCATCGTCTGCATTGGCATAGAAGTTGAAGTTGGATGAGGATGGGTCAGTGCAACCAGGGTAGGTGTTGAAGGTGTAGTAGCGGCGGATGGCTGATTCCACCTTCCTGGCCAGCCTCTTCACTGTAGGGTTGGGTAGCCCTGGCAAACTGTATGGGTTGATGAAGAAATGTAAAGGCAGGCCAGAGCGGTCAATAGCCACCAGCTGGTTGGCTGTGCCCTCTTGCCAGGTCTTGAGTGTGATACCAGGGTAGAAAGGGATGCCTCCAATGCTCTCTATCCTGGAATTGGTGCGGTTGGTCAAGTACTGCTGGGTAAAGCTGTCTTCCATTGCCACCGACCCACTTTCCTTGAAGTCAACAACATTGTGGAAGGAAGCCCGTGCTGAGGCAGTGATGGCACTCCGCATAAACAAGCTATCCTTGAAGAAGGTGGACTTGATTTGATCTTCCTGAACCAAGCTGGCTCCAGCATCCACTGAAGTTATGACATGAGTGCCATAGTTCAGCACCAAGATCTCTGCCAGGAAGTCAGCCATCCGGGTCTGGTTGTTCTCCAAGTGGCTGGCAATGATGACCAGCTGCTTCTGGAACCCTTCATCCAAGGCTGCCCCAGGGTCAAACTTGGCAGTATAGAATAGATTCCTGACTTGCACCCTGGTTGTTACAGCCCGGTCCTTTACCTGGTGGGTTTTCGTCCTGCAGAAGTCACCGGAGAACTTGCCATTGACAGAGGAAAAAAGTGAGAGCTCCACATTGATGGAGGCAGCAGTGGTGCTCTGGTAATCCATCCAGGACTCCATGATCTCCGAGTTCATCTCCATGTTGCTCTGCTTGCGGGGGATGGTAAAGACCTCATCTGGGATGATATAATACCCATCCTCCGTGGTCCTGCACAGTGAGTAGCCCAGGTTGATCACTCTCCCCATGTCCAAGTTCCTCAGGTTGTCCCAGCCCCCACCAGGCAGGACCTCCAGACCAGGAAGCTTCAGAGTTTTCTTACAGTCCTGAAACCCTGCTGCAGGAGCTGGTCTAGGAGGCTTCTCTGCCCCTTTTATGCAAGCCACCAGTGTCCAGTAGAGAAGAAGCCGGAGAGTCTTGCTCATGGTTGAAGCAATACCAAAGAGATGCAGATGTCTGAGCAGAGAGGAGACACCCAGAAGAATGAGATGGTGATTCAGCTGCTCCTAGCACAACTGTGTGAGAGTTCTTCCTTTTCGTGATCAAATTAAGGAGAGGAAAAGAGGAAGTGGGAATTGATATGAACGAGAATCAGACACCCTTTGGAAGAGGGGAAACATGGAGGAGCTGCCCTGACCCTGACCTTGCTCTTTGGCAAATGAGTGTCGTGCTCTGCAGGAGGAGAGATCTGAACATGCTGACTGCAGGCAGACCCTGACAGCATGAACTTTCTTCAGTGCACCCTTGTATGGAGCTACAGTTGTATCTGCTACTCCAGTTTGAAGTGGCCATTCATACCTCTCAAGGGCCCATAACTCCTGGCATGCAGCCTCCTACTATCCCAGCCCTGGGCTCCCTCATCTCTGATCGGTGCTCTCCCTTGACCCTGCAGTTCCATTAAGGCCTTCAAAGGGCCATGCCAATGCCACTTGGGACCACTGACTCTTACAGTGGAGTTGTGTACATTTTAGCCCTGGCTCCAATCAAATTTCTGATGGTCTGTGAAGAGGTGGAACTGAATCTGGGCAGCCACAGGGAAAAAAATAATTGCATGAGGAACCTTCTTTTTAATGACTCACAAGCCTAAACAATCATTTCACATCAGCAGCAAATTGCAGAATTCATGTCTGGGAGAGAGGAGGGGCAGATCATGCTCTTTTAAGTGTCAGCTATGCACAACAAAATCAGTATCTAATTTTGAGTGTCAAACTAATTTGAAGAGCTTAGCCTTTTTTTTTTTTTTTTTATTCAGAGGTGCTGAGCAAATACTGTTGAGTCTGACTGCAGCTGGACTGAGAAGTGCTCAGCACCTTAGCCCATCAAGCCCTCCTAAGGGTATTGCAGTGGTGTTCCAGGTGCCCTGGGCCTGTTGTGCTACATTTGGTAGTGTAATGAACCTGATGGACACTGTGCCAAACCAGTCTCCAACATCCAGTCAGAAGGGAGCTCCAAGATCCTTGTAGCTGGAGGTCAGCTAGAAACACCTTTTTGATAATAAATTCCTGACCACTTCTGGTGTCGTTACAACAGTATTTCTGGCAGTCATTACAAAGCATTCTCTGTTGGTCCTTAGACTCTAGGAACCTCCTCAGACTTGGAGCTGGAAATGTTGAGTGTTTTGGTGGTGTGACAGTATGTGGTACCTCTCAGGAGTTTTGCTCCAGGAAGCAGGGGACACTTTAATTAGCACAGCTCTGAGAGCTGTGCTAATTAAAAGCGCCTGGAACATCTTGCGCATCAGTGTCCCCACGCTAAAAAATGGCAGTGGAGTGCTTTTAACTAAAGCTCATCGAACCAGCTTTAGTTGAAAGCATCCCACCACCATTTTTCAGTGTGGGGACACTGATCCAAGTGACACTGGAGTATGGTCATTACCACACTCCAGCAGACTTGATTAATTACAGTGTGTTGGGACAGCCTCCTGCATGTGTATAGGACCCCTCAAAGCTCTGCTGGACACCTCCTAACCAACCCCTGCATCAGGCTTGGTTACAATGCAAGCACATCAAAAAGCTTGTTGTTTAATCTCAGACAAGGCCTTACACTGAGTTTCCAGAACTCTTCAGACAATCTTGATCTAATTTTGGTGACTTGTTTGCCTTTTTCTGCACTGTGCTCCTGTGCCAATGGGCAGCTCTGGAAGGATTCTGCACTGCATGTGATCAAGCTGGCTCAGTCCCAAAAGTTCTCTCCGTTCTCCTCCAATTCAGCATGTGACCGAGTGCCTGGCAGCAGTAATAAAGGATTTCCTCATTGTTAGCCTGCATGGGTTCACGTGCAAATGTCACTCTCCCCTAGGGTTCCTTTAACACTGTATGGCTGAACACTGTCTCTCTTATCAGACCCACAGTACAAAGGGCTGAGGATGAGGAACAGCTTGCTTCTCCTGAAACTTGCTTAGGATTTGGGAGACCTGAATTCAGTTCCCCTAGTCTGCTACAGACTTGGTATGACCTTGGGCAAGTCACTTAGCCTTAACCTGCCTCTGTTTGCCATGTGCAGAATGAAAATAATGGCACCTCCTTACTTTGTAATGCTGCTGTGAGGATCCAGATATTAAAAGATAGTGAAGTTCTCAGGTATTCCAGTAGCCAGGCCTTTTATATGTCTAGGAATGGTACCTTTTTTTTCCTTGAGTACAATCCCCAAAATCAGCTGATGCTCTTGATGTCGCAGTGGTGCCTTAACTTTTTTGTGGGCAATGATGGGTTAACAGGGATCCTATCTGAAAGAGTTTTTAAGTAAAAATGCTCCTTTGCTGACAGTGTCATTTCCCCATTCCCAGGCTGTAACTTTCTCTTCCAGGACAATTATGAGCAGACAAAGAGGCTACAGGCCATATGTTTGCGTGCATGTGTGTGGCCAAAGTGATCTGATCACAGCTTTTATGGGCACAGATAATGACATAGCATAGGGCCTGGTTTTACCCTAGGGAAGTGAGAGATAAGGCTTCTGCTGGGATTCTGGAGGAATAGGGGTTAGCTCCAGGGGAGCCACAGGCAACTTATGTGACCTACCCATAAATCACTTAATCTGACTGGCCAGTGTCTCTATGAAATGGGCCTGATGTCAGCCTGCCCGTCTCTACTCCTGAGGCATCTGTGTGGCTGACATCCATGTGTGAATGGTGAATGTGAAGAGCCCAGTGAACCACTGGAAAGCATGGCCTTGATCCCTCCTCTGCAGCTGACAGATAAAGGATGAGAATCTGTTCTGGTGCCAGTATGGGAGCTTTGGCCCCAGGGGTCTGATACATCAGCCAAGGTAGTGGACATCACACTGAGATGCTATACTTATCTGTCTCAGGAAATAGCTAATGAAAGGGGAACAGGGAGCTTCAATCCATTGTCCACATGAGAAGCATCACCAGCACCCCCAGCTCCTGTTTCATAGAGTTGAAGGCCAGAAGGAAGTATCAGACCCCCAAATCTGACCTCCTGCCTATCACAGCCCATTAAGTTTCAAACAGACCCCCCCATATCAGTGCCAGCAGCTTCAGTTAGTTCAACTATGTCTAAAAAAAATCTTAAACTGAACAGGCAGAGAACAAAAAAGATCACATTGCCTCCGGTGCCTAAAATCCCGCAGTGGCAGGAAGCTGATGAGGTGAGAGATATCTAAAGATGTTCTGTGGTGCAGAGGGAGGAGAACTCCCTCCATCTGACTTGGGGGAAAATTCCTTCCCCATCCTCAATGACCTTACCAGCTAGGTACTTCAGAAAGAGATTTTCTGACCAATGTCAGAGCAGTGGCCTATCCTGTACTCCAGAGGTGGCCAGTGCCCTATCCTGTACTTCAGGTTTTTGGGCCAAAGGGCCGCTTAGGGAGTTTTGGTGAGCTGTCGCAGGCTAGTTTAGCACCTTCCCTCCCTACTACAGCTCACCAGAACTCGCTAAGTGGCTCTGCGCTGGGATGGGCATCTGGGATGGAGCTGCAAACAGGCAGGGAGTTGGACAGGGAGCAGGGCTGGGGCTGAGATCACAAGGCAGTGATAGAGTAGGGTCAGGGCCTGTGGCAGAGCTGCAGTCTGCTCCCCACATGTGCCTGCAACAGGTGCTGGTTCTGTGGGCATGGGTGTGTAGGGAGCGATCATGGCTCTGCCCTAGACCCCAGCCCTGCTCTGTCACTGCCCAGTGATCCTGGGTCTCCATGGAAGCTGGCTAGGAGCCTTGCAGGCAGGCGATGTGGCCAGGTAAATGGGATGGTGCCACAGGCAGGCAGGGAGAGCGGTGTCTGGGAGTGGAATGGGCAGGCAAGGCTGGGTCTAAGATCTTGGGGTGGTGTCAGTACGGGGCCAGGGCAGATCTGAGATCTGCTCCCCACATGCCCCTGCCCACAGAACCAGCACCCATCACAGGGACGTGCAGGCAGTGGATTGCAGCTCTATCTTGGGCCCTGGCCGCACACTATAACCTCCCTGTGATACAGCCCCACCCACCTGTCCCGCTCCCAGATGCCACTCCCCACCTTCACACAGTCCCATCTCATCTGCCCAGCAATGCATCCTCCCTGCAGGGGTCCCATCCTCAGCACTGGGTGTGGGGCAGGGTGGACAGGCCAGGGTACCGAGGCAGCGGGGCCAGGTCTGGCACCAGCAGCAGTCAGAAGGAGCTGCTGCCACCAGGGCTTCTGGGAAGCGAGTCTGCCACTGTACTGCCCCAGCCCCGCTGCATACCCAGGGGCAGCAGGATGTGTCGCATGTACCACGGTCCAGGCCGCCCCCTGCACTCCTGGGCCAGGGGAACCAAGGTTCTTACCAGGGGCCAGATAAAATCCCTTGGTGAGACATATTTGGTCTACCCCTGATCTACTCTCTTCCCTCTACAGCTACAATTACTCTCTGGTGCTTCAGAGGGAGGCAAAAATTTTGAAAAGGAAAAAAAAAATCCTTCTCGACTCCTAGAGGCAACTGGCAAAACCATGAAGCATGAGAATTGATCATTATTGCCAGTCCTGAGGGCAGTGCAAGTAAATCCATCAACCATCTGAGGAATCCTTTTCAGCAGCAGCAGCATAGAATAATTGGGAAAGGTGGGAGTGGTCAATGAGAGAGATATATCATGCACATATATTAAGAGCAAGGAAGAAGTAAAGTTAGGCAGTTGATTTGGGAGAGGACAGGATCTGGCTGAGCTCCAAGGTCTAAACCACAACCAGCTTCCTGAGGAAGAGCAGGATGGGGAAGCTTGCATTAGGGCAGGACTACAACCTCATAGTCCTGTCCTGGTTCCTTTGTTGCAAGAGCAAGATATGGCCTAGACTAGTGGACTTAAAAACTGGCACAGAAGCTAGCAGATGATTCCCCTGCCAGAAGCAGCTATTTCCTGTGGTGGAGAGTACTGATGTGTCTCAGGTAACACCTGGAGTTGCGTTGGTAAATGGTTAAGAGAGACCACCAAGCCTCAGAGCTTGTAAAACGAAGAACTTAATGTGTAGGTGAAAGAGCTTGTTTGTGGCCCCTTCTTCTTGTTTCTATTGCTTTTTAGTTTTACATCCCCCATCTCTAACCACTTCAGCTGTGGCAACAACCAAATACACAGAATGGCTACCAGTCTCCCCTTTCTATGGCTGCTTGGCCCTTGCCCAAACTTGACTGCAGGCAAGTATTCTTTGTCTGATGAGCTGCACAATGAAAGTTTTCCTGTGCCAGGTGCTGAGCGTGTTATTGGGTCATTCTGTGCCTGCTCTGCCCTTGCTAGTCACCCTGCTGCCAAGAGGTGTGCCACTCCATGCTATGGTGGGGCATAGAGGCCCATTTTCCTTCCCTCTAGGTGCTATCAAGCATTGAGAAAGGCATAGATGGGAGGTCCGGGGAGGAAAGACAAAAACTTACCTTACTTCCTCTTCTTCTTCTCATTCTCATTTTGAACATAGGAAAAAGTTCCCTTTTCTCAGAACTGGCACATGGCACCAGCAGTGTGATTTTTAAGGAGAAACCCTGTTCAGCCCCTGGGCTCTGATGGAGATTAGAAGAACCTGGCATAGGATATGAGCAGGGAATCAGCAAGCACAGGGGTTAGATCAGTAGTGGTAGCTGGGGAAAGGGAAAATATATCCCTCTTGCCCTCCCCCTGCTCCCCATGCACAGTTCCCCTCTCGGTATCCACTGTGATTAACAGCCCAACTCTTCATGTAACTCTTGTGGCTATTCCAGGAGTGGTAGCCACTGGACAAACAGGGCACACCCCCAGCACATGATGCTTAGTAGCCACTGTGCCATACTGAGTGAGAGCAGCCTGGACCAGAGCTCGTCTGTTTGTGCCCATGAGACCCAACACTTTGACTATCAAAGCTATCAAACGGACTCCCCAGGCTTCCCTTAGCTGGCTTTGTAAGGAAGGTGGAAACAAGGAGGGTTAGGCCTGCTTTCTTCACAAGGCAAGGAGCTCCACTGCTCCCTGCTTTGTGTTGGCCCCTGGAAATCATCTCCCCCAGCAATTTTTCCTGAAGCTTAGGGGAAAATGCTCCCCACCCTATCCTTGGCCTGTGAAAAGTAGGGTAAATCACCAAACACTTTGATGCCTTTTTGAGCTGGTTCAGGGCTGTGCACTAGAGGCTGGAACCAATGAAGAACACAATCAGGACCCCTGGAACCTTATTACCAGCTGCAAAGTGCTCCCACCATCTGGTTTTCTCCGAGCACGTGCACATGTGTGCGTGCACATGGGAACAGAGATGCATCTGGTGGGGTTTGGATGGGGAGGTGGGGTTGGGGGTATAATTCTGGATGGCTTTTGAAGGAGGGTTAGGAAACAAAAATAGCCCCATCTTCTTACACTGTAAATAAAGCTTGTTGAACACCACAAGCATTTTCTGCATCAGACTTGAAAAAAAACAGAAATTGTCACCTCCTGTTTGAAATATTCTCTTCTCCCTGACATATTATTTGCTTTCTGTTTTGAAGCAGAGGTAAACTGAGATGAGGAGAGAGAAAGGAAGAGGGAAGCTTAGTTTTTTAAAAGCTGAAATGAGAGAAAAGTTATTTCAACAAAGAATTACCTTCAAGAAGCCGTTATTTTCCGCAAATGAATTTCAACCACCTGTGTCCATCATAGCTTTCCTATCAAATGTATGGGCTATAGATAGTCTTATTTAGGAATAACGTGACCATCCCAAATGCTCACCCTTCTTTTCTTATGATTGCTTCCTGCAGCAGTGCTCCTCAGCCAAAGGGTCTAGAGGTGCAGAAGTTGGCTACAAAGCAGACAGGTGGAGGTGGTCAGTGGGCAGAATATTACCTACCATGGCAGTAGATCACCACACATTGGCAACCTAGCAGCTACTAGCAGCAGCTGGTACTGCTGCGGTAGCACCAGTTGTGCAGGCATGGGCTGCTGCAGTTGCAGGACAGGCTTCTTCCATACTGACTGCAGCAGCCCTCATAGCATGTTTCCTGGAGTCTGCCACTCTGATGCCCCTTCAAAATTGGCACCTGGGGTTGTTGACCTGTTCACCCAGCCCTGGGTACATTATTACCAACTCCTACCCCCCAAACATCCCAGGCTGCTCTGTGGGTATGAGCCAACGAACACGGAGTCATATTGTAGTACCACAGTGTAGTGTGGCACCACAGGCATAAGTAATTAGCCCAGGCAGTGCCACATGAACAAAGTGATGCTGCTTCAGTTCTGGAGCTATTGCAGACAATGTGCCTGGCAATATGACCAGGAGGGAGGTGGGCTGTGTCAGTGATGGGTGGAAGTTGGATGGGAAGTGGGGTTGGAGGGCAAGTGGGATGTGGAGCAGGAGGGCTATGCAGGAGGTGGACTCCATGGGTGGGAGGGTAGCACAGCACAGGGTTATGGAGATATGGGCTGTGGGGTTGCTTGTAGGAATGAGCCTTTTGGGGTATGGATGTGAGAAATAGGGTTGCCTATCCAAGAAATTATTTTTATTGACAATCTGCAAGGTTTTACTGACAATCAAACTTTTTTGATGACACCTATTTTACATAGTGTAAATATAAGTCTTCTACTAGGTTCTGCCCTGCTGCCATGCCCCAGTTTGAAGGACTGGGCTCAAAAGTAGAGGTTTAAAACCAGCCATGGTAAAAATGGGGAAAAAGTGTGATTCTCAGTAAAAGGTGTTCTTGGGTTGGCAATGCTGTTTGACTGCAGCAGTGGTTTTATACCCCTCAAGGGGTCCCCTATTCACCCCCACACCTTGATGCACTCTGCACCATGCACCCCTGGCCATCTTATCCCCCCTAGCTTTGCTCCCCCTTGTGGACAGGATCTTTTGATAGTCGGGCTTACGCAGATCACGCTCACACAGGATCTTTTGATAGTCGGGCTTACGCAGATCACGCTCGCTTTAAAGGTCAGGCTTAATTTTATTAATAAGGGTTAAACAAAACAAAATCAACTATGCTGGGTGCACCAGTGAGCACCCACTCACACTGGTGTTGTATCTCCGGGAAGGGTCGCCGGGATCAGGCGGGTCTGGCGTCCTTCCCTCCGGCTGGCCAGGCCGAAGGTCGCTCCGAGTCGATTCAGTCCGTACATTCCGTCAGGCGCGCAAAGACCCCAAAGTTCACTGCGCGATGTTTTTTATACTCTCTGTGATGCAGGGCGGTCTAATTACATGTGGCGCTTTCTCATTGGCCCGAAGCGGTGACTGTCACATTATTGACAGGCCCTGGACTTCCCCTTGAGAGACCCCCGTGCGGAAAATTCCAGCTGCATGGTGCTTCCACGCTGCAGCCCCAGAGTCTCCCATCCACCCAGCACTTGTTACATAAACACTAAACACATGCGAACATGGCCACCTATAGCACTTAGCAAGTGCAAAATAATTACAACACCTCTGTCCTGGCATGGATCCCTAAAGAAGCCTACCTCTGACCCAGCAGTATTATAGGCAACCAGCAGGATGCAGCAGCAGCAGCAGCACATGGCAAGGTGGGGAGTGAGAGAAGGCTCCCTGCAGGGTGCTGTGCTCCCACTCAGATACCCAGTGGCACTGCTGTGCTTTCTGTGCTTAGCATTAAACTCAGCATCTTCATGACCAGGGACTTTCAGATAAGTTCCAACTGCTTAGAGTTTTTAGTTGGATGGCTTGGGGAGGGGGAGTGTTTTGTTTTGTTTTTTTATAGACTTTACAGAAAGATGTTTTTAGCCTGAATATTTATTGACTGTCTGTAAGTTCATGGACAGCTGGCAGCCCTAGTGGAGAGTAGGTGAGCCTGGGACTGTGAGAGGTTTTAGGATTTAAAAGGGTGTAGCTAGAGGTCTGTACAGAGAAAGAGCTAAGAGTAGTCAAGGCTGCTGTAGAACAGGAGTGTGATGATGATAAAATAAATGAGGATATACTCCTACCAAGAGTCTGTCATTAGACAGACACCACCAGGAGATGCACAGGTAGATATGGATGGAAAAATGGCTGCACAGAGGCCTATTTAGAAAAACTCACAAAAATACAATAGAAAGCTCTGGCTCCTGCAAACACAGCTTCATCAGTGCCCTTCATTTTAGCTTTCCAAGCCATTTCCTCACTGCTAGCTGGAAACAGCTCGTGTCCTGGGCCTCAAGCAATGGAGGTGGAATGGAATACATTAGGGAAAGGGGTAGTGATCTCTTATATTTAAATTACATTTTTTCTATTTAATATCACTGCTCTCTGCAAGTCCATTCATATCATCTGATTCATAGATTCATAGATCCAGGGTCGGAAGGGACTTGGTAGATCTTCTAGTCCGACCCCCTGCCCTGGGCAGGAGAGAAAACTGGGCTCAAATGACCCCAGCTAGGTAATCGTCAAGCCTCCTGTTGAAGACCCCCAGGGTAGGAGCCAGCATCACTTCCCTTGGAAGTTGGTTCCAAATCCTAGCCGCCCTGATTGTGAAGTAGTGCCTCCTGATGTCTAGTCTGAATCTACTCTCTAACAACTTATGGTCATTATTCCTTGTTACTCAGGGAGGCACTCAGGGAACGAGGTCTCTCCCATTCCCTGCTGGTCCCCCTTAGTAACTTTGTAGACGGCCACCAGATCCCCTCTCAGCTTTCTCTTGTGAAGGCTGAACAGGTTCAGGTCCTGTAGGCTCTCCTCGTATGGTCTGCCCTGCTGTCCCCAGATCATGCGAGTGGCCCTCCTCTGGACCCTCTGATGAAGTAAGATGTCTCCTACAAAAACTTATTCCTCTCTGAACCAGTTAGTTTGTAAGCTGCCACCCTGCCCTGCCTTCTGCCTGTAAATTCAGTATAGCTGAGAGCAAGATTCCAATGTTTTAAGAATGCCAACAGCCTAATAATAAAGGGAACACCTACACTGCTCAATGCAGCTCCATGCAGACGCCCAGCTAGTTCAGGTGCCAAAAGCAATAAAGCCATGTTAGCTCTGTGCCCCACCCAGACTAATTTACCTGCCTTCTCAGCACCATGCTATGCAAATGTATCTGCATACATCAGTCATACAGTTATCTTCCTGGTTAGATGACTTGGAAAAAAAATATGTAGGACAGGATTTAGGTCCAAAAGGTGGCTCTGGCCAGTGGGGCTTCTTGCAGGCCAGACAATCTATCCCCAGCCTGGACCGGACGCTTATTAGGGCAGCTGCTGGAATCCTGGTCCCAGAATCCGTGGGGTGAATGCTGCCACGGCTCATGCCCCGCCCCTGCTTTTTTCTCCTGCCACAGATTTGAGTCATCAATGGCAACTGAAGACCCCACATTCGGCAGTAGGCAAGGGGCAGGGAGAGCAGCAGTAGCAGTCATCCCCGAGTTCCAGCACCACATCAACACAGTGGGCACAGATAGAAGTTACGTTTTTTGCATCAGTGGCCCCCTAAAAGCACTCTACGGTTATACTGACACATGCACAGCTGCAGAGTGCATTAAAAGTGGCTAGTTGCACAACAAGTTAACCCTCATCAAATGAGGGATCAGATGAAGGCGCTCCACTCTGGAGCACCTTTGGGAACTTGTTTTCCTTAGGGTTAATTTATCACGTGATCAGGACCGTCAGCAGGAAGGAAGGAGGGAAGAGGAGAGGAGAGGAGCCAGTTGCAGGCTGGGGGCCTGAGCTGGAGGGGTTGTGTATTGTGCCCCTCCAGCCCCCACCCTCCAGCTCAGGCTGGACAAACCCCAGCCCATAGTTCACCCCCCTGCCTTCTTGCTGACAGCCCAGGAGCTGAGGGAAGGGCAGGACAGGGCTGGGGGAAAGTGGTGTCTTCTCAGCTGCAAGGTAGGCTCCTCAGGCTCCTGCAGGCAGGCTTGATCCCCACCCCTGACTCAAAAGGCAAAGTCTGTTAGCAGGGGGGACTCTAAAGGTAAAAAGTGCAAGAGGGAGGAAGGGGGAGGTGCTCTGCTACCTCCATTCCAGTGCCCTCATCTTGGGCCATCGCTGGGCTCACCCACACATAGTTAAAGCTACTGGTCATACCCCTCCACTAGAATGGAAAGCAGTAACCCCCACAGTCTATACCAACATGCCCATGGGGCACAATTCCTTCCTAATCCCAAATGTGGCAACGTTCTGAACCCAAGTGGAGAAGCAAAACCTTCTAGCCAGGAAGTGCTGGGGATCTTAAGTCCCAACAAGAGCATCAGCACACCTCTAGTTATTTTCTAAACTCTTTTAACAGATTTTTGAAGTGTGGGACACTAGGACTGGACATACTATCCAGGAGTGGTCTCTGGGCTATGCACAGGTCCTGCCAATCCATCACCAGAGGTATTCAAGAGGAGGTTGGATAGCCACTGGTCAGGGATAGCTATGCCTGTATTCTACTATGGGCATTTCCCATGCTTCGGGCCCTTGATGGTTGCCTCATGGAGCTGGAAAGGAATTTGACACACCTCCCCACCCTTTCTACTACACGTGTCAGGATTTCTTGTTGTGGGGGTGGGGGTTAGCCTTCAGAGGCATTGGGTGATTGCTGCAGCCAAGTCTGGGGATTTTGACTAGTGTGTGCCAATGCTCTTGCTGAGACTTAAAGCCAGAGGTTCCCTCCCACTCACTCAGTGCCAGACCAATTGCCATATTTGGGTTCAAAAAGGAATTTTATCCCATGGTCAGATTGGTAGGGACTGTGGGAGTTTTTACCACAGCCCTCTCTCTGGGATCTTTTGTGTGTAACAACATTTTAACACAAGCAGGATGTTGCCGGCACAAGGTGCCCGAGGGAGGCAACAATTGGGTTCGTTGCCCAGTGTGCGTCACGCCAAATAAACACACTGGGGGAGAAGCAGACAGAGTTTATTTGAGCTCAAGTAAAAGGCACAGGGAGACTGTATTGTCTCAAATCCTGCACACCTAACCCTGCAACAGCGAGATCTTTATATCCCGGTCAGTTTCACTGTCAATAATTTTTCACAAGCTGGCCCCCCCTCTTTCTCCCCTTTCCCTCCTCCTCCTCCTCCTTTCTCTCTCCGAGCGGTGCCCTTGCATTCCACAGATAACAGTTTTAGCTCGCTTGCTTTCCAGAAGGACAGGAGATTTGCAGGCACCAGAGAAAGGGTTGCAAAGGTTGGGCAAGGCGGGGCTTTGGCTCATCTGAGCCTGGAGCAGAAGGACTTCCTCGACACTCATGGTCTTCCATCCCTCTGAGTTACCCAGGGTTATGCCCAGTGACACCAACAAGGATATTGGCTACTGTTGTCCCCCTCCTTTCCCTGTGGCCGGTTAGGGTCTTTTGTTGTGCCTTTAGGTTTGACTATAGGTTTAACAAGAGGTTATGGATTTTTATAATGCGTCTTGGATAGAGATAATCGTGCCTTAGGCAGGGGTTGGACTAGGGCTGCAGGTCCCTTCCAGCCCTACGTCCCTTTGATTCCATACTTGATATATTCTTTATAAATCCAAAGGTCAATTCACTCTGGTAACTGCAGCATCGCCTTGAGAATTCATATGCAGCTACATCCAATGCATGTATACAAATGATAGAAGTATGGGGAATAAACACAATGAGCTGGAAGCTGCACCTTCTAAAAAGAACTACAATCTCATAGACATCACTCAGACCTGGTTGGACAACTCTTCTGACTAGAACGTGAAGACTGAGGGTTATACTCCGTTTCATGGGGACACAGTTGGGAGAAAAGGTGGTGGAGTTGCCGTGCATGTCAAAAACACATACACTTGTTCCCTGGTTCAGGAGGAGGAAGATGGCAAAGCAGAATGCATTTGGGTGACAATGAAAGGTGAAAGACCCACACTGATATAATGGTGATTTATTATAGATCACCTAATCAGGAAGAGGAGGTAGATGAGGCAGTCCTCAAGCAGGTGACAAATATATCCAAGAGCTATGGAACGGTGCTGATGGGAGACTTCACTTTTCCAAACATCTGCTGGAAAACCAATGCAGCCAAACATAAAAATGTCAAGCCAGTTTCTAACTGGTGTGGAGGACAACATTTTTTTCCAGCAAAGAAGGATACAACTAGGGGATTGTCTATCTTGGATCTTGTCCTGACCAACAGGGAAGAACTGGTAGAGGGTCTGAAGGCAGTGGGCAACTTGGGAGCAAGTGATCACAATATGATAGCATTCAAGATCCTGGGACAGGGAAAACATGAGATCAGCAAAATTAGGACGCTAGATTTAAAAAAGGCAGACATCAGACTCAAGGAGCTAATAGGAATGGTATCACAGGGGGGTACATTGACAAATAAAGGCACCCAGGAGGGCTGGGAGCTTCTAAGGATTACAGTATTGGAAGCCCAACAAGAAACTGTCCCAACACAATGGAAGCACAAGAATAACAAGAAACCAATGTGGCTGCTCAAGAAGCTTCTAAGATGCCTGTGACGGGGCCATCACAAGGCTGATCTCATGGTCAGCCTGCCCACTTGTCTAGGACAGTCTCCCCTATCTCTCCTGCCACAACTTGATGTATTACACTAAATGTTAAAGTGTGGGAAGCTGCCCATTTAATGCCCCAATGCCTAGGGCATTATACACAGCTCCGATCTTCCCTATACTGTTTCCCATGCTTCACAGCTGGCATCCAAAATACTAGGCTCCACTGGCCCAAACTACCCCCTATTACTTTCCCCTGGCTCCCTTGCTGAGCTGTACCACTAGGCCTCTGACCCAAATGTGGCCTCAGGCATCCATAGACTTACCTTGGCCATTCTGCCCCCGCGCTGGGGCTTCAACTGACACCCTCACACTAGGGCCTCCCACTTATGCCCTCCCACTAGGACCTTCTACTCATGTAGGGGCCAGCCTGTGTGCAGCCCTTCAGGTTGCCCCTGCAAACCTACTCTGCATGCCCCTGTGTAGCCCTTCAGGCCTGTCGCAGCAGACCCTACTCTGCACTCTTATGCACAGTCCTTCAGGTCACCACTACAAACCCTACTCTGTGTGGCCCCTACACACATTTCTGCCCCCTCACTGGAGCCACTCTCTGCTGCCCCCCTCACTGGGGCCACTGAGGTCTTATACCCCATGGGGCTCAAGTGCCTCTCTCTAGCCTGTCCTTACAGCTGGGTTACCCACAAGGTTGTGGGACTGAGGCTATAAGGTGCCCCACACTCACCTTTCACTAGGGAGGCAACTGGTGTGGCATTTTCTGGGGACCAACCTGTTACAGGCAGCCCCACCACACCATCCATCCCTAGCAGAGTGTAGTTTTACATCATTCCCCAGGACCAGGAACCTCCTGCCATGCCCAATAGTTCCTGCCCTGCACCTTCAAAATGTTGTGAGCAGCCACTCCAGCCAGAAAATGCTCTCCCTACAGCTACAGCCAGTAAACTGCTGGCTCCCCTACTCAGGCCTGCTCTTATTATCAGCAACTGAGCCATCTTCTCCAATCAGGCAGTCCCCTGCTGGCCATGTGACTCCTGTTTGGGGAGTGCAGCGACCGGCAGGCTACTCCGCTGCTTGGACTTAGCCCTTAAAGTGGCAGGCACCAAAGGTGCTCCGTCACAATGCCTCAAACACAAAAGGAAAGTATGCAGGCAATGGAAGAATGGGCAGGTCACTAAGAACGCCTACCAGGAAATACCCAGAACCTGCAGGGAGAAAATCAGGAAGGCAAGTTTTGTGCCCCTCTTTAAAAAAAAGCAAAAAGGAGGCCCCAGGGAACTACAGACAAGTTAGCCTCACCTCAATACCTGGGAAGTTACTGGAGCATATCAGGGAGCAGATTATGTTTGTGTGGGATAGTTTGGATAGGGATGATCCTGCCTTAGGGTTGGGGGAGGGTTAGGGGATGTCTAGATGACCTCTGAAGGTCCCTTTCAGCCCTACTTCTCTATGACTCTATGACTCCATGATTTGTCTTCCATAACTCTGAGGTACTTTTTGGAGCTCCTGCTTTCCAAGGAATGCATCAGATGTGTGCCCTATATGCTTTGTTCATAGATGTTAGACCTTGCATTTGAGTGTGTGACAACATGTGTTGTTCAAATGAGCCCACAGACATGAAATGTCTGTGAAATACCCCTGATGTGGAGCCCAGGTATATGCTATTAAAACCTTCATTTGGACTACTTGGATGAGAATAACCCCGCAGCATCCTAAATGAAGAATGCTTCTCCTCTCAGCTCCTATACAGGAGTTTCACTGGCCATAGAGAAGACCCCCATCCTCTCCTCAGACTCAGAGGGATTTAACATCTACCCTCAGGATGATATAAAATATCTGCCCTAGTAGATGTGGCCCTGACTTCTGCTGTCCTTGCAAGGTCATACGAGGCATTTTCACCCCAAAGGAATCCAATAGGAGCTCATTTAATGATAGGTCTCTGTTCCATGGTCCAGCAGGTCTCATGACCATATCCCCTCCCCCACTCTCATTTCCTTTTTCTTTTTGTAGTGTCATCATTTTTTCACTTCCCTCTTCTTCACGGGTTTTGATTTTGAATAAATGGAAAAGGAAATAGCTAAAAAGAGAAACATAGGACACCAGGACTGGGAAGCACCTCTTGGACACCCACTCTTTGCATTTACAGAACCTATGTGGCATCATTAACAAATTAAACTGGCTCCATTTTAGAACTACCTGAGTCTTTTAGCCCTTAAAGCCCCTTTGGGAAGGAGTCCCAGAGCCTCCCTGCTCAAATGATTGGAGACCTGGTTTCTGGCCTCAGTTTGTTTCCTGTTAATTTACACTTATTTGTTCTTGTTCTTTAGCTTTTATGGTAGACAAGGTACAAGCAACAACCCTTTAGCTTCTATGACATGTGTAGACAACACAGGCATTAATGTAGAGCACCTGAAAATTTTAACGCAGCTTTTTTTTGGTGTGGGTGTGGTGCATTTGTGTTTGCACGACATGGCATTCATGTTTGCGCACACAGTGATTTTGAGCAAGCTAAGCCTTATGTGTCATTCCCCACAGATTTCAGTAGGAGGAGTTCAATACCAATTTATCCCCTGTAACGTCTTTCCTAATGTATTACAGCAAGAGGCACATGTAAACCACCCGGCCTCCCCAGTCCCTGCCCCTGGACTCTCACTGGGAGTATTCCCTGGGCATGGTCATGGTCACCCCAAAGTCTTTGTCAATTGCACCTGCCTATGCTCAGTCGGTCTGGTCTCTCGCCATCAGTACACAATCCTAAAGACCCCATCCTAATCTCAAAGACAAGCCACATGAATCCTCCCCTCCCATTCCTTTCCCTTCCCATCCCACCATGTTATAAATATACGTGTTTTTTCTTTTATTTTCTGTAGCTGCTATGATAACTGCTATGATATCATAAAATGTTCAGGGTTTAGAGTAGCAGGCGGATGTGTGTTTGTTGCCACCCAGTTGATTGGCAATTGCTGCCAATGTTGGTGGTAGTGGCGAGCAATTTTGGTTGGGTTTTTTCCTGGGTTTTTTGGACTATATTTCCCAGCATTCCTGAGCTCATTGATCTTCGTACAGTTTCCAGTGGGGTCTCCCATTGGAACCCTCCCATTCCCTGCCCAGGTACACCATCAGTCTGTTTGTGTAGTCCCACATACGGCTTTTGGAGGTGTGTTGTGTATTATTTTATAAATGTTTTTGGAATGTTTTTGAAAATGTAGATTTCTGTTCGGCTTGGTCCCCCACCTGCCTAGACCACCAAGAATAGTTAACTGTAATAGTTAACCTTCTCACCCACGTGGGGGGGGCCTCATTCAGATGTGGGTGATGGTGTGTAATGCCCCTCGCCCCCAAACCACTCACAGTTTAGAAGCAGCAAACTCCTAGCCCGCTCCAGAGTTCCTCCCCTTTCCCCTGATCATCCTCCCCTCCGCACCCCATCCACACACCACACGCCCCTGTAGACAGACACAGATTTAAAGTGTAAATGAATTAATTTTAACATAGCCAAGAGAAAGAACACAGCACTCCAAGCTGTTCTTGTCAGCAATCTATCCTGCCAGACAATCACACACAAGGGCCATTCAACCAGTCTATCCCTGAGTTTATCTCCTTGGTGCCTGTGCTGCTGCTGCTGCCCGGACACATCTCTGTTGTCTGGCCAGTGCCTGTAGCACTTCTTTTTCTCAGAACTCCTTGAAAACCTCTCTGTGGCTTTGACACAATATCATGCAGCATGCAGCCTGCCACTACAAAGGCCATGATGTTTTCTTGCTCCATCATGAGCCGGCACGTAAGCACCCTCCATTGTCCGTTCAGTCAAGCAAACACACATTCCACAGCCATCCTGCAACTGCTCAGATGGTAGTTAAAAAACAGCTGCTGTGGGTCGGTGATATTCCCTCCATAAGGCTTCATGGAGGTAGGCAGCGTCCACTAATATAAGCGGGAGAACGGCAACACCACAAATCAGTCTCCTCCATGCCGGGTGCATAGTGTCCTTTCTCTACAAGACCAGGCAGAGGGAAGTTTCTTTTCCAGCCTGGTGCCAGAGTGTCTGTTTTTTTTCCACACCAAAATAAGGCTGCCAACGGGGTGGGGATTTGCCCCGCTGAAGACCTATAAATTGGGGGAGCAGAGGTCAGGGTGCACATTCACTGTATTAACACGCGCGCTTGTAAAGCAGTGCCAGGGGTCCCCCAATGACCTCAGCTAATTCCCTCAGCACTTTGGGGTGGAGGTCATCAGGACCTGCTGATTTGAACATGTCCAGTCCCACCAGAAGTTCCCTAACTAGGTCCTCTCTGACCCTGGGCCTGGCTGTGCCTCCCCTGAGACCATCGGGGATCCCGGTGAGGGGGGCGTGACCTGGTCCCTGCTCAGAAAAATGGAGGCAAAGAATTTGTTAAAAAGGTTAGCTTTGTCATCTGGTGAGACCACCAGATTTCCAAGCATGTCCTGCAGAGGCCCCACGTTACCCAGAACCTTCTTCTTGCCCCCTATCTATTTAAAAAAGGACTTCTTGTTATCCTTGATCTGGGTCGCTAGTCTCAGTTTTGTCTCCGCCTTAGCCTTCCTAACAGCCCCCCTACAATCCCGAGCAATGGATGTATAGTCCTCCCTGGTGATGGCCCCTCCCTTCCACTGGGTGTATGCTTCCTTTTTAGCTTTGAGATGTTCCTGGATGCTTTTGGTGAGCCATAGGAGCTTTTGAGCACTCTTGCCTCCTTTGATCCATGTCGGGATTGCCACCCTTTGGGCCTGGAGGATCGTCTCCTTGGAGGATCATTATGATTCTCTCAACTGAACTATTATGCATTATAATTATAGTTGACTTCCATCCTGACTTATATAGATTATACAATAAAAGTTCTGTTATCCAGCATCTTACAAGCCGGCATGCTCCTCTAACTGGCATACCAGCTTGTAAGATAAAGTGAAACTGGAAGTGCCCACCATGGCACTTTTCATTTCTCCGAGCCCCCATGACTCAGAGCAAAGCAGCCTGTGTTGCTGAGCCCCCACAGCCCGGGGGCATAACAAGCCGTGCAGGACCCACCTTCCTGTTCTGTGGGGCTTTGGGAGGGGTGGTGATGCCCTGGGAGGGGCGGTGATGTTGCTGGAGGGTCGGAGGGATGCCCCAGACGTGGTGGGAGAAGCGGTGGCTGGGGTGACCTACTTAACTGGCATATTTTGTTATCTGGCATCCCCCATTCCCAGGGCATGCTGGATAACAGAGCTTTTACTGTAATATAATAACAGGTAATACTAAGAGTCAATAATGCCATTAATTTCAATAGTAATATATTAAAAAGAGTTTGTAATAATAGTAATATTAATGATGATTTATTAATGGTCAATAATAACTGTAGCAGTTCAATTCCTATCACAGCATTTCAAAGCAGGTAGATCTGCCTTATCACCTCCTTCCCCCCCACGCCTAGCTGCCTCTTGCAGCATGCATGCCACACATCCTGGGCACACATCACATACTTCCTGGGCTCCACCACATATATTAGGGGTGTGCGCAGCGCGCCCAATTCGATTTGGATTCATCCTGAATCAGGGACAGTGATTCAATTCATTGATTCGGATCACCGTCCCTGATTCAATTCGGCTGAATCTGAATCTGAAGGTTTGATGGCAATTCAGAGAATCAGTGATTTGGACACAGACAAAGCTTTAAAAGTTTTTTCTACATACCTTGAGGTAGCAGGCATAGCTTGTGAATGTTGCGATGCTGGGGCACATGGGCATCCCACAGGAGTGCGGGAGGGCCCTTCACATGGTTGGTAGTGAACCCAGAAGTGGACTGGAAGTACTTCCCAGTCCACTTCTGGGTTCATAGGGGAGTGCACGGGGGGACCCCTACACACCCCTCCCCCAGCTCAGTGTTGACTGTGGGGGTCCCTGGTTGCCCCCCACAGACCCAGGAGGCACCAGTCACTGAGCTAAGGAGGGATGGGGGGCCCCCATGCACTCCCCAGCAGACCCCACTTCCTAGTCTGCTGCTGAGCATGCTGGGGAGCTCACTGTGCTCCTGTGGGATGCCCCATGCGCCCCAGCATCGCAGCACTCATGAGCTGCCTGCTACCTAGAAGTAAGTAGAAAAAACATTTAAAGCTATGTCTATGTCTGAATCTCCAATTCTTTCCAAATCTCTCTGAATCAATTTGGAGGGTTCCAATTCAATTCAGAGAGATTAAAGGGTCCTCTGATTCGATTTGGATTTGAAGATGTGGCCACTGAATTAAGCCTCTGCCAAATCAAATGGGGGAACCAAAGCTTCACACAGCCCTAATATATATATAGCCAATATGTTATATAGATTTATGTTATATAGACTTATAATTACAGTCAGATTCCTTATGATGAATGCAGATAGTGAGCATAAGGCAGATTATGTGCCTTCCCTGCCTCTTTCCCCATGGGTGGAGAAGGGGGAAATGCCTACCTCCTGGTTCAAGCTCCTCCCTAGATCCCTCTATTCCCGTGGCTGGGCCTTCTGGTTTGTGGAAAAGTACTAAATCCTGAACCTGATTCCACACCAGGAGGAGGGCAAGGCTTTCTTCTCGCCCTCCTCCTTGGTTGCTGGCCAGGCCACAAACGCAGCAGAGGCTATTTTCAATAGGACACTATGCAGCATAAAGCGTATCACTGAGGTGATTCATGTTCATTAAGCAATGGGCCCCTCACTAGCCTACTATCAAGTGATTGTTGCTCTAAATAAGGACATAAAGAAATGCGTAATGAATGCGTACTAAAGTAAATATGTACATTATTAAGAATTATGAATTACTGTGAACTATCAATTGCCCTTACACACTTAAATATTTGAATTGTTTATGGCCACTAGTACTGCTAGGGCTTCTCTTCTGTCTACTTGAATTGTTGTACAAGTTCTGCAAGTCCATTTCATATTATTCTTGCCCTCCTCCTGGTTGCTGGCCACAAGTACTGCTGAGGCATCTCTTCTGTGTACTACTTGAATTGCAGAGGCTTTCTTCACAGGCTTTGCCCGAGCATCAGCTCAAGTATGGTAAGAGTTGCACAAGTTCTGCAGATCCATTTCATATTATTCTAGCCTTCCTCCTGGTTGCTGGTCCTGTTTGCTAATGAGCGTATTATGGAATTGTAATTAGAGGATTGTTGCTGGCCACAAATGCAGAGGCTTTTTTCTTGGTTGCTGGCCAAGACCTCTGGCAAATTCCCTCCCGGGCTCTGGGTACTAGGCCTAGGGGCTCTTCGCCCCACTTGCCCACCTCTGCCTTACACCTCTCCGCTGCTCCCTTGTAACTTTGAAATCACTGCTGGCCAGTTGAGTCAGGCCATACATCTTCACCTGAGGGGGCCCCTAGGGGACCGTGCCTAGGGGCCCCCACTTAAGAGGGCCCCTAGGGGAATATGCCTGCCCCACCCCCTTGACCCAGCCATCTTCCTGCTGGGACATGTTCAGTAACCAAGAAGTTTAGGGAGGGAGGGAGGGGCCCCCAGATGGGTGGGTGGGGGAGAGGAAGGGAGGGAGGCATCTGGGGGCCCCTCCCTCCCTACCGAAACTTTGTGGCCAGCAAAGATTCCAAAGTTACAATGTAATGGAGATTAGCATGGCCCGACTCAGCCAGCCAGCCAACTGAGTCGGGCCAACCATACATGTCCACCCGAGGGGGCCCCTAAGGCAGTAGTCTCCAAAGCAGGGTACGCGCACCACAGGGGGTGCACAAGACAATCCATTGGGTTGCAGGAAGAAAATATTAGAACTTTTATTTATACTTATTTTTTATCTAAAAAAATAAGAAAGAAATTAAGCTTTACTAATATTTAATATACGGATTGACACTGGCGCCCTCACTCAGTCCATATGTCAGACGGTCACGTGTCACGTACAGTACATGAGGTATCCTGAGGGAAGAGTGGAAGCTCCACAATGTGGAGGGGTTGACAGTGGCGCCCTCACTCGTTCGCTCACTTTCAGCGTATTGCGTCATATTGCAGTTTACGTGCGCCCAGTTAAGTGGATTTATGGATTATATTATCTAGTTTCAACTAAACTAACACGGATGATCTCCACGGATGATCTCCAGTCCAGATGATCTCCACCCTAGAGTTCTAAAGGAATTGGCCAAGGTCATTGCAGGACCCCTGGCATGGCTTTACGAGCACTCATGGTGCTCTGATGTGGTGCTGGAGGACTGGAAGAGGGCCAACGTGGTTCCCATCTTCAAAAAGGGGAAGAAGGTGGACCTGGGAAATTATAGATGTGGTAATTAAAGGCATGGGAAATTATAGGCTAGTTAGTCTTACCTCGATCCTAGGCAAGCTGTTTGAGAAAATTATTCTGGCACACATCCATGAGGGGCCAGCTGGGGACTGCATGATTAGGGGCAACCAACACGGGTTCATCAGTGGCAGGTCCTGTCAGACCAACCTGGTGGCCTTTTATGATCAGATCACCAAATGATTATGTTACAGGACCTTTCAATAGTCGGGCTTACAGCAAATCACGCTTTGCGATGTTATAGGTGGTCAGGCTCAACTTTATTAGCGAGGTGCAAATCAAAACAGAATCAATGGTGTTGTGTCCACCAGTGAGCACACACTCACCACGTCTCACGCGCCCTAGCGACACGTGAGACTGCTGTTGTGTTCTGGCGAGGTGTTTCCGGGGTTGGTCGCCGGGATCAGGTGGATCTGGTGTCCTCCCCTCCGGCTGGCTGGGCCAAAGGTTGTTCCGAGCTCAAACCGATCCGTGAGTACGTTCCGTCGGGCGCGCAAAAACTCCAAAGTTCGTAGTGCAATGTCTTTTATACCCTCAGTGATGCAGGGCGGTCTAATCGCATGTGGCACTTCTTCATTGGCTCGGAGCGGTGACTGTCACATTACTGACAGACCCTGGACTTTCCCTTGAGAAACCCTGTGTGGAAAATCCCAACCGCATGTTTCTTCTATACTGCCACCCTAGAGTCTCTTATTCACTTAGCACCTGTTACGTAAACACTATGCAAGCCTCTAGTTGGTGTATGCGAACATGGCCACCTATTACAAAAGGTTATAACACACAGCAAGTGCAAAATAATTACAACACATTAGATGCAGGGATAGCAGTGGACATAGTATTCCTGGACTTCCGGAAGGCTTTCGACACTGTCTCTCACCCCGTTCTCATCAAGAAACTGGGGGGCTGTGGTGTTGACACCCACACAGTCAAATGGGTCGCCAACTGGCTGGTGGGCCGCACCCAGAGGGTGGTGGTGGCTGGGTCCTTCTCAACCTGGAAGGATGTAGGAAGTGGGGTTCTGCAGGCCTTGGTCCTCGGGCCCGCACTGTTCAACATCTTCATCAGTGACTTGGACGAGGGGGTAAAAAGCACCCTGTTCAAATTTGCTGATGACACTAAGATGTGGGGGGATGTGGGCATGCTAGAAGGAAGCATCAGGCTTCAATCAGACCTAGACAGGTTACAAGGGTGGGTGGACGAGAATAGGATGGGATTCAACACAGACAAGTGCAAGGTGATGCACGTGGGGAGGAACAACCAGCACCATGCCTACAGGTTGGGGAACTCCCCTCTTGTCAGCACAGAGGCGGAAAAGGATCTTGGAGTCATCATTGATGCCAAGATGAACATGGGCCGGCAGTGTGGGGAGGCAGTCAGGAAGGCCAACCGTACCTTGTCATGCATCCACAGATGCATCTCGAGCAGGTCCAAAGAGGTGATCCTCCCCCTCTATGCGGCACTGGTCAGGCCGCAGTTGGAGTACTGCGTCAGTTCTGGGCACCGCACTTCAAGAGGGATGTCGACAGCATGGAGAGGGTCCAGAGGAGGGCCACTTGCATGATCAGGGGGCAGCAGGGCAGGCCCTATGAGAAGAGGCTACAGGACCTGAACCTGTTCAGCCTCCACAAGAGAAGGCTGAGGGGGATCTAGTGGCCTGTTACAAACTAGTCAGAGGGGATCAGCAGGCACTGAGGGAGTCCCTGTTCCCCTGAGCACTGCCAGGAGTGACCAGGAATAACGGTCATAAGCTGGCGGAGGGTGGATTTAGGCTGGATATCAGGAGGCGCTACTTCACGGTCAGGGCGGCTAGGATCTGGAACCAACTTCCGAGAGAAGTGGTGCTGGCTCCTACCCTGGGGGTTTTTAAGAGGAGGCTGGATGAACAACTTGCTGGGGTCGTTTGACCCCAGTACTCTTTCCTGCCATGGCAGGGGGTCGGACTAGATGATCTACTCAGGTCCCTTCTGACCCTAGAAACTATGAAACCCTCACAAAATGGACAAGTGGCTTAAAAAGATTCCTGCAAAGAAACCACGGATTGAAGATAATCCTAATAATGTGAGCACAAGTGAACAAGAAGAAAATGGCAGAGCTGACACCTCTCCTACTCCTACTCCTAGTACGAACTCTTCATCAGCCACATTACGAGGTAAAAACAATGATGATCTGACAAGAAGTCAGCCAAAAAAATTCAAAATTATCAAGACTAGTTGAAATATGGATTTACATCCACTATCGTTAACGATGAACCTCGCCCTAACTGTATATTGTGCCTTGAGATGTTAGCTAATGATAGTATGAAGTCATCACGATTAGCAAGACATTTAAAAACTAAGCATCCAGAACAGGAAGACAAACCTCTACAATTTTTTCAGCGATGTTTAAAGTCATGCGATATTCAATCCAGTACTTCACAAAATTTCACTAAACTTAATGATAAATGTTTAAAAGCCTCTTCTGAGGTTTCTTACTTAATAGTGAAGACAAAAAGCCACATACCATTGGGGAAACACTTGTTCTTCCTGCCACGGTAAAAATGGCTGAAATAATACATGGAAAACAATATGGCGACAAACTAAAATGCATTCCTTTGTCAGCAAATACTGTTGGAAGACGCAGTTATGCGTTTTTCTTTTACAAAAAGACAAGTGTTCCAAACTTGCTGACCTTTTCTGTGATGATAAGCGGCTGTCAGTAGGATGCTACCTAGCAGGTATTTTTGAAAAAATAAACACTTAATCTATCCCTTCAAGGTAACGGTGACGTTTTAACAATGAGTGAGAAAGTAACTGCTTTTCGAAAGAAACTCGTGCTATGGAGAGAGCATTTTGAAAATGGATGTTTGGAAATGTTTTCATCGTTATGTGATTTTGTTGCCGAAAACATTGTAAGTGTGTCACCTATAAAAACTCTCATATCTGCACACTTAAAAAACTTGGAAACTTGGAAACAGAATTTTCTAACCTGTTTAAAAATCTTCCAAACGAAGAGTTTCAGTAGGTTTTGAACCCACTTGTTAAAAATAGAAAAATGCAACACCTTCCGATTAGTTTGCAAGAACAGCCGATTGACGTCAGGGAAGATGAAAATTTACTAGTCGAATTTCAACAAAAACCTTTGCATAATTGGTGGATGGGATTGAAAAATGAGTATCATGAATTAGTAAGCACAGCCAACGATGCACTTCTTCCATTTGGATCTACATAGCTTTGTGAGGTATCTTTTTCAGCTTATGACAGCCATTAAAGCCAAGTATCAAAATAAACTGAACTTAGAACCAGACCTTCAAATCGCTGTATCACAAAATGTTAAACCAAGATTTTCAAAAATAATGAAGCATATTCAATCACATTGCTCTCACTAAAAATATTATTATTAATAATATTTTTTAGTAAGAGCAAAAAGGTTTTTGTACCGTTAATAAATAAAATAAAATAAAAATTATATTAAAAAATATTGTTTATTTCATCTTTATCTCATCCTCTTTTAATTTCTATTTTTGTGTATGTTTTATAATGTACATAATATATTAGTACAGTAGTACATGTATATAATTTATAAATAAATAAATATACATATATTGGGGGGGTGTGCTCAAAAATTTTTTACTGATGGGGTGTGCAGTCAAAAAAGTTTGGGGACCACTGCTCTAGGGGACCCTGCCTCCCTTGACCCAGCTGTCTTCCTGCTGGGCCATGTTCAGTAACCAGGAAGGGGTGCAGGATGCCTTCCTCCATCCCTCCGTCCCTCTCTCCCACCCACCCAACTGACTTCTGGTGGAAAATATTGTAATGCATTGCTAAAGTCTTTATAGAGTCCATGCTTGCTGCTGGGGGTGGGTGGGTTTGTGTAGTTCTCTTTCTTGTAAGAAATGCTGGCTGCACACTAGCACTGGCCAAGCACCGACCTCTCTCCATCCAATAATAGTCCACCCTGCAACTTTCCAGTAATGCCATGACTGCATAAAAGTTGCGCAGTCATCAGCTCTCCAAAAACCACCCCACTTGCTCCTGCTTGATTTCAGGGGAGGGACCTGGGAGCGGGGGGAGCAGTATGCAGCCAGTCAAGGGTGGAAGTGCAGGAGCTTTCCAGGCTGGACACAAAGCTGGTCAGGGCCCATATTTGAGATTGGTTGGCCTCCCCTCCAGGCACCTCAATAATATGTCTGGGGAAAGCCATCTGCTGCATAACACTTCTGGCCTGTCTATAGGGAGCAGAGCACTTTTTGAAACCCTGCCCTTGGCTGATTAGCAGCTTCCTGCTAGGGTGACTCTCTGAGTTAGCTGAGACCCATCTGATGAGGACATGCCAATATCTAGTGTAGGAGAAGGAGGTATTACAAATTTCTTGAATGTGGATGAAAAGAAGTTCTCCCACAATGATGCTTTCTTTGAATATACTTGATTCTGTAGAGGCCTAGAGGTAGCTGAACAGATTACCCTGGGCTGCCTTGGGAGTGCTGCTCCTCTTCCCTCTCACCTTCTCCCTATTCTTTGACAAGGCTGAGAGGAGAGATATGGCAAGGGAGGACAAAGCAATCCTGAACAAAATCTGATGAGCTCTCTTCAGTGAGGGGAGTGGGTTGCAGCCGGCGGGGGGCAGTCTGCAAACCCAGCTCTGAAAGGTGCTGCATGCAGGATTTTGTAAAGAAAACGTTGCATTGGAAAGAAAGCATTGAAAAAAAAACATTTTTGCATTGCACCTCCCATAACAGTACAGCCTGCAAAGAAAACACTCAGGAAAAAAAAGAAAAACCTGTTTTGGAGCTTCAGCAGCAGGCGTTAACCCAAACCCCCTCACCCCACTCTGCAACCATGCATATGAAATGCATTATAATGCATTAAAGATTTGCAAAAGTCCTTGCTAAAGGCTAAAGGCCCTGGGAGGTGCATGCATGAAGAAGTTGTGCAGATTGCCTGCTTGCCACTAGGAGTGGGTGGGGTTGTTTAGTCTTTTTTCTTACAAGAAATGCTGGCTGCACCCTAGCTAGCCACGCTAAGGCAGGCATGCTCTCTGAAAACCAACACAACCACCCACCCACCCCCAAAAAACATGACACATATATAGAACAAAAATAAAACACTTTATTGAAAACACTGTCTTCAAAAAATGGGATCTTCCTCCCAAGCAGATTAACAATATAAAATGTATACAATGTGTAAACAGCAAAAAAACAAACTGCAAATCTGAACATATTTCACTCTTTTCATTCATTACTGTGCTGGCTGCCACCCCCAGTGAGTTTCGCCCATGAAAGTTTTCTGCAAGGAGGGGAAAAGAGGAAGAAGAGGAAGAGGGGGGGGGGTTTGGAGCACTGTCAAAACAACAGACTTTTGCCTCCCCCCACAACACACGCTCTCTCTCGCTCTTGCTCCCTCTCTCTCGGTGGGACATATTACTTAAATATCACCCTGGATGCTGCATATCCTGAGCATCAGGTCTGGCAGGCAGCGTCCTGCCCTTGACTTTTATTCATCATGGTTCTGAAATGAAATGTGATGAAGTTCAGAAGGTTTGCAATACTGAAGGAAGCCATGTAACCACTCCAAAATTTCAAACTACCTGCAAAAAACTTACCATTATGGTGATGCTGCAGCTGTCATCAGGAGCTATGCCCACTGCAGTGGCAGGACACGACATGGGGATGCAGGGGGCGCAGGTGGCGGGTACATGGGTGGGGGCAAGGGGATAGGAGGGTACATGGGTGGCGGTGGGAGAACATACACAACAGGTGGGGGGGGCGGAAGAATTAAGAGGGGGTAGAAATTAAGGGATTATTGGCCTCCCCCATTTTAAAGTAATATTTTTTTTCTGAAAGGACCTGTCCCAACCTGAACCTATGGCCACTCCACTGCATGCTGTGAGGGAGGAGGGAGGGGTGAGGAGTGAGAAGTGAGGAGGGTAAAAAAGAACATGCAGCATCTGCTGGCTAAAGGCCAGAGCACAGCACCCCCTCATGGCGAAGGGGATTAATTAGAGGTCTTTGGAGTCTGGCTGTTTGCATGAACAAATCCATAGCTGGAGCGGTGTAACTGGAGAGCACTGCAGATTAACACATCTCCAAGTAGTGTTAGTTTAAGACACTAAATGGACTTCAGAGTGGCAGGAAATCCTGGGTCATGCAAACACAAATGCAGTTGCGGGAAATATCATTTTGTCTACACATGCCCTATGGCTCTTATCCCTTCCAGGTGATTGCCATCCAGCTGTAATGATTGAGAGTAATTGTACCCCAAATATTTTGCATTGCTTGGCTAAACAGTAACTTTCACCTGACCACCAATGCATTGTTCAGTTTAGTTACTTTGTCATGCCCGCTGCACTAAACAGGGACAATTGATTTGGGTCAATCTGACATTTTAAACAAATGTTTCCCTTTGAAGTTCTTCATCTACTACTGTTTGCTCATGCCTGATTGGGTATTTCTGTACAGCTCTCTGGTCCTGGTGTTCTTCTTTCAACAAGGGGACTGGGAGTTTGAAAAATGTCCAGGGAATGGGGTGGAACAAGAATGATCCCTGGTGTGCTGGGGAACCTTGCCTGATAGGCAAGGATAGATGGAGGTTGGAAGAGAGACAGAGACACAGAGTAAGGAAGGGACTTGCCCCACATTGTGCAGAAGGGCAGTGGCAGAGTTGGGAATGAAATCAAGACTTGAGGCTTCCAAAGAATCTGTCACAAGGTCTAATACTGATGGTGAGATATTAAGGTCTGATACTGAAGATGAGACACCTGTAAATTAATGCACATCAAAGGGAGAAATTTGGACTATTCATAAGCCTTACAGAGATCTAAATGGACTCTACCATCTCAGTGGAGAGAGCTGGGTACCACTATAGGCAGAGCAGTGGAGAACTCTACTCAGCATGCCATTGGTGTCCAAGAACAAAGAAACTGTCACAAGGCAAAATGAGCAGAAACCAAGGCAGTGGGTGCCCCTGACACCTTTCTGTCACTCCCTGGCAAGCTTTTACTTGGAGGCTGGTTGCAGTATTTGGAACTTTGGCACCACACCCAGATTGCAGGACTAGAGACAGATTGCAAGAATGGTCAAAGGCCTGAAAAAACTCTCTTGTTGAGAGACAGATAGGGTGAAAAGAGGTAAGAAGGGAGCAGGTGGACATCTATAAAATAAAGCATGTTCCAGAAAAGAAAGAGGAACATGTAAAGCAAGAACAGGGCTAGTCAATAAAATAGAAAGATGAGAAACCAAAAAACCAACAGAACGAATTGTTCTCCAACATGTATAATTAGACTGTAGGAAACACCCACAGCTGCTATAATTAATATAAAAAACATTTGCAGGGGTATTTGATCTCATGTTATAGGGCTTAAGATGATCTCTGACTCTGTGAAACCAGGACAAGACGTAATATGAGAAACAGATTATGCCACAGCTGCTACTGCAGGCTCTTAAATCTCTTGTGGCATCTGGGACCAACCACTGGACAGAGATGTGAGACCAGGCTAGAGGTAACCCAGCTCTGACCTGGGCTGGCTTTTTTTTTTTGAGTTGGAGGAGGGGGAGGGCTGTAGGGTGGGAGACAACGAGGCAGGTGGGCTCCAATCTATTCCCCCCTCCAGCTCAAGCCAGGCAAACCCCAGCCCGCAGCTTGCTCTCCCTCCCCTTTCCCCTCATCCTTTCCTGCATACCTCACTGGGGACAGAGCTGGGCTGCATCAGCCGAGCCCTAGTCATGCAACAGAAGTTCCCTAAGCTGCTCCAAAGTGGAGCATCTTCATCTGATCTCTCATTTGATGAGGATTAATTTATCATGTAATTGGCTACTTCGAAAGAACTCTGCAGCCATACACATGTGTCACAATGTGGCTGTAGAGTGCTTTCAGGGGGGCAGTTGTGTGACAAATGTAACTTCTGTCTGTGCTTTGGGTTCTGAATTTCACTCTTGTGTCCCACCTGTGAAGTTCTGCTACTTTGGAGGAATAAGAAATTTATCAGATAATTTCTTGTGTGAAAAATAGCAAAAGCAGATGCAACTCCTTGAGGCTAGAAGGGGTAAGAGACCCTGTCATTTTTCAGTGCCAACCAAGATAACAATTTCCTGGCTTGGCCTGTTACATAAAATGGTTTGTAAAAGTCAGAAAACTCAGAAAAACTAAGGTAATTTAAGCCAAAGACTGGCTAGCCATACCTAAAAATGGTATTTCTCCTAGTAAACTAGAGAAATCAAGGTACCCAAGTTGGTGTATAGGATATAGTTCTAACTAGTGGCCAGAATAATGAGGCTGTCATCCAGTATACCCATCTCCCCTCTCACTGGACACTGATACCCAAAGAACAGGTGGAGAGAAAGAACTAAGCTTCAGCCTCATTGATGCCACCCAAGCCATCACTTGGGACTCTGGGGTCCATTGTGACCCTTCTAGACCTTCACCATCCTGGTCCAGAGGGATGCCCCAGCCAAACCAGATCAGAGAAAGGAAACTATTGCTCCTTCCACTGGCATTACTCCCTCCACTGGCCAGTAAGTCCAGCTCCCCTGGACTCTGTGATGTGACTTGCACTCTTGTCCCTTCTTCTTCCATCCCTTTCTTTTTCCCACCTCATTTCTTTCCTTTCCTGTTTCCCTCTGTAGTTTCCTGTGACATTCACTTGAGTGTTTTGCCTTTTTGGGCTAATCAGATGCAGCTGCCTCCTTTCAGGTTGGCAGCTTGCTCTATAATGAGAGTCACTAAAAGGTCACCTGGGGTTCTCATCTGCCACATCTTGATGTTAAAGATTATTGCTGGGAGGAAGTTCTCTAATCCTGCCTCTCCTGGTTTTCTCTTTGGTCTCTCATTTAGGTCTTTGTCTTGGGGCTCCACCTCCCCTACACCCCACTTTACACCGACCAGCGATGACGTTAGCTCTTGGCCGAGGCTAAAGCAAAGTCAATCAGCCACGGCTGGGCCTTAGTCCTTATCTAATCTCGCTCCTGGTTCAGATGGTGTACCGTCCTTATTCAGGCTTCATGTCAGTCTGACTTGTTATTGTGTGCACCCCGGGGTGCCTTCCTTCAGGACTCTCTCTCTCTCCCCAGGGGCTACTCATGGCTTTAGCATCCTTCCTTGTTTTTTCTCTCCACAGGCTCACCGCTGTCCCAGTCTCTATCAGCTTCATCCAGGATCCACAGCTTCATGAGATGTATGTATCCTGGCTCCTCTGAGCCAGCCTTACCTGGGCATCCCAACTCTCAGGGTTGCCACCACTTGTCCCTACCAGAACACTCGTTTGCTTCCCACCACTCCAGGCTCTCAGGAGGCCTCACTTCTGGTCCTCCCCAGAAGTTGGTTTGTGGAAATTTTATCCCTCTCTCCGAGGGCGGGCCAACAAACTGACATTGGCACACATGCACAAAGCGTGCCCATGCTGGTGTGGAGGAGCGCGTTTGGCCTTCAGCGGCATTTTGCTGCTGCCATTTTTCCCTCTGCTGCTGCACTGGCAAGGCTTGTCTTCTGGCAACAGCATCTCGTCACCCTGCCTTTGATCTTTGGCAGCATTCTGTGGCCGCCACTTTTCTCTCTGCTCTGGTGTCAGAGGTAAGTTTTGTCTCATGGCAACATCTCCACCACATCCTCATTTGAAAAAAGAGAGCCTGCTTTCACTGCAGAACTGTGTCTTTCACAGCACTATGACCAGAGGCAGTAAAAAGCAGTGTCCAAAGCTGCCTGGTGCTGGTGCTGGTGCTGGTGCTGGTGCTGGTGCTCTGAGTTTCAATGGGCTGAGCAGACTGGGCTTTCGGACTCTTTGCTTAGCAGTCCCTGTAGAGTCAGCATAAGGGGCAGGAGCTAAATTTCCTATCCTTATGATCCTGTTCTCTCCCATTTTATGTGAATTTGTCTTGTTTTGTCTCCAAAAAGCAGAATCAGACACAACAGCAGCAGCAGCAGCAGCAGCTTCAGCCATCTCAGCTATGTACTTTTTTCCCCCCCAAAATGGACAAAAAACATCTAAATGACTGTAAAAAAAAGGGGGGGGAGTTTCCTGTAAAGCGCCTTTCAAGATAATGGGATATATGAGAGTACAGGATATTTTCAATATGAAAACCTTAACATTTCAAATGCTTTATTCCTTTTCCCTCTTTTTTTCTTGTATCCTCAGTGACAGGCAAAAGGATTTTCAATGGATTTTCAGGGGCTGAGCAGACCAAGGGCACTGAGCCTTTTTAACTGTGTGACTTAGGCAGTGCCAGGCTCACATTAGCATTCACATTAGGGGCAGGCAATTATTGTGGCTGGAGGGCTGCTTAATGAGTTGTGATGAGCTGGCAAGGGCCACAAGGGTAGCCTCACCCCTTGACAGGTGTCCCACCCCCTGTTCACCATCTTGGGATTGTAAGTCTCACCCCTAAACCTTGACCTTTGCCACTGGAAATACCTCCCCTTGCCCCCCTTGTAGTACTCCTTTTGGGAGGAGGGGTTGCCATCTCGGAACCAGAAAAAAACAAATCATATGCTAAAAGTCAAACACGTATTATAACATTTTAGTTTTATTACAAAAAATATTTTTGCCATGATTTGTGTTTGTTCAGTGCATATAGAGGTGATTACATAGTAACTCAAACATAAAGTCTTACTCTGGTGTATTGCATGTGGGGGGTGAGGTTAGGGGTGGGGGGTGTATATCTTAGGGTGTGGGGGGTGTTTGTGTGGGGGTAGGGGGTTGTGAGGTGCTGGGGCCGTGTGTGGGGGACAATAGGGTATGTTGGGGTATGTATATATGTGGGGGGTTGCAGGGGTTGAGTGGCATTTGTGAGTGTGAGGGAAGGTGGAAAGGTGTGGGGACCCCCCCACACACTCCCCCCACATGGCATAACAGCCCCCACCAGTGGCAGCAGCAGCAGGTTGAGGTACTCGTGCCCCGTGCAGCCGCTGCCACCTAGCAGGAATGCTGAGCATGGCAGCAAGGACCACAGCTTGGCAGGCCCACCTCTATCGCGTGGGGCTCTGCAAAATGCACATGCAGCTCTGCACCACTGGGGGAAGCCCCACATGATGGAACCATCTGCCTTCACTGTCCCCTGCCCAGCAGGTCCCGGGACTCCACCAGAAGTGGAGGGAGCCTCATCCCCTGCTTCCCTGCAAAGTCCCAGCACCAGCCAGCAGCGAGCACCGGAAGCATCCAGCTCTGCCATGTGGGGCTTCCTCCAGTGATGCAGAGCTTCATATGCACTGTGCATAGCCCCATGCAACAGAGGCAGACCAGCTGGGCTGCACTCTTCACCCCTATGTGCAGTGTTGACCAGAGCCATGTGCAGCTGGATGACACAGCCTGTGCAGGACACAATCGCCCTGAGCACCCCTGCCTGCTGCTGCTGGCGGCAGGGGCTGTGCGCCATGGAGGGGACTGTGTAGGGGGTCCCCACACACTGCCCACCCGAGGTCCATGCTCCTCCCACCCCCCTGGGTGGGGGCTTCATGCTGCCACCAGCCCCATGCTCCTGCCCAGCTGCAAGTCCTCCCATCCCCACTGCTTCCCTACCTGCTGCCCGGAGCGAGCAGGACACCAGGGAAGCTGAGCAGGTTCCCCCGGCAGCTGCAGCAGTGGCAGCAGCAGCCCTACACAGAAGCTGCATGTTGGCTGGGCCAGGCCCTTCCACCCAAGAGGGTGGGAGCAAGGCACACAGACTGGGTAGAGTACAGTTAGTAGGTGGGCACCTGCAGGCCAGATGAAATTGCCTGGCAGGCCGAATCCAGGACATGGGCTGTATTTTGCCTGCCTGTGCATAAGCACCTTTCACTCTCCAGCCCTTATTCCACTGGAATTAACACTGGAATAAGCACATTTCCTCATTCAAGACGATCAGGAAGCACAGGTGGCTTTTTGGATCCTGGCTTTGATTCGGAAGATCTTAACCAGACTTGAGTTCTTCAGGTGTAATGTAGTGTCACCCTGTATGGAGCAGAGTCCTGGGAACAGAGTAAGTCCATTCATTGCCAACAAGGTAACTTTCAATGCAGATGTGTGTGCAGAAGATTTTGAAGCAAAAGGGAGAGAGTAAGTAATGAAGAGTTCCTATAATGGGCACAGAGACCTATTATAATACAAGTACTATTGAACAAGAGCTAGATATGGCCTAAGGATACCTGGCTGCAGGCTGCCTAAACAAGCATTTCTTTGGTGACCCCCCAGTACCAAACTCCTTTAGCCATGGTGCCATTATGTCTAAACAAAATGTTCCCAGCATACGGTGAGTGAGTGCTCTTTGACTTTTGCAGTGGGGGGATGAATGGTAATGATGGGCATCAAGTCAAATATGGTGGCATCAGAAATGGCCTTTGCATGTGACTTCTTAATAACCAGTTTGGGGGCTGGAGGAACTTGAATATCACAGCTTCTCTTTCAAACAGCCTCTCCTTCTGTTCATGCTACACTGTGGTAAGGTTTCTAGGCATTTATTAACCCTAAATTATTTCTTTGCACAACATAGCAAAAATCACAAACTTGGAATACTTTTAACCCAAAATTACTGGTACATTTTTAACCCAGTATTTCAACCTACATGCTTTTCCTGTGGAATAAAAGACTCTCTCTAGTTGCCAGTAGACAGGGGAGAACTCATTCCTATAAACCTGAGCCATCTGCAAACTTTCCTTCAAGAGCTTAATCTTCTCTTGCCAAATTTTTCCATTCCTTCCTCTTCATGGGCAAGATCCCTCTGTCCTCTGCTAGTGACAAATGCAAGGAAGTGCAGGGTGGTGGTAGCTCTCCATCAGCTCCCAGGACCATTTCTCACCAGTTTTTCTTTTCCAAGGGGTCAATTCTCTGTCTAAGGTCTTCCAGTACATTTTCCCCAGCACAGCACCTGCAAACACCTGCAGGGCTTGGCCAGTAACCTCTGAAGAGTGAAGAAAGAGTTAAGTGACATTGTAAGGGCTAAGAACAGATGGAGCAGGAAGGTGGACGTAGATCAGAGAAAAAGGATTTCTGGAGATTTTTCAGCTGTGCAGGTGGCCATTCAAAAGCCTGGGAAGCTCTTGCATCTGCTTGTGCCATTATTTCTCTGCTGTAAGTAAAGCTTACCCCATGGTGAGTTGGGTTACTACCACACACAGAGAGAAGCTCTTCCTATGGCTGGGAGTTGTTTTTACTCAGTCCCCTTGGCAAAACACCCATAGACTGATAGTGCCCAAGGAATCAGAGCTCTCTTCATAGTGCTTAGGGTTGGAAGGGACCTAAACAGATCATCAGGTCTGACCCCCTGCCCCGGGCAAGAACGAGTGCTGGGGTCATAACACCCCAGTCAAATATCTATCCAGCCTCCTCTTGAAGACCAGGAAGGTAGGAGAGAGTACCACCTCCCTTGGGAGTCCATTCCTCTTCTTTGCAGGCTTCACACCATACTTAAGGGATAGCAGCTGTGGCCAAAGGAATTTGGTTTCCTGTCTTCTCATCTTCCCCTCTGCCATGACCTCTGCCTTCTGCTGTTTTCTCTAACAATGTTGATGTGGGAAAAGGAACACTGGAATATTGACTGAACCAAACAAATACAGGGTGGGAAGGAGGCAGGAGGAAGGAATTGGCTTGTGTACAACAAAAATAGGATTTTTTTTAAGGTTTTTTATCAAAGCAAAAAATATGTCCATGTATATAGTAGGAATAGGCTGCAATTAGATCTGGACTGGTTACAGGGGTGGGCAGGTGAGAACAGGATGGGTTTCAATACTGACAAGTGCACGGTACTGCACCTGGGGAGGAAGAATCAGCACCATACCGACAGGCTGAGGAACTCCCTTCTTGTCAGTGCAGAGGCAAAAAGGGATCTTGGAGTCATTACTGACTCCAAGATGAACAAGAGGGTCCAGAGGAGGGCCACTTGCACAATCAGGGGACAGCAGGGCAGGCCTTATGAGGAGAGGCTACGGGACCTGAACCCATTCAGCCTCCACAAGAGAAGGCTGAGAGGGGATCTGGTGGCTGTCTATAAACTGGCCAAGGGGGACCAGCAGGCATTGGGAAAGTCCTTGTTCCCCCAAGCACTACTGGAAGTAACAAGGAATAATGGCCATAAGTTGACAGAGCCACTACAGACTAAAGCTAATGAACCCTAAAGACTAAGGCTAAGGTCAAGCAGAGGCCAGGACTGTGGCATATGTACCACCTGTCAATGTGGGAGCACATAGCACTCATGAGGGCAGTGTTGCTACCTGTATTTCTGTATACCACACTGGTCTTCCTCCTCTCAGAGCAGGTCATCCACAGAATCCAAAGAGCCATGTACATTTTTTTTCTGGGGCTCCAGATGAGAGAAGCTGGAGAGGGCCACACTGTACAAAGCAAAATGGTCTGGGGACAGAGGAATCCCAGACACCCTGCTGTTCTTCTGGACCAAGTACACAAGCCAGATCTGCAGACAGGTGATGGAGACAGAATCCAAAACAGCCTGCTTTGTAAAGTATGTTTCAGGATACCTGCTATGGCAATGGCAATTGTACATGATGACCAACGTGAGGCGGAATTGGAAGAGGGGTGTGTGAAGGGAGGGATGGGAAGGAGATGTGGAAGCCATCCCTTGTGTGCTTGTGACAGCTAAAGTTGAAGCTGATGGACATGTGGACATGCAGACACATGGGAGCCTTGGGTGCATGGTGTGGTGGGCCAGTAGGGGGCACTCCTGCATTGAGCCACCCACCTCCCTGCGCCCAACCACCTTCCAGGCTCCGAGTGCCTCCCTAGGGGTGCCTCGCATCCGGCTGACCCCCTTCCTGGAGCACACTCACTAGCCTGGGGGTAACGTAAGCTGCCACCACCCCAAGAAGGGACTGTCTTGGCTCTGTGTCCTCGGGGAAACACAGGCCTAATTGTCCTACGGGTACTTGACCCAGTACAGGCACTTGGGGCACTTCCCCAAGTTGGGGGCCAAAAAAGAAAGTCTCCCTTAGTCCGCAGACCTAAGGGGCCTCTTAGGCATAATTTAGACCCACCTCTCAATAAGTCTCGGTCACAAAGAAGAACTTTATTGATTACAGGGGTAGGATGAAAATAGGGTACAAGATAGAGCAATATCATAGAAATCCCATAGAGCAAAACAGTCTGGCTGAGGTAGCCTTTTGATCACGCATCTGAGTTACTGCCAGCTAGATATCTAACCAGATCTCGAGTAGCTTACTCACAAGCATCATCCAGGGGCTGTTGAAGATTCCCTCTGGAGGCAGGCCGTTCCTAGCTCATGAGTTATGGGGGAGAGAGCCAGTTTCAGATGGTAAAGCTCCTCTCTGAGTCCCCCATATGGCTGCTGCCCTCTCCTCCTGGGCAGTCTTAACTTATATAGCCCCTGTGACCTCATTTATCTGGTCCAGTGGAGGCCAGCTCCAGTTGGCTGTCGGCCAACCAATTTGAAATACATCACTAGTTGCCGGGCAGACTCTAGCCCACCAGGTAGAAGCCCCTCACCCAGGTAGCTGATACCAGTCACGTAGGCAGAGGGAGCAGGTTTCCCCCCTCATTCAGGAAAGTATCCATCTCAGGTTACCTAAAGAGATAGGGTAAGGGTGTGTCTCCTCTGCTGGGCCCATCCTAATCACATTGTCACAGCACAGAGATTTTGGGGAGAAACAAGGGTGGCTTCCTGCCACACATGGTATGGTCACTGTAATGGGAATAAGAATGGTGTAACTGTAAAGGTGTCTTTTGGATTGTCAAGTGAACCATAGCAGTCATATATATTTATTTATATAGAAATAAATATTTTTGCAAAAAAATGTACTATATACGAGGAGGTATAAAAGTGTTGCTTAAAACTGTGTTTATGAGGAACCTGCACTAAAACTTGCAGCAGTTTCAAGAAAAGTGAAATGCATCAGTTCTGGATGAACTAAGTCTATGGGTACCTGTAATAATTTGCCTATATGCAAATTATTATAGGTATGTTTATTTCAAGGTCAGTGTTTTCAGATTTGCTCTTCATTTCCATGTGCTCAGGGACAGGAGGGTCTGACAGTAAGGAGGAGGGAAGGGGCTGCAGAGGAAAAAAGTTGGGGACAGTAGAGGGCAACCTGACCCCAAAATATATTTTCCTTGCTATAGCAGTGGGAGGGGGACAAATTCAAGGCAACCCTCCAATAATTTAATTCTATACCTGGAAAATTATAAGATTTATAATTATAAGATTTTCCATATATGAAATTTAATTATAAAGGGTCATCTTATATTCAAATAAATGGTGTATTACTGCTTCTATTACTGCCAGAACTGCAGTCACTACAAGAATCTGATGTGACCCCTAAATAGTGATAAAGAGAGCAAGGAGGAGGTGGAGTGACTATAGAGAAAGGGGCCTGAGACTCCTGCAGCTCTAACTAGCTGAAGTGGAAGGGCCACACATTAACAATGTTGCCAGGCAGATGACTGCAAGTTTGGAAATTTCTTCTTGACTCACAAAGGTCTGAAGGGACAGAAAGACTTCTTGACACTTCTCTGCTAAATTATCCTGAGTCACCAACATTACTCAAAGGGGCTCTGATGAAACCCTGAATTGGAACAGATCTGTGCACAGATCCCTGCAAATGGAAAGTTCTGGGATTTGGATATAAAGGCAATAGCACGTGACATGATGGGGAGTTTGCTTGGCTGAGCACTGAATGGAATCAATGAGAACAGCCAGAACTGCTCATGGCTCATTTGCTCTGATGCAAATAAAAGTAGACGTTCATCCTCTAAGGTTCCTGAGCTCCAGATTCAGGAGATCCACTGCAAACTCAGGGTCATACATGCAGAGGGTCTGGTTCAGGTCCCTAGCAACTCAGGGTGGAGCTGTCTCCTTCAGTGGAATCCCCAACTGCTGTGAAGGCAGGACCCCACAAGCTAAGTTAATACAAGCTCTGGAGCATTTTCCGTGGAGCTAGTTGATCAATCCCAAAGGCAGCATCCCTCTAAGAGCTTGTTGTTTCATGTCCCTCCTCCATCATACTGTGGGTTCACCATGTGTTACGGGCTCCATATAACTGCCAACATACCTGTCTTAGATAAAGCAATCAATACATGTGCTGTAGAGCCTTGCTGGGGAATTCAAGAACTTTCTGTGGTTTCTGGATGGCTTTTCAGCAAGGCTGAATTCATCCCTCAAGGCAGATTGTTCTGATATGAATGTGTGCCTGGCTGCTGGGCTGTGGTGCTCAGATGCAAAGTCTGCATAACCCAATATGCTGAACCCACAGCAATGCAGAGAACACTGGGCACACAAGCAGAATGACTCCTGACAAGCAGAGTGCACCATGGGATGTCGTTTTAAAGAACCAATCAGCACATGCACACAAGAGGTTTCTGTCATTGTCTGGGAGCTAATATTTGCAGCCAGAATTAATTTAGGAAGTACCCAGAGGGAATTACTGCCACTCCTAGCCCTACGGTAGTTGGGTCCTGGTTATTGGAAAGGGCACTTTTTTCCACATGGCACAATGCATGCATAGCCCCCTTTTGGATTAGAGTGCCAAGGAAAACTCATGAGCAATGGCACTAACTTCATCTCTTGTATTTCCAGGTGGTTCCACATGATGGGTCATAGGGCTGCTGATTCAATTCAGAGGAGATTTGGCTCGATTCGGGGACTGAATCTCCAAATCTGAATCGAATCAGGAGACCAAGTAAAAGCTCCGAATCAATTTGAAGCATCTGAATTGATTTGGAAAAGCTTCAGAAAAAGATTTGGCCGATTTGAAGATTTGGCCTTAGACTAAACAGGCAGTTGACAGCTGCCTCCAGCTGGTAAGTCTGTTGGGGTTGAGGGAGAGGGAAGGGAAGGAGCAGAGGGGATGGAGGGGCTGGGGCTGGGGCTGGGGCTGGGGCTGGGACAAGTTGCCCACCTGAGGCAGGAGGAGTGTTACTTGGGGAGGAGGATGGGGAGGCGCAGGATGCAGGCACGGCATAACTGGGAGTGGGGGCTCTGCCCTGTTGCCGCCCGGAGTGAGCCATGCTTGTATCGTGTCCCCTCCTTCCCCTCCTGGTGCTGGCTGGTTAACCCCCATATCCCCCACAGCTCCCCCCACTAGGGCAGAGGCAGGCACAGCCACAGGAACTGCAGAAGAAGGCCCCATGGCTACGCCCATCCCCCACCCAGCCCAGCCTCCCAGTACTTTAAAAAAAAAAGCCCTGCACTCACCGGCTCTGGCAGCAGCAATCAGGGCCTCTGAGGGCTCATGACAGAATGTCCCCCATGCAGCACGGGGCTGTGGGGGGTAGTGGGAATTGCTCCCCTAGCCTGGCACCTGCATGGCAGCTGCCTGATAGCGTGGGTGCAGTGCAGCTCAGCAGGGTACCATACATTGCCAGGGAGCTAGGGTGGCTCCCTGTATCAGCTGCAACTCCTGGATCATTCCCCAGCTCTTTCCAAGGGGGGCACAGCCCCTGGATCTTCACAGGGTTTCAGCAGACTGCTGCTGCTGGCTGGGGAAATACCCCAGACCTGCCACCTTCACCAGCTGGCAGCAGCATCCTGTTGTCATTGTGCATCATCCAGGGCCCATGCCCCCCAATCTCTGAATTGAATCACTGTCCTCCAAATTGGCTGAATCTGACTCCAAATCGAATACTTCCCTATTCGCAAAAGCCTAATGGGTCACAGTTTCTAAGCATGTAAGGATCAGGAGAGATGAATAGAGTCACTCAACAGCTAGGAACCTAGGGTTTCTTTAAATGTATTATTATTTATGTGGCTTGAAGCTGTCCAAAAGAAGTGTTGTAGGCTATTGGAAAGGGTCTGGCTTTTTGATTGTACAGTGGAATCAGTAATCGGTTTGTTACTCTTAAAACTGAAGCTTGGTCTTTGTCTCCTCTAGCAGATTTCCCATGTGTCCAGAGATATTATAAATACTATGAATTTGTACAAATTACAGCTGAGGGGACTCTCATTAGGCACGTATATCTGTTCCTGTTATACAACTCTTGTTTTTTATATCAATCCAAACAATTAATATTATTTTAGTAGCACCTACAATCAAGGTTAGAACCCAGAATATATTGGGTGCCACACACACAACTAGTGAAAGCAAGTCCCATCTCAGAAAGGCTCCTGCTGGAGAAATAAAGTGTCTTTGTCCTGTGTCACCCAGGAGACCTGTGGCAGAGCTTGGAACTCTCTCTTTGTCTGCTGACTCCATCACGAAGCCAAGAATCTCAGGGAGAATGGGGAGAATGGCGCTTCCTTAGATCTACAACTGACAGCTTCAATATAAGACGGAGGCCACGGTATGATAATATTATGCTGCCTTAGCTACAAGCCCGAGCTCTCATAAAGGTATGAGGCAGAAGTGATAAGCCTGTAATTAAAAGCTGTGTTGCAATAATTATGGGGGGGTCAGAGTTAAGGTTGTGCATAAACCTTACAGATTGTCAGCTCCTGGTTTCTGAGTGCTCAATCTTAATGTAGCAATGATTGTTTAACAAAATGAATTAGTACATTCCCAGTGAGGGTAATTGAATGGCATTCTTCCTGGCGGATTAGTGCCAGTGAAAACAAATGCTGTTGCATCCTGAAAGCAAGAGACTTGGATTTTATCCAATACATTGTTACTCTTCTGGCACGTTATTGTCATTTAAATGACACAAGTCTCCCCTGCTCCCTTTAATCACTGTTAAGGCCCTGCAAATTATATTCCTAACACAATCTGGCCGATTTATGACAGTCATGACCAGAAAGTCAAGAGAATTCATAGTGTCATGAGAATTCATATATCCCCTCCATTATAATCCTATGCCTAAACTCAGGTTGTGTTCAGTAGTGACAATTGCTTAATATCCCACCATTTTACGCCATCAAAATTAAAACCCTGTTCTCATTGCTGTTAGGAGAGATTTACTTGCAGTGCATTTATTTAGGCACTACGTTTCTCTGTGCACTGTATGAGGACATAAACAGAGTATGATACCTGATAAGCAAAAGTGACACAGCTGGAACTGAAGCTATGTGGAAGCTAATTTGTTCTGGTCCTAGCTGTAGTGGTCTTTGCCACTAAACACCTCTTTTTGTTCACCTGTGATTTCATAGATCAAGGCAGTCAATAGGGGGAGGTACTGAGTAAACTTTTCAGAGTTCTGTTTTGTTCTCCTCTCTCCCTGCTTCAGCTTCCCCATCTGAAAGATAGAGGCAGTGGTACTGACCTGAACAGGAAAGTACTGTGAACAACACTGGTGTTAGATGACATGTAAGAGCACCTGACCACTACCCCATTCTCAAGTGCAGCAGCCTCTGCTGCCAGCCTGCGGCCATTCCTTGCAGTGACTATGGAGTTCAAGGTACCAGCACACCTTAGATTTCCAGATGGGCCCTGGTGTCCTCTCACTGCACTCCAGGTGATTACAGGGGCTCCTCTGTGGAGCCATTGCCACGGGCGTGTATATAGCGAGCTTCATGGACACCCCAGTCTCCTGCCCCTTCGGTGGGCAGAGGGAGACCCTGGCACACATGAAACTCAAGTGTGCCAAGCTACAGCCCCTCCACCTCCAGAACCTCCTCCTGAGGTGCTGGGTAAACTTCACCTCCCACCTTTTTATTTTTGGGCACCCCATCTGTGGCCCAGCCAAGTCCCGGAACCTCCTCCTGGCCCTGGCCAAGTAGGCCCTGTACATGACCAGGAAGGAGGCTCTGGCTGGAAAGGTGCCCAGGGACTGCAGGGCTGCTTTTTTGTCACTTGCCCATGCACATTTTTGGGCAGAGCACCAGTGGGTAGCATCTACTGGCTCCATGGATACCTCTGAGGACTGGTGGATGCAGCCCGGGGGTCTCTGCTCGGTGTCCCCCTGGGGCGCACTTATTTTCACGTTTTGACTCTTTGACCCACACAACACTCCTATCCTTTTTTTTTTCATTAGTTGTCCCAAGAATGTATTTGTACCACTCACTCCTTAGCCCCACATGGGGTTATTAGTTAGCCAGGTGGACCTTAGGGCCCACGGTATGAGTGTTACAAATAGACAGGTGGTCACAGGGTGGACAAGTAGGAGTGACCTGTCAGGCTGTAAACCTTTCCTACAGCCTCCTGGTTAAATAAGGGAGGTTCTTGAGCCTTGCTAGCACCAGCAACAACAGCTTCTCTTGGACTTTGAGCAAAAGGCTCCAGAGAAGTCAGTGGGCTGCACAGAGAGTCACTCATGCACTGCTGCCCCGGCTGGACCCTGCTTTATTCCTGCCCCCCGGGCTCTGCCATGATACCATGTCACTCTTTGACTTTGCCCAGCAAAGGAGAAGGGCTAGAACACCGAAGCTCAGAGCCGGCATAGACCTAGGATAGCACTTTGTCTCTATGCCCCATTTATTTATTTATTTATTTAGTATATGCATATTCTGCCTTCCTTAAAATTGGCTCAGGGCATCTTGCAATAAAACCAGTTACATTGTAATGACAGATAAAAATATTATAGTAAGATAATGTGTAATAGAACAAATCTACCAACAAACGTAACCTCATCTGCTGAAGATCTGCCAAAAAAATAATTTGAGTGCTGTAACTACTACTGGTAACACTCTGACACAGGTTCTAGGAATTGCATGTCCCCTTCTTGCCACCTTTTCCCTTGGGAGACCACCCCAGTTTCTGCCTGCCACCACTTCAACCCCAGCGAAAGATTGTACTGTCATACATCAGCCCATGCTGTTCACCAGCTCTCTCCCAAGTCCCAGCACCTGTGACCAGGCTCATGGGTGTGGGGACAGTCAAGGACATGAACAGAGTTATTCAGAGCTGGGTACAGGATGCAGTAAGGGAATTGCCCCACCAGAATGGGGTTGATGGTGGGGGTCACAATCTGTCTCTGTCCTGAGAGCAGAAGTTCCCTCCTCTGGAGACCAGAGCAGCATGGGGGAAGGGGATTCTTTCCTGGGACGACATCTAGGATCCCACAAACAAAGGGGCATCAAGAATCTCTCTGGGCTGGCATGCCTGCCAAGGGGCTGTCTTGTCTGGCACCTCCACCAGGCTGCTGTCTTGTGTGTATCAGCTGCCACCACTGGGGGCTATGTAGTGTAGCAGTATTCATGCCTCACTGAAACACTTCCTGGTCTGCTGCCATGCCCTGGATGGATCTTTATGTGACACACAATTTATGGTCCTGGATTGGTGCTTGGGGACCAGGTCGTCATGGGCATTTGAACACCTAAAGCCCTGAGAAATCAATATTGGACCAACTGTGGGGCTGAATGGAATCCCCCCAGCTGCCTCTGCTGCCATCTTTGGTGATGCTGATTGATGTAGCTCACCCTGATGCTACAGCACTGGCTGGGCTGCAGGGATAAGGAGGGAGGGACAATGTCTGCAAGCCCAGTTTGTCAGCTCAGGTCACAGTACCAGGACCTGCACTGCAAGAACCACTACAAGCGGAGCTTTCCAAGGATCCCTGCAAAAGGCTTCAAAAATGGGGGAATCCAATTCCTCAGAAATTTTTTGATTTTCTTCCCCTGGGGGAACCAGTTTCTGTGACACCCTCAGGAAATTCAGACCCAAGGCATCCCACTAACCATGAGTCCCAGGGAGAAGGGGGAGAGCTTATATAGCCTGAGCTCTGCTGCCATCCTTTATTTCCTGGCTTCGCTCTGATAATATCTACACATTGCACACTGGAGAGTCACCCCACTGTGGACAGGCCATTGCAGAGAAGGAGGTTCATCCCAAAAGGCTGGAAGCATGCCATGTGTCTATGCATCTACCCCCAAAATGAAGCCTCGGACGAGTTCTCTTTAGTGAAGATACAAAGAAATGAGGTGGTGCCCCTTTGAGGCTTACCTTGCTGGCCTGGCCTCTGAATTCAGTCCTTGATCCCAGCAGGACAAGACATCACAGAAAGCCTCTCAGGCCACAAAGCTAATGAACACAGCTCTGGATAGGCTCTGCACTGCTTCTTGCCCACACCTTTCCAGCAGCGTGAACAGGACAGCTATGTGCTCCCTATTTTGGCCTGGTGCTCCCAGTTCCATCTTGGGGTATGGTGTCCTCATAGGCAGGATCTCCTGGAATTGTGGGTCCAGGATCACACCCATGGCACAGGAAGCCATCTCCATCAACTGCTTCTCAGCCATGCAGCCAAACCATGGCTGTGACCTCAGGAAAAGGCTGCTAAAGAAATGAGCATGGAGACATGAGAGGGCATGTTTGGGGCTCAGTCTCACATCCCTGTCCTATGTTTGTTTTCATTTCTGCCCTCTTTTTAACAATACTGGCAGGACTTGTATAGAAGGAAGTTTATTTCAGCTACAATAATAGCATGGCTAACACATCAACCTCCACAGACCTGCATGGCACATGGTTATACCTTAGCTTAAACATCACTGGAACTGGTAAGCATAACCACTGTCCTTCATTTCACATCTTGCAGAGGGGATGTTCCCAGCAGCGTTTGATTGGGGTATGCACATAACTGAGTGAGAAAGGAGGAGCCCATAGTAAGGGAGGATAAAACTCCAGGCACTCCATGGACAATATCAGTGTTGTAGGGCTGTGCAAAATGGCACCATTCCATTGCACCATGAGCTTTACCATTTCAACACAACAGTGTTTTGTATCAAATTTCATTTTGAGTCGAAACAGCTGTTCCGTTCCATCCTGTGGAAACAGAAAGGCTGTTTCGATGCTGTTTCAATGTTCTGCTGGGGATGGGAGCATCAGCCCAGCTGGGCTGACCTTCCATCCCTAGCTCTAGATCATGCTGGGGGGGGGTGAAAGGCAGCCCAGCTGAGCTGCTTTTCCGTCCCCCACGCTAGATCGCACTGGGGGTGAGAGGCAGCTCAACTGGGCTGCTTTACTTCCCCTTGCCGGATCTTGCACTGGGGATGAGAAGTCAACCCAGCTGGACTGACTTCCCATCTCCACCCTATGGTGTTTTCAACTTTCGAAACATTTCCACCAGCCTCATTTTGTTTCAAGGCTATTTCGACAGCCTTTTTTTGTTTTGATTTTGCTGTTTTGACCTCGAAATTGGTTGAAACAGTGTCAAAACAAAACGGAGGGCAAAATTTCACACAGCCCTACAGTGCAGCACTCTGCTGGAAGGGGCATGGGATTGGAGCACTGACACTGTTTCTGGGACTGTGTGCATTCCTTATAAATAAAACAGGGTGATGCCAGCAATACCCATCTCTACTATCAGTGTCTCCTCCTAACAGGAGCAACATGCAAGTTTTGCCTGGCTGCTCAATGGGAGGGGCCAATAGGCAGTACTCCATGCATGAGGGTCAACAAGCTCTACTACAGGTTTTTTCAGACCCAGTGGGTGAATTCAGCTTTCTGGCACTTGACATGCCCTTACTGTCCGTTGACCAGAAGAAGGTAGGGACAGTTGCAATAGCCTCTGATATTGCTGCACTCTGACATGAACATGCTGGCTGTCCGGGCACTGATAAGAAGTGGGGGACAGTCAGAAAGGTTCAGGAGGCAGGTGGGATCATGCTCTACTTGAGTCCTGTAGTGACCTGACCCCATTCAAACTGGGTGCTCCATTATTCAGAGAGATCCACCATAACCAGCCATAACTGTGCTGAAGATGGTAGGAAACCGGGGGTTATCTGGTGGCTGCTGCCTTGTGTGGCCTCTGCCACTGAGTAGGGGTCATGACATCCAGAAGTGCAGACAATAGAAGTTAGGCCATTTGAGTAGGGCCTTAGGCTCCAGTCCTTCCCTAACTGCCCTCCTTGGGCTCTGGGCTGCCTTATCCTAGGGCAGTTGTTCTCAACCATTTTAGACTCAGAATTTGCCAGCATTTAGATTTCACTCCTTTTTTCACTATGGAAAAATAATAGAGTAATTCTTCTGTTGCAAAGGACTCAGAAAGACTACAACAGATCAGAATGTTTTTGATACTATTTGTCACCTCTGGGTTTATTTTGTGAAGTGTGAGTATGTGTTTTCTCATGTAACAGTGTAAATATTGTGTGGTACCCCCTTAAAAGGATCTCCTGGCTCCTAAGGGTGCTGTAGCACTCTGGTTTAGAATCATGGCCATAGGGGAAGTTGGCTGGTCCCTCTACACTCAGTGCATACAGAGGTGAGGGGCTTTATCAGGTGAGGCAAAAGCTATTGGCTCCCCTTACCTAATGTCTCCTCTTTCAGAAGCTGCCAGCTAGTTCTTGAGGGCCCGGGCTGGGAGGGCTTTTGCAAAGATCCATGGATCAGAGTTCAGTGCTGTGCAGGAGCTTGTGGGGGCAGCAGCATGGGAGCTGGGTCTTTCTGGAGCAGAGGAGGCCAGTCACACTAGTTCCTGAGTGTGATTCCAGGAAGAATCATTGCTCTTGAGAGAACTGGAAAATGGAGCAGGGACACACCTGGAATCCAGCAGACCAGCTCCTCAGTCTGAACAGAGCATGTGAACAGCAGAACAGGCCTGCAGCCTTGCATGCAATTCCAGTCCTCACCACCCCAGCTCCACTCAGCCCCAAGGGTGCAGAGCCAGCCCCCTCATCCATCTTCCCTTGCTGAGCTGCTGCCAGCACTGACACAACTACTTTCACACCTCCTCATCTCAAAGCTCAATACATGCCTGCCAGCAAGTTACTGGAACTGCCGGTGCCAGTGACAGAAGGAGATAAATGGGGCAGAAGGGAACCTGGGCTGAGGCATGGGAGGGGGACAGTAGAGGCCTATGTTTGCAGGTGGTGCTTCCCATGGGACACTTCCAAACAAGTGGTAATGCTGAAGGGGAGCAGGGTTGGACAGCAGAGCCCTGTCCCAGAGGGGTGGGGAATGCAGTGACAGGTGGGACACGGCCACATCTCAGTCCCAGCAGGGCATGGGGCAAGACTTAAAAGAAGGTCTGTAGCTCTTTCTCTCTAACGGTAAATCCCAGTGAACAGGCAGGGAGAAACCAACAGAGCAGAGAGGTGGTGCTCCTGTGTCAGCACGAAAGGCTTCTGGGCGATGCAGTGGGGCCTTGGTGCTAGACGGCTGCTCTCTAAGTAGATGCCGGCAGAACATCTCATGTTCAGGAGAACCCAAATCCTGGTGCTGAGTTCTGAAATCCATGACAAGGAGCTTTCAGTTGCTGTCACTATGCCAGTAGATCCAGGATGCTAGGCTCCAGTAGCATCTCTGACTGGGGGCTGCTAGGGGGCTGTCTTGCAGCCTGAGGGTTCCTCAAACCCTCAGTTCATGGGTGGGTTGAGGGCCACCTCACAGGAACAGAGGCTTCCAGTGGTTTTCACAGGACAGAGCTGTGCCTACATTTCCAGGGCAGTGTCAGAACAGACAATGCAGATGCATCTTGACCCCAGTGGGACAGGAAAGCCATGGCATGACCATTGCTGAACACTGGGGACCCCCTATGGATGCAGCAAGCAGGTGACACAACAGTGGCTCCATGTCCAAGGCTCCAAGAGTGAAATGCAGCAGTGGGAACAGTCATGCCTCTGAGCAGAGGGCTCCATCACATGCAGATAGGCCCTGTGCCTGCTCCAGTGCTGCTACTGGCCCTGCCACTGTCATCCAGCAGAGTCCAGTAGTTGGATCTGGTCATCAGGGGCTCTCAGAGCCAGCAGATTGCAGGACTGAAACATAACCCAGCAGATCCAGCTCTGTCTCTGTCCCCGCAGGATTCCAGGCGCAGTCACAGAAGCAGAGGGGAAATGTCACAGGCCATGAAGAAGTCTCTCAGCTGGGGCTTGATACAGGGGTGCCAGGAACTGTGATAGATCAATGGAGGGTGTGATTTGGTGGGAAGCTGGAGATCACTGGGCACCAAGAGCAGGTTCCTGTCCCTGTCCTGGACTCGGAAGCCTGGGTAATCCAAGAAGATGCAGGCTGCCTCACAATGCAGTCAGTGAGAGGTGCACCTACTTATAGCTTGATGGCCCCCGGGGTGCAACCAGGTCCTGGTGCCCCAAGAGCCCAGTGGATGCTTTGTGGAGAAGGGGCTGTTACTTTCTTGTCTAACAGGTTGGTCGTCACTGGAATGCCATGGAGTGATCTGGCCACATCCTGTGGCTGCTTTAGCACAGAGCGTCAGGTGGTGCCATTCCCCAGCTGGTCATCTGGGACAGAGGGGCACTTCATACTCTAGGGAGTGGCTAGGGAAGGGGGAGATGGGGCTGAGCTGGGACCAGGCTTCTGGGGGAGGTGAGCGGCGCTTTTGTCTTGTAAAGCAGCCTTGAAAGGATGAATCTTTGGGTCTAGGCTGCAGGGGGAGGGTGTTGCTGGGTGCTCTCCCAGGAAAAGAAGGACCAGGCACAGGCTGCAGGTAAGGGAGGAGCTGGAGTGATCTGATGGGAGGGAGCACAGCATTTCTCCCCAGACCCTGTAACCCGGAAAGCTGGCTTTTCAGAGCACTTCAGTCTCCCACCTCATACCACAGTTTCCACGAACACCATCCTCACTTCCTGAGGAAAGACTGGGTTTAGACAAAGCCAACATACCAAAGGAGCACAAAGCTGGGGCAATAGGATCCCTGAGGAACCTGGCACCACATGGCTGCTGACAGACTGCACCTGGGTAGAGGTCCTAGGGCTCCCCAACACACTAGCTGGATGAACATAGGCTCCCCTGGGCAAGGAGCAACCAACAGCCAACACACATGCTGTGGGACTCCTCACAGGCAGGACAAGATAGGGGCTGGAGGATGAGCTGCCTGCTCCCAGATAGCGTTTCTGCAGTCTCAGCAGCCCTCCAAAGGACTGGGATCCATAAGGAGAGAGTGGTGGTAGAGGGCAGAGGATACATGAGCTTCCAAGGAAGTAAGACACAACAAGCACGAAGGGTGGCAAAGCAACAACCCTGGAGCTAGAGAAAGGGAAAGGACGGGGGCCTTCTGTCACAGGGGCACTTGGATGCCCTGTTCCTAGAAGTGGAGAAGGGTAGCTGCCAATCTCCAGGGCAGCTCAGGTGCCGGTTGCTGGGGCAACCAGGCTGGTCACATGACCAGAAGGGGGCAGGGCCGGGCCTTTATAAACAGCCCAGGTCGGGCCTAGAGAGCAGTTTTCTTCTGGCTGGTGAAGTTGCTTGTGTGCTGTGGGAGAGTTGAGCAAAGCAGAGCTGATGGTTGCAGCCTGACCACCCAAGTGGCTATGGTGTGGTAAGGGTAGAGAGACCCCAGGCTGGGAGGTCATGGCTAGAGAGCCAAGGGAGTGTGGACCGTATGTTATAAGCCAGGAGGCTTCTTGTTGTTGAGTTATAGCCGATTGGCTTATGTTATTGCTGTGGGTTTAACACCGGAGGACCGGATGAGGCTGTAGGGGTGTGAGGAGGCCTCACGGGAACTCCCCAGTTGCTTGGGGGTTCCTGGTGCCCTGTGTGGGCAGACGAGTGGTGCCTGGGACAGCACAGCTGTTCAGTGCCGAGGCAGCATAGCGGGTAGCCCTGTATGGGCGATAGTGAGAGGCCCGAGTGGGGTAGAGGACCCTGCCCAAGGGTCCTAGCACCAGAGTGAAGCCTGTAGGGACTCATGGTGGGCTCCAGGTGTGGGAGCCACACGAGTGAAAGCCTAGGGTGGGTGCTGTAAAGGCGACTAGCCCGGCGAGGGCGAGTCAGTGGCTATATAGAGCCCGGAGAAAGTGCCGAGAAGCCGTGGGAGCAGGCATGTGTTGAAGAAAGGCCCCAGGCGGGGCACATGTAGTAAGACGCAACCCCAAGAGGGGCATGTTTGATTGACAGTCACCCCAAGAGGGGTGTGACCTAGAAGATGTTCCGGAGGGTCTCCACAATAATAGGAACCAAAGGGGCCAGGTAAGGCTCTAGCCGCCTGAGCCTAACTGGACATACATTATTGACAGGACCCAGAGGGGCCAGGTAAGGCTTAGGTCGCCTGAGCCTAATTGGATAGCTGTTATTGACAAGAACCCAGAGGGGCTAAGTGAGGCTTAGACCACTTGTCCAGTGGGGAAGAATACCATTGGTGAGCCCGATAGGGCTAATTAGTAGTAAGGGGCGCCAGGTGCATGGCAAGGCCAAGGGTGCCAGAGAGGGGCACAGAAAAGAGAAGGACCTGACAACGTCCGGAAGAGCTGCGAGGCTTGGGGCTGGCTAAAGGGGAGGTAGGAGGCCTGCATAGCCCTTAAGGCTGGGGTGTATCGAGTCACCTCATACAGAACAGAGGATAGTTCAGCAAATACGGTGTATTAGGAGATAAAAGGCAGCCTCCCTAATTGAACCATTTAACAGCAAAGATGTGGCGGGTGAGGATAGAGGGTGCTGGATTGCCTAATTGATGCGGTAGGGGGCGCTAGAAGGATCACGGCCGCTCCTAGACGCCACGCCGTGGCACCTTCCCACCCAAACACACAGGTTAGAGTCCAGACCACCACAGTGCCAGGTGAGAGTTCCCTTCCTGGTCTCCAGGAAAGGCCCAATTCTCTCTGTAGGCAGAGCATGAGGGAGGCCAATGTGGGTCTTACTAATGGATGCCAACCCCCTCATAATGAGCAGAGACCCTTTCAACTTCTGCTCTTTACATCCTTTCCCTCAGCTGGGGACTCTCCTTTGCCTCCTGGGTTGTCAAAGATTGGACAAGGCATTAAAAATAGCCTGAGCAACCACAGAAAATGCCCCCTTCAAGGCCCTGAGTGCAGGCCAAACATAAAGGCTGCCACACTTGCCTTTGTGGCAGACTTGTTAACATCACTGAATTAGCAGCTTCAACCCTGCACAGCAAGAACAGATCAGCAGGATTCAAAATATGGGGAGGGGTTGGAGGGGCTGAGCCAACTCCCCCACCACCACCACAAGATGAGAGGCCTTGGACTGCCCGTCACATTTCTAAACCGCTCAGGTGGCAGTGGCTCCTTCCAGGTGCCAGTGCCGCAGACCCGCCAAGAGTTAGAGGGTCGTTCAAACCCTGCAGACAGGCACATGCCAGCACTGCTGCCCCAAGCCTTCAGCATGGGACACTTATCATCCTGGCTGCACTGCCAAAGGACCGCTCCCCCTTTCTTCCCTGGCATGCACAGTGCCCCCTCTACACTAAAACAGGCATGTTATACCAGTGGGCACACCAACAGCTGACCTGGGGCTCCACTGTGCCTCTGCCAGGCCCAGCTCAATTCCCCAGGATACTAACACTTGATATCATTGAGTAAAACCTGCCTGTGGGGGTTCAGAGCAGTTCACAGAGATGGGAGGAAGAAGGGCTTCAGGGAGGAGAGGCCTGGCCTGACCACTGCACCATGAGCAGAAGCCTAACAATGCTAATAGGTCAGACAGTGGATTTGTATGGGATACTTTGGATAAGGATGATTCTGCCTCAGGCAAGCAGATAGATGACCTCTGGAGGTCTCTTCCAGCCCTATTTCTCTATGATCCATGGCAGGACCAGCAAGTAGGTCATCCCGGGGCAGGTAGCCATGGACAAACACCAGGAAAGGCAATTGCTCCTGACCCCAAATGCAAGGTCATCATCCTTGTCCAGAAAGCCTCCCTTCTCTCACCAGGGCCAGCACAAACTACATCTGCCCTGAACCAACTGTCTGCGGTGCCTGCCTGGTGGTGAGGGCTCATGACCATCCCCCAGGGCCCACACTTCCTGCTTGTACATCTCACAGAGGTCTCTGTCCCCTCCCAAGCCAAGGAACTTCTCCTGTTCCCATCTGGGACAGCGGGCCCTGGCCTAACACCCAGCCCCCTCAGCACCTCCCAGCTGTCAGCCAAGGAGCTGGATGAAGCAGCAGGTTTTCCAGACTGGAGCTGCTTGCAGGGCATGCCTGTATTTTCACCAGCAGGTTTCACAGGGAATAAGTATTTCTGCTGGGCTCGTTAGCAAGGCACTTCAGAGACCTACTGGCTGGCCCGGTTCAGCTGCAAGGTTACTAGGCAGTACTGCAGTGCACAACCCCCCTGCCCCCACTCACACAGACAGTTAATTCATTGTTCCCACTATAAAAACCTGAGCTGAAGGCCTTCCTACAAAAGCATAGCCCCACTCGCGCTCCCCTTTCCAGACAGCTTGAACAATGCAGTCACTACAGTGTGCAACAACACCAGCGTACAGAGCACCGCAGTCCCTAATACCAGGGCCTGATGCCCACAGCAGAGATGGGAGAAAGAGCTGACAAGGAGCAGGCCACCCAACAACATTTTGGCAAGTACTAGCTATTTCCAGGTGGATCACCCCATCTGGGCTACAGCAAATCCATGCTTGCAGCATTTCCCCCTGCCAGCAGGGCAGCTGCTCTTTCTTTCGTTTCTCTCTAGCACCCTGCTTGGCTTCCTTGCCCTGAGCTGCCAGCTCCCCAATTCACCTGCCATGTTACTACCCTTGGCACCAAGCCTCAGCTGGTACCCATTTGAAACCACTATGAACTTCTGGCACTGCAATGTGGCTCCCTGAGGGAGCCCTCTGCTACAAGCACCTCACTCTCACCACCCTCACCCACTGGGTGTCCCTAGCCACAGCTGAATGCTTTCTGCTCGGGGCTAAGCTGTGCCCCCACCCCACCTGTCTCAGAGCAGCCCACCTGTGGGCACAGTGTCCATCAAGCATCACACAGGCCTCTTCCCTACTGATAACTGCCCTTCTCCCAGCTCCTGGCTGCACATTTACACCTCTGCCCAACTGCCCCTCCTTTGCTCCCTGCAGCGGTGGCCCTGCCCCATTTATCTCCCTCTGTCACTGGCACTGGCAGCTCTAATATCTTGCTGGCAGGCATGTATCGAGCGCAGAGATGAAGAGGTGTGAGAGCATGCCTGCCTGCACTGACAGCAGCTCAGTGTAGGAAGATGGATGAGGGGCAGAGGGCTGAGAGTAGCTGGGGGGAGGGAAGACAGTTAGTGTCACACAGCACTGATGCTGTGCTCCACAGCACAAAGTTACAGAGCAGCAAATGCTGAGCTAAACTCGACCAATGTGGAAGCAAACACCCAAGACCCAGGAGCCTCTGGGCAATAAGTAACCTGGTGGGTTGGTGCTAGTTAGAGGCTCTAAAACTCAAGGAGGCAGATATAGGAGGAGCATACACCTGCTCACAGAGGGTCTTTCTGGCCCCAAGGGTGCCACAAAACCTCTTAGGTCAGTACGTAGCAATGAAGGCCCTGCTGCAATAGGCAGATACGTGGATGGTGGGCAAAGTAGGTCTAGGGCTCCTGCTGAGTCTAGGGCAGAGAGATTGGGAGGCCTGGGTATTGTGAGTCTTCCCTCACATCCTGAATGCTGGACCTGCCAAGGACATGGTTGGTAGAGAACCTGCTCCTGGAAGTTGTGCACATCAGTTGCTGATTGTGGTGCACTTAGGCTTGTGGTATGGGGCACAACCACAGCAGCCACCCAACAGTGTCTGTGGGGAAGATTTGGAGGACGGATCCCCTCCTTACCCAAAGCACAGGATGGCAGTAGTCCTGGGATGTGGTGGGCAATAAAGAGTTGGGAGTGGAGGGGGCTGAGATCCTTGAGTTGATGAGCAGTTCAGCATGTCTATGGTCTTTGTCTGAAAACTATCCCCTTTTGCAAACTGCTGAGCTTTGCACAGAGTAGGGGGCTCCTAGCTGCTGTCCTGGAGTTACAGGCAGTCGTTGAATGGATGGGGGCTTGGGCTGTGGGACTGAGGGGAGAGATGGGATGCAGGGGAGCTTCAAATGGTGTTGGCTGGGGCCACATGTCCTCATCAGTGTATCTGAGAGAGAAAAATTAAGGATGCAGGAAAATAACCTCCTTCACCACTTCTGGTTCCTCCCCTTCCTCAGCCGGGGGAACTTGCTGTGGCCATGCCTGCTCTCACTCCTTGTCTTGGTGCTCAATATGTGCCTGCCAGTGAGTGGTGAGGCCTGCCAGCGCCAGAAGGGAATACACAGGGTAGAGCTGGGTTCTGCCACAGGGGCCTGCGGAGGTGGAGTGTCAGAATGGGGGCTCACAAGGGCCCCTGTCCTCTATGGGGCACCCAGAGTGCCCAAACTGGGAGCATCTGTGGGTTAAGCGGCTGCAGAGAGCCAGATAACAGTTTTTATTGACTGCCATATCTGGCATCTCTAGATCCCCAGGACATCACCCAGCAAGAGAAATGGGAGTGAGAACAATGTGGGAGGGGACAGGGATGGGTATAGGTGAGTGTCATAGGGGTGGGGGAGAATGGGGTCTGAGAAGTGCACATTGGTCTTCTCCAGCTCTGCCATCACTAACTGCCAGAGCCACGGGCAGTGCCATCAGGGGGTGGGCAGCTGCTCAGGGTCCAAAGAGTCCTGGCAGGAGGTGTCAGGGCATCTGGATGGGGTAGAGCTGGCCTGCTCCTTAAGGGCCTGGACTTGCTGTAAAGAAGAATGTTTAAGGAAGGACCTGCCTCCTGTCCGGCCTGAGCCCTCCTCTCCCCTTCCCCCACAGAGTGCCCCTAACCCCTCTGCAGGCCCTACAGGCACCCGCCCTCCACGGCCACTAGGACAGCTGCTCCCGCAATGCCCACCCTCTGCAGAGTGTTCACAGTCAGGTCTCCATAGAGCCACTCTGCTCCTGCTTCTTTCCTGCTGGAGCAGCCCTGGGCATCTGTCCCTCCATCCCGACTACCCCATGCTTCCTTGCAACCATGGGCAAGCCTGCAGCCATGGCCCCAAGTCACATCTGGCACACAGCCAGATTGCTGTGCATTGCAGTATTGGCTAGTATCCTTGTAGCTGAACTAGGCCAGCCAGTAGGTCTCTGAAGTGCCTTGCTAACAAGCCCAGCAGAAATACTTATTCCCTGTGAAACCTACTGGTGAAAATGCAGGCATGCCCTGCAAGCAGCTCCAGTCTGGAAAACCTGCTGCTTCATCCAGCTCCTTGGCTGACAGCTGGGAGGTGCTGAGGGGGCTGGGTGTTAGGCCAGGGCCCGCTGTCCCAGATGGGAACAGGAGAAGTTCCTTGGCTTGGGAGGGGACAGAGACCTCTGTGAGATGTACAAGCAGGAAGTGCGGGCCCTGGGGGATGGTCATGAGCCCTCACCACCAGGCAGGCATTGCAGACAGTTGGTCTTGCTGGCCTTTCCCTTTTTCATCTTTTTTCCCCCCATTCCTCTTTCATGCCTTTGTCTAATAAGAGGCTGGAGGAGCCAAACAAGGGAATTCCAGCCTGGACAGCACCCCATGACCGAAGGCAGCCAGGAACAAAGCCAGAGGCAGCCCAGTGCTTGGGCTGCTGAGCAGGTCCCAGAAGGACAGGTTATAGCATAAGCTACTGTGGGAAAACTAGATCAGACTCCAGCCACAAGGACAGTCCCTGCTGGTCCAGCTCCTTCTCCTCCCCCCTGCACTGTGGGCCTGGTCTCCCCAGAGAGAGGACAGTTAATGCCATCTAACAGTGTGTCACACAATTACCCACAATTTCCCATTGCTAGGCTGCAAATGGGAAAAGGCAATAAGGGAGCCAGCCTCTGTGGCTTTTTATAGCTTTTTGAGCCAACAGTAAGAAGAGTTTGATGGTTAGGGATCATCAGCACTAAGCACTGAATTACTCCAGGCCACATGGTGCTGAAAGGGTCCTGGTAGCATAGTCTTGTTGTTCTCACACTCTCACCAGACTCCAGGTTGGGCTGGGGCAGGTATCTCAGCTGGGCCTGTTGAATTAACTCTATTTCAGGCTATTGATCTGGTTATAGGTGGCACAGACTTGCCAGTCCTAGGCAGACCCTATGTCTCCCAGTGGGGTCCTTCCAGACAAAATGTTTTCACCATGTAAATGCCCCAGATACAGGCAAAGTACAGTGCCAAATTCAAAGATGCCAGAGTGATATGAAAAGTATTAGGTACCAATTAGGTCTCTGCCCAAAATCCAGGAGGCACTGGGAATGATGAGCTTCACAGCACCTGCCCAGCATCCACAAACACCAGAGCACTTCACATTGCAAAGGCCACCACTCTCCCCCTTTTATAGAGGGGTGGAAGAGGCCTTACCAGCATCTTACCAACAGCAGAGGCTAGTCTGGAGGCCTTGTTGCCCTCATCTTCCCAGGGAGGTCAGTGCCCTGCAGCACAGTTGAGTCCAGCACATGCTCCCCAGTCCCCGTTTGCTTATCACTCATCAGTAGCTCATCACACAGTTGCTGCCGGCACGCTCCAAGTCCATGCTAGTCAGTGTCCCAAGCCAGCTAGTGCCCCCTGAGGAACTGCCTGCCCCGCCCTGTTCATCTCTATGCCACGCAGCTGACAGTAGCGAGCATCTCTCCACCCACCAAGAGGACAATAAAAACCTCCCAGACCTGTGCAGAGGCTCACTGAGCCAGCTGGTGACCAGAGTGCTGGGACGCGGTGCTGAGCTGGGGAAGGGACTCTGCCCGGCACAACCCCAAACTGCTTGCTTCGTGATACTCATGACAGGTAAACTGCCCCTGGGATCCTCTGCTTTGGGCCCTTCCTGGTTGATCATTGGTCCCTGGCTTCAATCTAGCCCAGTGACTGCTGGCAGCCCCAGGATCCATGTGCTGCGCACAGGGATGGGCAGCCACATTTCAGATCCACACCCTGGCAGTGAGTTGCTGAATATCAAGAGGGCTGAGCATGGGCAGGTTGTGCATGTGTGCAAATCTGTATGCCAGACCCCCCCCAGTGGATCTGGCCATGGTGCTGCAGTCTCATGTTATTGACTTAGCTATGGAGATTACTGGCGGTACAGCGCTTATTATGTTCAAAAACCTTCTGGGCACCCAGAAGTGCACCCGCACCTCGAAATACCTGGTTGTCAAGGGTTAGAGCAGGAGGGCTGGAAGCCAGAAGTCCTGGGTTATATAGTAGCACTGGCAGGTTAGAGCAAGGTGGGAGGAGGGGAGTGCTGGGAGCCAGGGCTCTGTGCTCATGTCATGTTATATGAAAAATATGATGAAGAGATCAGGACGTCTCTGATCTGGCTCTGGTTTGGCTGGGCAACAGGAGCAGCCAGGAATGCCTGTTAGGTGTAAAGGAGGGGAAACAGGATGTTTCAGAGTGTGCATTTGGAAAGGGGAGGGTGATACAGGGGGGCCCACATGGAGCAGCCCTGGGTTGACACATATCCAGGATGATAAATTACACAAGCAAGCACCAGAAAGGGAGGTCACAACTCCAGGGGCTGGAGCTTTGTGACTGGTTGCTGCAGGGGCTGCCCCAGGATGAGGAGCTTCACTGCAGATGGGCTGGTGGGGACTATGGGTCTTGGTCTAATGTAGCAGAGTGCAGGTAGTCTCCCAAAGGGGGCTGAAAGGAGATGAGACTGTTGAAGGACCAGGGAAGTGAAGCATGTGCAGACTGCTGATTATAACAGTGATGGTCAGGGAGTGCAATGACCCATGAACGGGATGTTGTGTAAACCATGATGGTTGCAGAGGGGACATAAAGGGGCAGGGCCATGGGGGAAGTCAGAGATGGAGACACTGGATGGAGGCAGCTGGGGGCACTGGATGGAGGCGGCGGACTGGGCTGAAGGCACTGCCATTTATCCTGAACAATTTTATAGTCCAGAAACCTGGGCAGGTTTGGCTGGAGGGTGCCCAGACTGGAGGGTGCCTCATGTGCCCCAGCCCCACATGTCTCCTGGGGCTGCCAGCTATCACTGGAGTAAGGACTCCCCTTCCTAAACGCACACTCCCCATGTCTGTGTTGAAGCTCCATGGTTGTTGTGGGGACTGGCGCCCTTTCTTTCTCCTTTTGCAGCCTTCATCACAGCCAGCCTGAGCGTCCTGGCTGCAGACGGAGGCCCCTTCTCCAGCCCGGAGTGGGGCAGCTCTGGGGGGACTCCCTGCCTGCTCGGGGTCCCGCAGGCCTGTGCAAGGTTGGGTGCATTGGCTGTGGAGGGGTCCACAGGGCTCAGGGATGATGCCCAGCAGGACAGGAAGAACCAGCGTGTATCCAACGTGTCAGTGCAACTGGAGATGCGGAGCCTGTGGGAGGAGTTCAACCGCCTGGGCACTGAGATGATTGTCACCAAGGCAGGGAGGTAGGGGGAGGCACTGCATGGGCATGGCAGGAGCAGGGGCAGGGGCAGCACCGTGGGCAGTGCATTGTACCTCTGTGCCTGCTCAACACTGCAACCTCCACAGGATGGGCTCAGTCCTCTGTCCTCAGCACTACACCTCCACAGAAAGGCAGTGCATCTGTGCCCAGCCAATGCTGTGTCCCCAAAGTTGAGACCCTCTCTCCTTGCAGCGCCCCCTCCATCACCATCCTCATGCCCACCCCTTCTCCTGTCCCTGCAGGAGGATGTTCCCCACCTTCCAGGTGAAGCTCTCAGGCCTGGATCCGCTGGCTGACTATGTGCTGCTCATGGACTTCATGCCGCTGGATGACAAGAGATACAGGTATAGGGGCTCGGGTGGGCACGGACCCCTCTGCCTGGAACCCAGGTGCCTGCCCTCTGGTCTTCCCCCTCCCCCATCAACTAGGCCAGTCCAGGCAGGTACAAGGCACCAAGCCCCATTCTCTCTGCCCATAAGGGTGTGACTGCCAGGCCCCTCACAAAGGAGGCTGTGCTGGAGTTGCACACTGGGGTCCACCTTCTTGGGTCCTTCCCCCCTCTTCTCTTCCCAGTCACTCCCAGCACTGGCCTGGGCACAGCACTGCAGGCTCTACTCCAGTCTACACCCCCATATTGTCCCAGCACCTTTCCCATTCATGGGGTATTCACAAGGCATCAAGTGTAGAGCTCCCCTGCCCTTGCTCAGGGTAGGATCCAAGCGCATTTGCAGGCAAGCCCAGGGTCCCACAGTAGGAACAAGCCCCTCCATGGCCATCCGACCAGCCTTCTGCCAGAGGGTACTAGTAATGACTAGGAGATGGCCCTGGAGAGACAAAGGGGTCACACGTAGGTGTTTTGTATTGGTGAAAGAGCCAGCACACCTTCCCTGGTGCTAAGACGCACTTCTCCCCCTGTAGGTATGCCTTCCACAGCTCTTCATGGTTGGTGGCTGGGCGGGCAGACCCCGCAGCACCTGGCCGTGTTCACTTCCACCCTGACTCGCCCGCCAAGGGAGCACAGTGGATGCGGCAGATCGTGTCCTTTGACAAGCTCAAGCTCACCAACAACCTGCTGGATGACAATGGCCATGTGAGTCACGGGGGAACAGCACGGTGGAGGCACCTAGAGCTCATGGGGCATGGGAATGGGGGAAGCACAACCCTGCAGAGCCCAGAGCAGGTGTCTTTCCCCTCAGGGGGTGCCAGCACTGATCTAGCCCAAAGGCAGAGTGGATGGGCTGGCTCAGGGGCAGAAGAGTGGGAATGGGGCCTTTACCCTGTTGTGGATGAGGAGAGAGGGGAGAGGAGGCTGACTTAGGGATGGTTATAGGGCACTCTTGGTTGGTAGTGGTTGGGGTCTGGTGCCTTGGCTGATGGCAACGGGGTGGGGGGACAGCAATGAGATAAAATGCTGTGGCTGCCCTCGTGCCCATCTCAGTGCAGTGCTCCCCTCCCCACTGCACACCCAGATCATCCTGAATTCCATGCACCGGTACCAGCCCCGCTTCCATGTTGTGTTCGTGGACCCACGCCGAGATAGCGAGCGCTTTGCCCATGAGAACTTCAAGTCCTTCACCTTCACTGAGACTCAGTTTATGGCAGTGACAGCCTATCAGAACCACCGGGTGAGTGCCTGACCTCCGCCCTGTCACATGCTGACACAGAGCCAGCTGGGGACAGGGCTAGGCTACACCGAACCCCCTGCCCTGCCTCACAGCCATGATGGATTTCCTGCAGGGGCTGCAGCCCCATGGAGTAGTACTGTCCCCCACAAACTGGACTTGCCACCCCCTATAGCAAGGAAGGGCAGGGGTTGCAGCCCAGGTCTGTGGGGGGCAGGGCGTGCTCCCCTCATCCCTCCTTGTCTCTTGGCAGATCACGCAGCTAAAAATTGCCAGTAACCCATTTGCCAAGGGGTTCCGGGACTGCGAGCCAGAGGACTGGTAAGGTGCACAGCAGAACCCACAGCCACACCACCACCTGCAGCGCTCCCTCACTGGGCACCCCCTGCCATCTCCAAGCTAACCATGGGGGTGACTGTGCTGCTCATACCACCCCACAGGGATATGGGCCCCACACTACCCACAACAACCTCTACAGCACCCTCTACCACCCTGCTCCCATCCAGCCCTATAATCTCTCCCTGCTTGGGCCCTCTTGACTTGACTGTAAATCAAAGGGGCAAATCCATTCACTAACTAATGTGAATAAAATGCCCCTAGGAAGGGGAAGTGGAGAGCCCCCTTCTGGCGGTGTTGGCTTTGCCCCCCTGCCCCTCCTACTGCCTCCCCCAACCTCTCACCCTCCTTCCCTGCCCTTCTCTCATGCAGGCCAGGGACAGCTGGGCCCCTATTGGGGGTGTTGTCCCGGAATCGGGGTGCCACCCCTTCCACCCAGCTAAAGAAGCAGGAGAAAGGTAAGTCCTCACTTCGGGAGCCTAATAGCTCTGACACGGGGGATCCCCACCCCCAACAACATGTGGGGAAGGGCGCACCAGGCAACTGTGATGTTGGGTTGAGGAAGGCTCAGCCCTGACTCATAGCCATATAGCCTATGCTGCTCCCGGGCTGGTAGAGCACAGCTAAACCCATGGTGACAGCTGCAGGGATAGCCACTCCATTCCCCCCACATAAAGATGCAGGCATGGCCCAGAGGCTGCAGGGTAGAGTAGACAGAGACCACGTAGCATCTCTGCTTAGCACCTCCTGGGGCATGGGGCCTGCAGCTAGGTGGTACAAGGGGTGGGATTTGAAGCACTAGTCAGTTTGAGCTTCAACATTGATGGGGTGGGGGAGGCAGCACAGGTTTGGCACTGAGGGCAGGGCTTGGGGCAGTAGTTGGGTGTTGTGCCAACACTGACAGCACAAGCAGGCATGATTTGGTGCAGAGGTTTGGGATACTGACTGGGGAAGGGGTGGGGTTTCACCATGGGGGCAGAGCTCAAGGCTCTTATGGATGGTGGCGGGGCTTTCACATTGGGATGTAGGGCTTGGGGCTTTGTAGTGACCCCTTCTGTCCTCCACTCTCTTCAGATATGCCCACTGGACACCATTTCAGCCGAGAGAGCACCCCGTCACTGCAGCAGTCCTCTTTCATGCAACCCATAGGTGCCCATGGCTTCCAGGAGCTCCCAACCCCACGGCACCCCCGCCCTGCAGAGCTGGCACCATACAAGCCCCTTGCCTACCATGGTGTATATGTTGGGGCTAAGCCAAGGGCAGCACCCTACCCACTGCCCTCTATCCCGGCAGCCGGCTTCCATACACTCAATGTCTACACCACCAGCATGACCCCTGCCCTTGGCTACAAGCAGCAATGAGAAGCAGGGAGGGTTCCAACAGCCACATGCTCCTTGCACAACAGCTGACGGCCTCCACCCAACACATAGCCTGACAGAAGCAGGATGCAACCTACAGAGCCATTGTAGCCCAGGCCTGTTCTCCCCAAGCCTGCCCAGTCAGTGTCCCCTGGCCAGCAGAGCAGGCCTCCAAAGGGAACTATGTACAGGCTGCCCCTGTGGCTTCCATCTCCCACTGCTACTACAGAGCTAGTCCCACAACCCTGGCTGTGCCCCACCAGGCTCCCATGTCAGGGACATTAAATTCAGCCATCTCCCTCTCCCCAGGGGGTGAGTCCTCAGGATAGTTCTGGGGGTCCATTGCAACTGTACTGCACCAAGTTTGTCTGTCATCCCTTATAACACACACTTGTTGAGAGAGGTGCAGGGTCCCAGCCTAGAACAGGCCCCACTGTGGCTGGCTGCTACCACCAGGTCATGGGGAACCCTGACCAAGCAAAGAGCAGAATCCATGAAGCACAATCTGGATTTGCAATGGGTTCCATCCATGAGTGTCACCTCTAGGGCAACAGCCTCCCCTATGCACTGGCTTCAAGAGCTGCCCAGTGGCAGCCGTGGCCACTCCACTAGCATGGCTGCCACTGGACAGCTCTTGAAGCCAGTGTGGTCTGAGGGGGCTCTACCCCTTGTGGCCCATGCACCTGGTTTTTTCTACCCTCTCCACAATTGGTGGGAGCCTAGACAGGGGACGGTGCTAGCTGGTGGCCAGACATGGGAACTGCTGCCCAGGTTCTCTGCCTGCCTTACTGCACTGGCCCATGACGCCTGCCCCACCATGGTCTCTGCTCCACCTCCCTCCCCAGGTGGTAACTTAGAGTAGGGAAGACTTAGGCACAGGGAGCCCAAGTAGCTGCTCACTGGCTGATCCTGTTACAAACAAATGAGGACAAGGCTATTCAACTCTTTAATCATAAAAAAGATGGAAGGAAATATCAGTGAAAGCACCAGGCCTTGACGGAGCGGAGAGGAAAGCAGCACCAGGCTCAGCAGGAAGGAGAGGGGGGTGTGAGGGCTGGGGCACAGCAACCCACCAAGGGAGCAGGGAGTGGCCAGGGAGGAGGTGCCAGCCCTTTGCAAGGGACAGGGGACAAAATGTCTGGTCTTGGATCCTACTGTCTATTCCCAAGTATAAGGGGTGAAGGCGAAGGGGTTCAGCTTGTACCCAGCACCTGTGTAGAACTTATTCTGAAATTCCACCCTAGAAACACAGAACAGAGAGGGAAAGGTCAACATTGAAATCAACACCCCAAACCCCTCCTTCACATGTACACCAACACCCCCCTCCACCTCCACTCCAGTGGGGGTATCTAGGTACAATTGCAGTCCAACCCCAGGACTTCCACATCATGGCCCTGTCCACATACTCAGGTCCCTTGAAGGGGTACAGGTAGCACTACCAGGACAAGATGCAATGAGTGGGGACAAACTCCCCGCACCTCCCCAGCACAGGTCAATGTTCTCACCAGTGCAGACGCAGGGCATGCAGGAAGGCTGAGAGCCCTTCCATCACCAGCAGGATGGCCACCGTCAGGACTGCGAAGAAGGCAAAGACAGGCACCAGCAGCACACCACCTGCAGCATAGCTCAGCCTCTGAAAGCCATGCCGCATGACCATGGTCCACAGCACCTCTGACAGCTCTGCAGGGGAAAAATGAGGAAGTCAAAGCCTGGCACATCAATGCAGCTCTTCTTGCCCCACAGTGCTGCCTCTTGCCACAGCCTTGCCAGGCAGCACTGAGTGCCACAGAGCACATGTGTGAGTGCATACACATGCATCAGGCAGAACATGCAGCTCTGAGACGGAAGGAAACACTCACGTGCATGTGCCAGGCTCAATGCCCACAGACGCAGGTAGGAGGCAGTGTTGGAGATGCAGCCCAGGCAGTACTCGATGGTGTGTATGGCCTGGTGCATGAAGACATCAGAGAACACAAAGTCCTGGGGGCACAAAAGGGGATGAATACCCTTGTAAGAAGCCAACACAAGGGACTAGAAGGGAGGATCTCACACCATGAAGGGAACTCTCAGGCTGGGTCCCACCTAAGTGCAGTCTCTGTCTCCTCCTGGTGGTGGCCTGGTACAAATGTGCTCTGCCTTCTCGGCACGGCTGGCAGCAGGGTGAGCTGCCAGGATGCAGGACAGGGCATGGCCCACTGCATCCTGGTGGCAAAAAGGCCCAGAGCAGAATGCTCCATGGAGACTGTACCCCACCCCTGTCAATGCCTTTGGGCCCATCCCCCTGCTGCCATGTTCACCCATGCATGGAGCTTGGGGACCCATGCTCAGAGCACTGGGAATACCAAGATGGTCATGGGGCATGCCATGGCTGGAGGTGGGGTAATCCACTCTTGATCAGTCTACCCGCACCATAGCCCTGTCTCTCTGTGCTGGGGAGTTGAGGGGGGTGGGGTGGGAAGTGCCCCACTCCACTTCTGACATGCACAGTGGGTGCAGAGACACTCCACAGGACCAAAAAGTTCTGCTTCAGAGGGCCCTACGCTGGTGTGAGAACACAGTGTCTGGAACACGGTCCCAGCTTGACCTTCCCTGTGGCTCTGCCATCCCCACAATCCTGTCCCAGCACAAGTAGCACTGGCAGGCAGACCCCTCCACCCAATAACCACAGAGACCCACCTCAGTCTTGTGGCCTGGTGCCCCATGCTCCACATCCTCCTTGGTCACATTTACTGAGTTCCTGTGCTCGTGGAGCAGGGACTGGTTCTCCTCAGTATCTCCAGAGCCTCTCAGTAGGGATGGTTCTAGCTATATGAAATCAGGACCAAACATGTCAGATTTGGGAGATGCCCCTGCCCCCACCAAAGAGAGCTAAGCTCCCCTGACTCCCTGCTCTGAGCATCCCAGGCACCTACCACACCCCTCCCTGAGACCATTTCCCTACAAACCTATACCCCCAGAAACTGAGTTTCCCATTTTCCCAATCCCCCCAGGCACTTACTGTACCCTTGCAGCAGACAGCATCCCCCAAAAGAAATACCCCTTCCCCAACTGAAATCAAGCCCTTCGTGCCCCTGAGAACTCACTGCAGGAGTAGCCCCTCCTCACTGCCCTTGGTCCAGGAGTGCAGCTGGACACATGCCCTCCAGGACCCGTGCCCAGCTGGGCTCTTACCCTGTGGGGGGAACTCCCCTGGCGGCAATGCTGGTAGTACTGGTAGAGGGGTGTCCCAAAGAGCAGGAGAGGCACAGAGGCCAGGGCCAAGATCACCAATACCATCTGCACTGTAAGCTGCAGCAGAGAATGGGAAAAGGAAGGTGAGTGCAGGGGCAGAAAGAATGCTGGGCTGCTCTGGTTCTGGCAGTCTGATCTGGTGCAGCTCAGGGGAGACTGTGGCAGGGGGGATGCAAGCCAGATGGACCTGTTGGTCTGCTCCAGGAGGGCAGTGAAGGGGGCACCAGACTAGATGAGTCCACTGATCCAATATAAGTCCACTGATCAGGGGTTGTGGTGCTAAGCAAGACATGAATAGGCCCTTTGGTCTGATCCAGGATGAGAGATGGGAAGAGCAGATGCAGAGGTTGCCAACCATTGTTCGAAGGGAGAGAGTGTCTGTGCAACACCTCTGGCTTTGCTCCATCTTGCCCTGTCCCCTCTGTCAGCAGATGACAATTCCTAGTGTACTGCCACTGCCACAAAGTGTCCATTCTGGGTTGGAGCCTTGCACTCAGGGGAACAATGTGTGCTGAGGCCCTGCTCCAGTGCGAACCTGGCAATTCTGACACCCTCATCCCAACTGGCCTGCTCAAACTACAGCAGACAGTGCATGAAGATGGGCAGGATGGTGAAATTTCCTCCACTGAAGCTTAGACTATAAAGGACAGAGCCCATATGAAAAGATGGCTGCTCCTCTAAGCACTAGGCTGGATCACCAGGCCCTGCCACAGAGGTTCTCAGGAGGGCTGCTCAGACTGGGGTACTGGGTGCAGGAGTTTGCTGCAGATCTCCCATTCCGCAGTGCTTTGTTGAGAATAAAGTGCCTGTGGTTAAGACATCCTTTTTGTGCCTTCCTTGCTTGCCAGTTTTGCTGGCCCTAAAAGGGTTAATCAAGGAGCTCCATTTTCCAACCAGCCAAGAGAGTGCTGAGGCACTGGGATCTTGACAGGGCTGGGTTTGGGGCTCCAGGCCAGCTCTGCTGCATGATCCCACCACCCAAGGAAGGTGTCAAACCTGCAGCCTGCATCAGTGGGCATATCAGAGCTTCTGGGCAGCTGGGGAAGAGGCTGAACAGACCCCTGAATCAGACCCAGGCTGTGGCTGTGGCTTTGAGCCCACTGGGTTAGTACCAGGCAGAGCAGGCAGTCACTGGGCCTGTACTGGCTGCAGCACGTGAGGCAGGTAGTTACCTGTCCCGTGTAGAGCAGGCGGTTGTCAGAGTTCGGAGAGAAGAGGAACATGTCGATGAAATGGATGAGGATGCTGGGTGCCACCATGGAGTTGGCAGCACTGTATGTGATCCACTTGTAGAAAATGAGGAAGACAAGGTAGCCAAAGAGCGCCATCAGGAAGACTATCTCAGGCAGGAACACCAGCACCAGCTTGTACCGCTGCCTGAAGTGTCTGTATGCCCAAGAGAGGAAGCATGAGTTGGGAGCACAGCTCATGAAGTGCCCAGCTGGACAGCCCAGGAGATGCCCTTGGAGGAAGCTGCACAAGAGTCACAGCTCAGCCTGGCAGCAGGAATCCCTATGCAAAAGACAACTCTGGGATGCCATGGAGGTCTGGGACTACACCAGGGGAGTGGGCAGGAGGTGTGTCAGCTAGAACAGGAGCCTCCCAAAGAGCTTTCACCAAGCAACAAGCCCCAGCTCTCCACTAGGCAACTTCCTTTGCCAGACACTAGCCCGCATGCCCCCCCTGCATGGATAAGCAGAGCCATATGGCACCAGCACATGGCCCTGTTCCCACCCACAGTGTTCCCACCCAGTTACTCTAATGGAGACTGGAAGTGGGCAGACCAGGCCCAGCATCTGACCCGTGATAGGGATAGGGCCTCATGCTGATCTCCAACCTCCTTCCTGTGACATCTAACACCAGCAAGGAAGGAGGAGGGGAAAGCCAGACCAAGCTGCTCAGACAGAAAGACATAGGCTACAGTGTGGGGGACCCCCCACTAGGTAACCTGTGCTCTGCGCACAGCTGCGGTGCCCCAAGCACACAACCCTTTACTAGGAGGGACCCAGCAACTCACATGTGGTTGAAGACCCCGAGTAGCACCCCAAAGCTCATGTGCACAATGCCCAGAATCACAGACATCTTCATCTTGAAGGAGTTGAGAAAGTTCAGGTAGTTCTTGGTCAGGCTCCAGATCTGCACCAGAGGGAAAAGGGGTGTGAGGCAGGGCAGGGTGGGGCAGGCACAGGACCCCCTGCAGGGGGGCTTCTGCCCTGCTCTCCACAGCACCCCATGCAGATGGGTGTGTCAGAGGAAGGGTAGTCAGGGAGCACTCACCGGGTCAATCCCAAAGGGGTAGGGTCCTTTAAACACGCCTGTGATGTTGGGGTCCAGGGTGAGCAAAGGATGTTCTGCTAAGTATGTTGAGCTGTGGGCAGACAGGGTATCAGTGCCACAAAAAGACTCTGGGGGGTGAAGGGTGGGGTCAAGAGGGACTGCATACAAGTGCAGGGGTGCCTGGAAGTTGGGACATGTGGGAAACCAGGGATAACATGCAGGGGTGAAGCCACATGTCGGCTAAAGGAATAAGCTGGGCAGATGTCATGGCACAAGGTGAAGAAAGGGGAGAGCCTGACAGTGGAAGAGATGCATGGGGGTTAACATGGGGAGGCCTGGTGGGAAGGGCACAAAGGCTGGTACAGGGGAGGTTGCGTAAGGTTGGTATGGGGTGAGGGGGCTTAGCAGAGTGGAAGGGGAGAAATACATGAAGGGTCCTAGAAGAGGAGGGAGGGCTTGCTAGAGACAGCATGAGGGAGGGGGTCTTGGTGGAATATCTGGCTGGCTCAGGGAGTGGGAAGGGGGCCCAGGGCCTTTCCTTCATCTCCTCAATGATGAAGGGGGCCCAATGGCAGATGGGGGAGACTAGGGAATATAGGGGGGATCCCACTGACAGGAAGAGGGTGCCCACCTCCAGGCAGACTCATTGGCCATGGTGGCCACACTCCAGGCAGAGGGGAAGATGGTGGTGGCCTTGCTGAAGCACTCATTATAGATGAAGCCAGTATATATGGAGAAGGCCCCCATAAGCAGAATGAGGTAGCGTCCCTCAAAGAATGTCAGCCAGATCTGGGGACAAATGGACATCCAGGCAGGTGTGAGAGTCAAAGGACACACCCACCCATGAGGTCAGGACCCAGGCCAGGCCAGACACAGATTCCCTAACTCCAACCCTGCCCAGCACAGGCCTCTGCAGTGCAGCCCCCACACATCCCACCCCTACTTCATGACACCAGTCAACCTGCCCTCCCCCACCATGCCTAGTCCCCAGCCTCACCTCATTCTGTGTCTGCCGCAGGCGGGGGCTGTTCTCATATACCACCATCCAGAGAGCAAAGAGGAACATCAGCAGCCCATGTCCCACATCCCCAAACATGACAGCAAAGAGGAAGGGGAAGGTGATGATGGTGTAAGGAGCTGTGGGGGCAAGGAGCACATCAGAGAAGGGCCTTATCTGGCACAGCCCAGCAAGAAGTGCTCTTACTTCAGTGAGTCCCAGCCTATCAGCCCTGAGGTAGGAGGATGGAAACACAAGCTCTATTCTCTTCTCTGACAGGGCATCAGCTCCATCAGCCCCAGGGCCGGGGAACAGCTGCTCAGGAGAAAGTGGTGAACAGGATGTAAAGCCTGTCTCCTCCAGGGGGCACTAGCTCCAAGGTCCTTGCCTGGCTCAGAGGTGGGCAATGGGGCTCATTGTGCCTTCTGCACATCCAGAGTGCTGCTTCTGATCCAGCCCCAGGGTCGGAGGTGGCACACGCTGCCTGGCTCAGAGACAAGGACAGGACACAGCTTTCCCCCTCAACTGTACCTCCCTTGAAGCATTTGAATATGTTCAGAGAGCTGTCCCCTTTCCCCCAGGGGAGATGGCTAGGTAACTAAGGCCTTACCTGGGTTCACCTCCTGGTAGCTGGCCACACCATAAGCATCAACAATGGCCTGGAAGCCAGCAGTGAACTTGTTGGTGCGGATGAGAGTTGGAGGGCTCTCAGAGCTGGGGATGCGGTGCACAAAGGACTCCACTGCCGAGCCACTCTTGTGCTGAAAGGGAAGGGGGCACTAGGACTGAGCACTCAGGGCATGTGCTGAGCCCTGTACTACCACCCAGCACTGCAAGGAGCTGGCACAGCTAGTCCTTGCTGCACCCACCCCAGTCTTGGGCCAGGAGGAGGACTGCACAGGAGATGCCCTGCTACAAAGCAAGGAGGAAGCCAGGGAGGAAGACTGGAAAGATACAGCCATCTGGGGAACAAGCCCTGCTGATCTGGGAAAGGGGGAGGGGAAGGCCTCAGGGCCCCAGGAAGAGGGAGAGGAGCAGGAACAAGATCTGATCAGTGATCCTGCAGGTGCAGTACTGCAGGGGGACATACCGATCCATGGCGTAGGGCCTCTTGCACTTGAGGCAGGTCCCGTGCTGGGCACCACACCTCAGCAATAAGACACTTCTCGGTGACACTGAAGCTGCACTGGTTGAGGATGAGGTAGATGGCCTTCATCTTCTGGACCTTCACACGCCACACAGGCAGTGCCTGCACCACCTTCTGCAGCACTTGTGTCAGATACTGCTCTGTCTCCTCCAGCACCTGCCAGATGAGGGAGTCAGTAAGAACACACACCATCCCTTCCTCTAATCCCACTGCCCTTCCCTCCCTAGCTCTGGGGGGCATGCCTTGCTCCTTTCCTGGGCACCCATTAGCTGGAAATGTAGGATCAATCCATATTCCTTAAATTACTTGCTCCCTCCACATTGCTGCCCACAGAGCAGGAATGCAGAAGGGGCACCAGGCATACATGTCCAGACTGGCAGGTGCAGATGGTCTGCAGTCAACCTGGGAACAGAGTCCCAGCTGGGAGACAGGGCCCACCCCAGCCCCACAAGGGTAGTTGCTCAGTACCAGGGCTCAGGCCTAGTGTTGCCCAGAGGCCCATACTGCAAACCATTAGGGCTCCAGAGACACAGGGACATGCTGGGAAAGCCACTGACAGACCCAGGGATCAGGGCGCAGGCACCAGGAAAGCACCATGAGCCTGTCCTTGGAAGCAGGCCAACCTAGGGCCAGAGAATTCAAGGATCCTTGAGGAATAGGACAGCCAACCCAATGTGTTCATGAGATGGGCAGAGCCCCACCCTGCCCCATCTCACCGAGGTGAGGTCCTCGATCTGCGTGAGCAGCCCACTCAGAGTCTCCTGCCGGTCAGCCTCCTTGTCAGGATAAGGATACACGTGGCAGTGGAAGCTGGGACAGACACACAGGCACATGAGCTGGGAGCACGTTGGGGAAATTTATGGTGGGGAGTGGGAGAGAAGGCAGGGGCCTGAACCTGAATGGAAAGGATGGGCAGACAAGCCAGCTCAGAGAGGGAAGGTGCCTCCATTGTGCCAAGGGGAGTCAACTAGACTACCAGGGAGCCCCTCAGAGTGACAGGGTGAATGCAGCCTGTTCCTGTTACCCCAGAGAGTACAAAACAGCCATGGTGGGTACTGCAGAGAGAGGACCTGCCATCCCTCCCCCTGGGTTTACCCAGACAGAAATGGAAGAGCTGCAACATGACCCTGCCACCAGGAGCAGTGGGAATTATGGTCCCTGGCATGGGGCACAAAGAGGATGAAAGAAAGGAGGAACTGGCAGGTAGGTGGATGAACAAACAGACAGACAGTGGGTGAGAGGAGGTGGTGTCCACTAACCAGTCTGAGATCTTGCGGATTTTCTGCCCAATCTGCTCTCCCCAATAGGAGATAAGGAAGATCACCCAGGTGATGCTCTCGCCCTGTGAGAAGCAGGGGGCAATATATCACCCATGGCCCCTCTACTGCAGAGGGTCAAATGCCTCTTCACAGACACAAACAGACCACCAGATACTATGCTCTGGCCCCCTAGCAGAAACCACCCTCTCACCCCAAGCTCTTCCCTAGAGACACCCCAGGTGTTTTGCACCAGCCTCTCTAACAGACATTTCCTCCACACTTCCCTGAAGGCATGCTTGCACCCACCCATGTCACTTCACACGTCCTCCCCTACACTACCCCATGGCTACCTGCCCTTGCCTCCCCATTAGCTCTGTCTGAGATCCTTAGGATGTTTTGGCCCTCCTGCCTCCTACCCCACCCCTGTGCACACACCGTAGCTGGGTCTTCCATGGGCTCAGCCATCTCCACGAAGTTGGCAATGAGATACCCACGGCAGGCACGCCACAGCAGCCGCTCGAAGGAACTCACCCGCCATGGGTGGATCACACCTGCCACAAAGCTGTGGGGTGGACACAGAGAGGGTATGGGAGGGCTGGGACCTGGGATAGAGCAACCTCACGGCACTCTACTTTTGCAGGACACACCCCAACCCCTGCTTTGAGGTAGAACCTGTACCCCCTAACACACCCCCAATACAGCTCACCCCTATACATTCCTCTCTGCATTGTGAACAACTCACTTGATCTTGAGGTCAATTCGTTGTGCCATGGAAGGGTCAAGCAGGGGGTCACGCTCAGAGTGGGCACGGGGGCGGGTGGGGGAGCCCAACACAGCCTGCCCCACAGCAGGAAGAGATGGAAGGGGAGAGGGAGAGAGACACCATGAGGTGAGCAGCCCAGCACCACTGTACCACCTCTCTTGGCAACCAGTGCTAAGATGCCCTTCAGTTCCCCTCCTTCCCCTAGAGCCCAGCATCCTCCAAGAGCAACACCAGCTTACCCCTGCCCAACCCCACTGCCAGCCCTGATGACAGGTCTAGGTCACCTACTCACCCTGTCCCACCCCCAGGCTGCCCTGCCCTAACTCTGCTCACCCTGGCCTCAGAATCGCTATACCCCTTACTTTTCTGTCCTTACAGATGCCAAGGCTGCCCTTCCCTTGCTCACTAGCCTCTGGCACTTCCTTGGCCCCTAGCCCTGATCCCTAACCCTAGGCAACTTTGTGTGTGTCCAGCCCTTGTCCTGTGGTTCCTACGCTGCCAATTCCCTTGGCCTCAGGCCCCAGCCTGAGGGCACTCACCATCTGGCCGGTGAATCGCTGCCCCTCACGCAGGACCTGGACGTACTCTTGCAGCTCCCGCATACGCCCATGCAGCGATGCCCGGTTGCGGCTCACCTCCCGCAGCTCAAGGGCCAGCTGCTCCGACTGATCCTGGATGTGCAGGGCATCTCGGGCCTGCGGGGCTGGAGGGCTTTCGGTGCAGGGAGCTAGCGTCAACCCTGCTTTGTGCAGCTCTTGGTGCAGGAATGCTGCACAGCAGGGAAGAGGGCCTTAGCACCACATAGGACTGCCTCAGCCCTGAAACCCCTCCTAAATCAGCCAGAACCCAACCCCAGCCCCAAGACAAGCCATCTCCCACACAGGCCCCCTCTCACAAGAGCCCCCTCCCCATGCAATGAGAAGCCCAACCCCCACTCTCAAAAGACCCTACTTTATAGGGTCCCTTCTATTCCCAGGGACACTTCCTAAAATTCCCACTATCTCACCAGCATCCTTGCTGTCCCAGAGAACCTGCCTGTCCATCCCCTACCCCAGATCTCCCCACACCAGGGGTTACCCCGCCGCCCCAGGGTACCCAATGGACACAGATCCTGGGTGGTCACTCACTAAAGGTCTTCTCCATCTCCTCGCAGCGCCGCACCTCCCCCACATAACGCCGCTGGAAGGCATTGGCTGTGGGGTTGAGCTTGGGTGTGAAAGAAGAGGGTGCAGGTCAGTAGCAGTGAGGACATCCAAAAGCACCCGAATATACCCACCTGCCTCCACCCCAAACATATCTCAGGGACCAGACCCGCCCAACCATCTCCATCTGGAACCCCCATTCCATACCCTCCCAAGCCCCACCAGCACTGACACCAGATCCCTGACACCCCCTAGACAGGGGTGGGCAAAATGCAACCTGCCAAGCCATTCTATCTGGCCCATGGGGCCCCTAAAAAATTTAGAAAATTAATATTAATCTGCCCCTGGCTGCCTGTCATGCAGCCCTCAATGGCTTGCCAAAACTCAGTAAGCGGCCCTCCACCCAAAATAATTGCTCGCCCCTGCCCTACACCAGGACTGAAAACCCCTGTCCCTCCCCACTCCATCTCACCTTCCCTTCTCTTTAACGAGACACCCACACCCCTCAGGACACCATGCCCGCCTTCCACCCAGCACATACATCTCTGAATTCCACAAGTCCCCGCTCGCCCAGCTCGCTGACACAGGAGTACGCTGAAGCCGACTGCAGGAAGAGTTGGGCCAGGCAGACCTCCTCACTACGGAACATGGATCCCATGGTGCTGCAGGGAGAAGAGAATCAGCAACCTAGCAGAGGGGCACAGACACTCATCCTGCCCCTCTAGGATCAAGTCCTCACAGTCCAGCCTGAGCATGGGCACACTGGCATGAGGGGAATAAGCACTTCCTACAGCAAGCAACCCCATGCATGGGAAAGGGAAAGAGGGCCAGCAGAAAAGAGAGAAATTGGCTTGCAAAGGGAGAAAGAAGGCAGGAGACAGAGGAGCCATCAGGGTGCCGGAGAGCAGGAAAAGAGGATGCAGTTTGAAGCAGGTTCAGGCTACAAAGCTGCCCTTGATTCCAGCTGGCATGTTTCCTGGCAGCTGGGGACAATGGAAGCTCACCTCTGAACTAGTCCTGCCGGCAGTGGGGCAAGAGTGTCCCAGCAGCAAGGGCTGCTGGCTCTGACTGCAAGGAGCAGAGAAGGAAGCTATGCGTTGAGTCACATGGGGCTTTTCCACACACAGTGCTTGCAAAATATTTTCCAGCAAAGCTACCCCCCTCCCTTCCCCCAGCTCAACCTCAGCTGCTCCTGAGTCAGGGCCACTAGGAGGGGGGAGGAGGGCAGGAACTGGACTGCCCTAGTTGGGACAGTGGGGGGAAAGGCAAGGGCAAAGCGTGCAAAGGGGCCCTGGGCTTTCCCTAAGTAGGACAGGGTGACTGCAGCTCTGGGGCAGTGATGGGGAAGCCCAAACCCACCTCAGGCTGGCCCCCTCCCCACGTCTGGTCTCCAGCCTGCAGCACAGATGTGCAAGGAGCCTGCAGCAGGAAATGCCCCCAGCAGCACAGGAAGCGGTGGCACAGCAGCCATGCCAGACTGGGTGCCAAGCCTCTATGGAGGCACGGAGCTGCCTGACAGAGTGCGGGCTGAGGCTGCATCTGTGATGGGAACAGAAGAGCCAGCATTTCTGGAGCTGTTAGAAACCCCAGGAGCCCAGCTGAAGGGCTCGGGCACTCTGCTCACCCCTCCATGCTGCTGGGACACCAAAATGGCTGGCACATGTGACAAACCCATCACTCCCCTCTGAGTCCCCATTTCTCTTTCCATGCCTTAGCAAGGCACTGACACAGCAACCAGCCAGATCTGGCTCCTCCCAGCCCCATGAACAGTGCCAAAGCCCATCCACTCCTAAGAGCTGGGGACATCTGTCCAGGGAACGAGGTAGCAAGACTTAACACAAGCCCAGGCCTAACAACAATGCCCACTTACGGAGGGTTTCCAACCCCTCCACCAGGCCAAAGAGAGGAGCAGCAGTGCCACCCCTTGGAGAGGGCAACACCCTCCCCCCCCCCAGTGTGCACCACCAGCCCTGGGGTATGACTGCATGGGGAAGTGCTGGCATGTCCCCACCACCCTCCAGCTGGCCCAGCTGCAGTCAGGGGACCCAAGGCTCTGCACCAGTCCAAACGCCAAATCCATAGTGCCAGGCCCGTGGCCCAGACAGAACACGTGGGACACAGGAGTCAGCAGCCCACTGTCTCCAGCTCAGACAAGTCTCAAAATCCTCCACTGCAACCACCCCATGTGCCACTCTCGCCACTCTGGGACAACCCCTTGGGACAACTAATGAAAAAAACGGGATCAGAGTGTCGTGTGGGCCAAAGGGGCAAAACACAAAATTAAGCATGAAGCGGGCCAGGATGCAGGACAGCAACACCCCGGCCATGCCAGGAGATGGGCTGTGCCCGGTCTCCATCCACCCCAGCCAGGGCCAGACACAGTAGGCGGCTGCCCAGGGACAGAAAAGAGGTCCCAAAAAGGGTGAAAATAATGGTGATTCCCATTACCTCTGGCAAAGTGGGGCCTGATACTACAAGTTTGCCAGGAGTCTGGGTGCGGAGCTGCGCCCAGCCCTGCTCGGCGGCAGTCGGAGGGGCCCCAGTCTCCTCAGCTCAATGGGAGGGAGGTTTCGAGGGGCCGAGCCGGGCCCCGCAGCACAGCACGGGCCGGGGGGGGGAGCGGGGAGGCGAGAGGGGCCCTACCAGGCCCGCAGCGGCGGAGCGGCGCCCACGAAGGGCAGCGCGGGCTCCTCCGCACCCGCCCCGCCCCGCCTCGCCCGGCGCAGAGGCAGCTCCCCGGTGCCAGGCGCTGCCCCGCTCCCGGACGAGCCTCGCCCCGCAGCGGCGCCTCCCGGCGGCACCTACCTATCCCGGCGGCACGGCGCGGCGCGGCGCGGCCTGGCCTGGCTGGGGGAGCGGCAGCTGGACTTCCCCTTCCCCTTCCCCTTCCTGGGCCGTTCCCGGCGCCGGCTCGGCCCGAGCTGCCCCCCACACCCCGCCCCGTCCGGCCGGCCACAAGCGCCGCAGCCGCCGCCCGCGTGAGGCGCCCCGGCCGCAGCGGGCCCGCGCACCCTGCCCTAGGACTCCGCTTCCCCCCGCGCCCTGGAGGAGCCGCCTCAAGCGCTCGCCGGGGGCCGTGCCTGACAAGGCCCGGCTCCCGGCCGTTTCCGCAGGGTCTGCCCAGCCGGCCAAGTCCTTGGGACTGGCCACAGGCAATCGCAGTCACCTCGGCTGAGGTGATACACCATGGGCAATTTGCCAGGGCATGCTAGCAGGCAGGGTGGAGTTGCACCTCAGTGATCAACCAAAGTACATGTGCACACTGTGCCTTCTGTACATATGATGGAGCGGGTGTCAGCCTAGTGCCATATATATCTACTTTGATGCCTGAGGTGCAAATCTACTCTGCTTTCTACTTGACTTCAGACTAACATGGCTAACTACATCTTTGTGCACACAGGCCAGAGGGGGGATTGCTCGGCTTAGAACAGAGAACAGGCCTGAGCTGGAAGCACCAGGCCAAGGCACTGCCGAGGCAGATTAGCAGGAGAGCAATGGCTAAGGGCAGCCTGTACCCCTCCTAGCCAATTGCAAGCCTTGCTCTTACCTTATTTTGGCCTCCTAGCCTCATAAGCTGCCATCTCCAGATGGTTCCAGTCTATGTGCTCCTGTCATGCCCCAGCCTGCTTCTTGCATACCAAGTCCCTCCTAGGACTTGATTCCTCACAGACCACATGGGGGGGAGTGGCTTTGCTGGAGGAAGAAAGCAGTCACTTCAGCCACTACTCCCTGTTGCTTCTCTAGGTGTAGGGAGGTTACTCAATTCCCAGGGTCTGGCCACTGTGCTAGAGCATCCTGGCTTCTTCAGAGACAGTGGACCAAGCAGCATAAACTGAGCCATTGGACAGGCAGTGCCCAGCCCCATCTGTACCCCTCCCCCAAGCTGAGTCTGCTCCTGGTCTCAGGTCTCCCCTTCCACCCCATGATCAAGAGGAAGAAGTTTGGTCTACATGCCATAGCTGGGCTGACAAATCTTGATCAGCAGGAAGAAAGTGGGGGGGGAGGGAGTTAAGAAAGAGATTATACACACACTCTGTCCAAGACAGAGCTATTCCAGCAAAGCCCCAGTGCTAGCACAGCCCTGCAGGCTGAAGATTTCTGCTAACTTGGCATTCTCTGAGGGAGATGATAGAGCAAAGCCTGCAAAAAAAACACGCTAGGAAACCCAGCAGGATTTATCACAACTATGCCCTCCTGAATGGAGCAACTATCAGGAGGGCATCTCAAGGGAGGACAAGGACCAATGGGCATAAACTAAGAGAGGGTACATTCAGGTTGGATACAAGGAAAAGCTTCTCTGCAAGTGTCACCAGAATCTGAAACATGCTCCCAGCAGAGGTGCTACAGTCACCCTCATTGGAGGTGTTCAAGACAAGGCTGGACAGGCACCTTGCTGAACTCATCTGAGCCCAGTAACTTCCTACCTACAGCAGGGGACCGGACTTGATCGTACAAGCCCCTTTTGGTTCTATGATTTTGATTCTATGTTCACAAGCAGCCCATAGTTAGATAGCTCAGACACCGAAGGTTGTGAGCGCCTAAGTCAGGATGCTGTAATGTAGGGGCAGGCAAAATACAGCCCACAGGCTAGATCCAGCCTGCCAGGCCCCTAAAAAATTAGAAAATTTATATTTATCTGCTCCTAGCTGCCTGTCAAAGATGACAGGAGCCAGAGCCTGTAGGACCCAAGGGGAGCCGGCAGTATGCAGTAGCAATGCCCGCCTGACCCTGCTGCCAGACTCCTTCCCCCACCCAAGCAGAAGCTTCTGCGTACTACAGCTTTGACCGCTGTCCTGTATGCCTGCCAGCTGCTCCTGCACCACGTGGCGCCTGGCTGCACTGCCAGGAGCAGGAGGGTGTATGTGTTCACAGGGCAAGTCCCCCCGCCCCACTATATACATACACCACCCCCCTGCACTGCCATACAGCAGGCCCCTGACCCACACCCCCGCCACACGCCCAACACAACAGCCCCCCCACAAACCTATACCCACCCCTCCATGCCCCCCTCCCCCCAATATACAAGAGTAAGACTTCATTTTATGCTATTGTGCAATCACTTCTATACACACTACAAACACAAATCAGGACAAAAATACATTTTGAAATCAAATTAATGAATGTTGTAGATGTTTGATTTTTAGAATATCGTTTTCTGGTTTTTCTTATTTTTCTGGTTCTGAGATGGTGTATTTCTGGGGGCAAGGGGAGGGCTTTCTGGTGGCAAAGGTCAGGAAGTCCTGCCCCCTAACCCCTATCACAAGATGGCAACCAGGGAGTGGGGAACCTGTCAAGGGGCAGGACTACTACCCATGTGGCCCTTGACAGCTTGCCTAAACTCAGTAAGCGACCCTCCACACAAAAAAAGTGCCCCACCCCTACTGTAATTGGACTGGGCACACAGACCCACACCTTCCTAGTGCTGATCCCCATCCCCTCACCCCCATCACAAGCAAACTCAGGAAGCAGAATGATGGGTGTAGGCCCTTTATTGCAGGGGGTGGGAGGCAGGGTGCATGAGGGCAGTATGTCACCGGTACAGGTAATCTGCTTGGATGTTGGCAGCAATCTCAGCCTCCCACTTGTCCCCATTGTTGAGCAACTTCTCCTTGTTGTACAGCAGTTCCTCATGCGTCTCCGTGGAAAACTCAAAGTTAGGGCCCTGAAGAAATAAACATGAGGCAGTTTCCACCTGAGCTCCAGCTGCCAGCAAGGTGCCCAAAGACCCAGTCCCATGGAGAGGTGGACTCCACTCTCCAACCCAACACAGACCCAGACATGGGTTACAACCCCCTGGCTTCTCCAGGGCACCAGTCCAGCACACAGCCAGCTGCTCTCACCTCCACAATGGCATCCACTGGGCAGGCCTCCTGGCAGAAACCACAGTAGATACACTTGGTCATATCAATGTCATAGCGGGTGGTTCGCCGACTGCCATCAGCTCGTGCTTCCGCCTCAATTGTGATTGCCTAATGGTGGTGGAGGGAGAAACATGATCATTCCCTGGTGTATCACCACAAGGCTCTGCATCCAATCCTGAGGTGGCAGGTTGCCTGGGGCAACATCCTCCAAACACAGGAGCTCAACACCCACTGCTCCAGGCAAGGGGAGGGCCATGGCTGCAGTCCAGATAGGGTTAGGACCAAGCTGCGTCAGCAATAGCATGGGTGGCCTAGCTTTGTCCTGAAGGTTGGGGTGGGCAGGAGGGCAACGCAGCCCTGAGTTCCGGGCACAAGCTGAGGATGGGCCCCCAAAGGGAACTAAACCAAAGGCCCTGGGAAGGGTTCTCCAATGTATCCCACAGAGCTACCAGTCACACCAGAGAAGCCAATTTAGGAAGAGTTATGCCACAGACAGGACTGTAAGAGGGACCCAGGGGGCAGGGGAAGGGTGAGAACAAAGGTGTGACCCAGAAAGGCCCACCTGGGCTGGACATATGGCCTCACAGAGCTTGCAGGCAATGCACCTCTCTTCACCAGACGGGTAGCGACGAAGGGCATGCTCCCCACGGAAACGGGGGCTCAGGGGGCCCTTCTCAAAGGGGTAGTTGATGGTGGCAGGTTCCCTGAAGAGGTAGCTCAAGGTCACACCCAGGCCTAGAGAAGAGGGGAGAAAGCTACAGTTGCTCGGGGGTGAGAATGAAAGATGCCAAGCACAACCCAGACCCTCACTCTACCAAACAAGGCTCTCCCCAGCCATTTCACAAGAGCTGGGGCTTTCTGCCTGATGGTTCCTTCCCCCAGCAGGCCCACGCATCCTCCCTTGCCTTCAATGTCTATCCTGACACCCCCCAACCTTCACTCCAAGGCCCTGCCACCACAGCTGAGCGCCACCCAGCGCCACATCAGAGCACACATCACACCGCTCACCTCGGATGAGCTCTGTCCACAGCAGCGTCTGGGCAGCTCTGTCAGTGATGGATTTCATGTCCATCGGGTCCTCCTTTAGGTTCACATACTCTGCAGGGACAGACAAGCAGTCACCACCCTGCAGGCAGGAGCGAGGCAAGGCGAGGGAACACTTCATCTTTGGGGGCAGCACCCCAAGTCAGTGCCTGGACGGGCTTCAAGCGTGTCCCAAGGACCCTCTGTGAGGTTGGGCAGCCTGCGGGGAAGACCAAGAGGGGGCTGCCTGCCCCAGGGAAGGAGCTCTGGGTACAGCGCCCAGCAGGACACCTGGCCGGGACTGCTTGAGTCGGCTCCAGGCGATCCCTGGAGGAGGGACGGGAGCACCCGCCCATGGCTACAGCGGTACTCACTGTAGCTGGTTCTCGGAGCCGTGGTGCTGAGCGTCCGGGCCCGGATGAGGCCCGCTGGCAGTCCTGGGAAGCGGAGCAGAGGTGAGGGCATGCCCCGGGGCCAGCCCGCAGCAGCCGAGCGGCCTCAACACCGCTCCGGGAAATGGGGTGGGGGGGGGGAGGAGCGCCGCGTCCTCACCTGCGCAGGGGGCTCGGCGCAGCAGCTGCAGCGTCGCCATACTCCGTGGGGTCCTGCAGCGGAGCGGAGACGCGGTCACAGCCCGGGGAGGCGGGCACAGGCCCCCACAGCGCGTGCGCACCCCGGCCGCGCAGGCGCAGCACCGCGCGCCCCGTGAAGGTCCCGGTGACCGAGGCCGGGCTGGCGGGCGCGCTGGGGGAAGCGGGTGGGGCGGGGGGAAGCCGGCGCGGCGGCACGTGGGGACAGGGACGGGAACAGGGCCGGGGCCGGGGAACGGACCGGCGCCAGCGGGGCCGCACAAGGACTCACCGCACAGCCCTAGGCTCCTACACTCCTGGAAGCCCCAGGCCCCGCGGGCCAATCAGCGCCCAGCACATCTCTCATTGGCTAGAGAACTGAATTGGGGCGAGGCGAGAGCCCTCATTCTGCAGCTTGAATTTGACGAAACCGACCTCGGTGGGGAGCTGATTGGCGACAGGGCGGGCTCACGGCTGATTGGCCGCCGGGGAGGCTCGGGGGGCGGTGCCACCCCGAGCAGCTAAAGGATTGGGCTAAGGAGGTGACACCCGGAGCGGCCGAGCGGATTGGTGGAAGTGGTTTGGGGCGGGGCTAATTCGGAGCACCAGCGCGGTGGGCACCGCTGCAGCGATTGGCGGGTTCTAGGGGACGTCCCCAATGCTGCCCGCAGCCCAGCGGAGGCGGAAGGTCCTGCCAAGGTAGTGAGCTATATTATTCCTGGTCTGCGGGAAGAAAAAAAAGCATTTGCTGATCCGCAGGGCTGTGGGTTCCAGCTGTTGGTAAACTATAGCTGCTCTTCTGCACAACAGTGACAGAGTCTCCCAGTGCTCGCCCAAAAGCTTGCAAAGAGCTTTTTCCAACTACTTGGTCTAACAAAGGCTATCACATCTACCCAAAGAACCTCGTCTGCCCTTGGATGTTCTGGCATTCACAGTCCTGCCCCCTGCCGCGCATGTATTTAATCTCTCAGCATTGCCCAATTCAGTAGATGCTAGCCACAGCTATGCTGTAGTAACCATGTCAGGTTTAATGCATTCAAAAGAAAAAAAATGCAAATGATTGTTCTCAGACCTGGTCAGGACAGGGGGGCTGTTAGGGAGAGGGTGTGTTTCCCCATGCCCCAAATAACTGAAATAAAGTTAACATTATTTCAAGCCAGGGAAGATTTAGGGTGGTTTATACTACTGAAGATTAGGAAGAGGGACCAGCTTGTCCTGGCCAGCATCAGAAGAGCTTCCATCCAAATGTACCAGATTTTCATAAACCACTGGCTGAACAGCACATCAAAGAATGGAGGAGACTACCAGGGTGCAGAGGCAGCCACTGGAAAACTCCCGTGTCTAGAAATCTCATCAGCCACTTGAGTTTCCCCCAAATGAGTTCTCAAGCATCACCAACCAGGATGGGAAGCGCTGGGGGTTATTTGAACTAGCATTAACAGGATGCAGAAGCAAATCGACAGCAGAGCTCCCCATCACATGCAGGCTGGCCTAAACAGCACGATATGAATGGGAAGCAGCAAAGGTATGTCTGCACCTTGTTCCCAGAGAGAACATAGCCAACCAAGTGTTCCCACGTGTGCACTCCAAACCAGTGGTGTAACTAGAAGGGGCAATTGGGGCAACCACCCCATCCCACCCCCCCGCAACTTGGGGTGGGGTGCAAAAAAAAGTGGCTGCTGCTGGCAGCTGCACATGCTGGCAATTGGAAGTTGCCACTTCCATTTTGTCCCAGGCATGTCCCAACACTGCTGCTTCAAACCTGGAAATGAGGGGTTGAAGTCTCTGTGGATGTTCCCCCACAGCTGCTCCCAAGACCTCTGTTTCTAGCACTCTTGAGAGAAGCTATGTTTCTGAGCTGTAATGTAAGTGGAGATGGGCAGGGTGCCCACCCCTCGGCAGCAGTACAGACTCATTCCAGGAGGCCAAGTTTGGACCTCACCATGTGACTTTTTCACTTACTACTGCCTCAATTTTAATTTCAGCTGTCTAGGCCAGTGATGTCATGCTGTGAGTTTATAACAGTGGGACAGATTTGCAAGAGAGCGGCATATGCTGAAACACCTGCAATCCTCCTCCTTTTCTCCCTGCCCGTAATCAAGTCTACTGCAGGTCAAAATATGGCATCAGGTACTTGTTTTTGTCTTTCCAACTTAGAACCCAGTTTGGACTGCATGTGGCTGAGATGAAAAAGGGGGTCTACAGGGAAATGTTTCTTTCCTCAGCCGAAGCTAAAGCCGTCCCACTGAATGCAATTCCTACCACTGCAATAATTGCATCAGTCATCATCATTCAGGAAATCACTTGTTTTGCAATTTTACTCTGTAGAAATAACAAAAATGGTGACAGCCACTCCCCAGGCTCTGTCTCCACTGCCACTTTTACTCCATCCCCAAATATATCCTAGAAGCATGTACCCATCTGCCCACATGGCCCTTTTGGGGGCCTGTTCCAGCATCGTGATCTCCTCTGGATCCATTCCTATTTTTCCGTCCATTGGGCCCTCCTTTGCAGCCATCTGCCTCCCATCTAAACATCAGCCTTCCTAGCTCAGGGGATTACCATGAGGTACTGCAGACTCTTTCCTCAGGGTGGTAGTGAGGGGTGGTCAGGGTGGTCAGACCCCTCATGCTAGGGGCCAGGAGGCAGGGAAGGAGGATTGAACCTGCCATTGACAACTTTTACTTTGTGGCAAAGAGCCTTTAAATTTGTCCTTAAAAATGAGACAGCCACCTGCTCCATGCCCTCTGCCGGTCTCCTGGAGCTGCTGTCACGCAACTGATTCTTGTGCATTCACCCCAAGTTGTGCTGCTTGCTGCACTCACCCAGAAGTTGACTAGAGCGGCCCCTATGACAACATGCTATCCATGTTTTGGGATTGAGGGAAAGAGCACTTCCACCCTGCAGTGAGGGAAGCCCATCCTGTCCCTACCCAGTCTAGCTCAGATGACCCCCCGTAGCAAGAAGCCTTTTTTGCCTCCCCCACCCCCGCAATGTGAAGCCCCTCCATATGGCAAAAGCCCCTTTTGCAGTATTTGCCCCCTTTTGGAGATGCTTTCTCTTTTCTACCTTTTCTTCCTTCCTCCCTCTTCTTCTTTTATATTATTATTATTCCAGAATATAGGGTGTACTTGTAATAAAAAATAAAGTTTGTAGATGCTTTTATGGGTATAGAATAGTATTCTGCATCAGTATGTCCCCCCTTCATTGTATTTGGTCTATTTGTTGTATGTACTGTGGCATTTCACGTTTTATATTCTATGCTTTTTAACTTTGTAACAAATGTACTTTAAGTTTAAAAGTAAGTTATACCATGTAACAACGTTAGCAAAGGCAGGAATCAAACAGTGGCTTCTCTGTATTGAGCAGGTCCCTGAATGAATCATGATTGATTGCATAACACAGTAGCTAGCCAAGATAACAAGTTAACAAGCAGCAATTAACACCTACCAAACCACAGAGTACAGAGGAAAGGATCAATACAGAGCCAGGAACTCCCTGAAACTTCATTGTTAAAGATACAGAAGCCCTGGTTTGAACTAATCAACGCCAAAGACTGACTCTTGGGACTGAATACCACCACCGCGCCCCCCACCCCCATCAGCCACTCCCAGAGCCCTATTCATCACAGCAGTGAATTAATCAAACTTCATCAACAGACTCCCAAGACTGCATGTACCTGCAAACATGACCCCTGCGGCTGACAGCTGCCATCAAGGGAGATGTCCCACGAGGTTAACAACCCCTGGATTGGGTAAGCCCAAAAATTGGGGACTCACCGAAGTCTGGCAGAGAGGGATAAAAGGCATAGAAGAATGACCCTCAATAGTGCCCTCTTTGACCTGACCAGTACCCTACCTGCCCAGAAGGACCAGCCTTCTGAAGCAACATTGCACTGAAAGAAGCCTCAACTGGCCATCAGCGGTGGACTCCAGCACTTGGGGTATCTTGACACTGGTGCTTAGTATTCATAGCTAGCTAGTGTGTGTGTGTGTGTGTGTGTGTGTGTGTGTGTGTTTGGGGACATCATCCCCAAAGTTTATGATCTGACTTTTGCATCCGTCTAATAAACTGGAATTTTATGATGACCCTGTGAGTTGGTCCTTTGTAGCCAACACCCCAGCATACTCCCCACAGGACTCATGACTGAACAGAATGGAGGTGGGGTGGCTGGAAACAGCCTTTCTACACAGCTGACCAGGGATGCCAGACCACTGTAGCAGGAGTTAAACTCTCCAGTCTTCCTGCTCCCAGAGGGATACCAAAACTTCCCCACCCAGGTCCCATCCCTTCCTATGAGCTCCTGACCCTCTCACTCCCCGTGTTGATTACTACCCCATCTCTGTCTTCTCAGGCCAGTGGCAGGGGAGTTTCCCTGATTCTTGGAACTGCCTCCCCTTGGAGTCCTGCCAACATGGTTTGGCTGCTGGGAGCTGGCAGATGAGAAATGGGCCTTCTCAGGAATTATTTCCCTCACAACCAAATGCCTGCTCCTAGGAAACAACGAGCCCATGACTCCCAGAGAACTCTCCCAGACCAGCCCCTTACCAGCTGCTGCCAAACGGGGAGAGTGTCCTACCACTGGAAGACCAAGGGGGGCTACCCCGTTCTATCCTGTGAAACCTGTAGCCACAGGGGGCCCCACTACCAAGGGGCCACCTGCATCTGGCCACTTGCCACGCTCCCACCACACCACCGCTGGCTTCACATCTGGCTGCTTGCCACACACACACCCCCGCCACTGCTGCAACCACCACCTTCTTCACATCAGGGAGCCCCAGAGCTATTTCTTGCAAGGGGCCCCAAAAAATTGTTGGCCAGCCCTGCCAAGGGGAATGAAGGGCAGCTTGTGCCCCAACCTGCTCTTAGGGCATTTTTTGCCCCCCACACCCTGACCCCAGTTGGCCACTCCTTAGTCAGACAACCTTCCTGGTAGCTATATCCCCTGCTAGGTTCCCCTTGAGGTACTATTGGTTCTCCTGCCTCATGCCCCATGCTCTGCTCTGTATGTTTCACTTTCATAAACACTTCATTGGCCTCTCTTGGCTGGTCTCCCCCTCTGGCTCCTTCACCCTCCAGGCCTCAGCCCAGCTTGGCTGGCTGGAGGCTTGAACATAGATAAAACTCAGGAGCTAGAACAAGTGACTGCATCCAAAGTTCCCAAGCTACCTTACCCAAGACACCCCACTGTCCCTGGCAGGAAGCCAAGCAGAACCCGTCTCCCCCCTGCTGGCTGCAGGCTCAGGCAGGGCCAACTCCTTGGCCCTGTGCACATGCCCCAGAGGGAAGGGGAGACCCAGGCCCCCCAGATCTGTGTGAGAGTGTGGGCTGCCCACTGCAGGCTTAGGCTCCCGCCCTGCTGCCTTCCCCTGGGGCCTCCGCAGCCCCACATGTGTGACCAGAGCAGCAGGGAACAGTGGAGTTGTTCAGGGATCTCCTTGCTGCTGTGAGCTCTGTGCTGCCCTGGCCACACTTCTTTTGTGTACAGGGGCAACAGGGAAAGTGGTGTGGGGTTGTGCTGCATACTTCAGTCCCACACACAGAGGACGCATCACCAGGGCAGGGAGGACACTTACCCTCCAGATCTGTGCGAAGGCAAGGGGCTGTGTATTGTGGGTTCCCATCCTGCTGCCCACCCCCAAGGCCTCTGCAGCCTGGCTTGTGTGACCCAGAGCTGCAAGACACCATGGGGCTGCGCAGGAAAGCTGCTCACTCCTGCAAGCTCTATTCCCACCCCTACCCTGCGCACAGATTTGGGGGGTGTGGTCTCTGCTGCCCCCCTGGAGTGCTTGGGGCAGCAGGGAGCCAGCCCCTCCTCTTCCCCTGAACAAGCCATCTGTTGCCCCATCCTGCTCATCTCTGGTGCCCTGAAGCTCCACATTGCAGCCCCAAGCCCCACACACTGCCTGGCTGGGCAGCAGCCCCATCCCCAACCCCAACCCTGCCCAACTCCCCCCCCCACCTCCCTCCCTATAGGGGTCTCAATGCCACCCTCCACCCCCAACTTACCTGCAGAAGCTGCTCTCCAGGCTGCCAGGGGCCACGTGCATGTACATGCACATTGTGCTCCCTGCCTGACCACCCTCCTCCCACTCCCTCCCAGCTCCTTGCTGCCTGGAACTCTGTCAGCCTGCAGGGAGTCACTGCAAAACAGCAAAATCCATAGGTTTCTCTGCTAAAATGAGAAATCCATGTTTTACTCTGGTAAGGGGGGAAAATCTGTGTTTTACTCCATTTTTCTGTGGGAAATGGAAAACCTGGATCCCTGATGATAATCCCTTACTACAGACCCTCCCTGTCCAGCAAACAGCTGTCAGCTTTTGGCACTGGATTTATGACCCAAATACATTATTCTGGGTGAACCCAGACACTCAAACCAGCCACTTCTTCCATATGATAATAGGCAAATTGTATTGATACACAGTGACAGCAGATAAGAGTAATGCAGGCAAGGCAAACAAAATAACCTCCCTCAGATTCTATATCTATCAGTTCCAGGGTTCACAGAGGGAAAGTACATCTGGCCTGTATGCAAGCTTCTCCCTGTGGTTCTTTCTTGAATGTCAGATGTCAGCAGCCTTGGAGGTTGAGGGTGGAGGCCCACTCTCCACAGTGGAGTGGCTGATGACTCTCTATTTCTGGGCACTATTGATTGGTCTCCCTATGGTCATCATACTGTCCACTATCACTTCTGTTAGAAGAGCTGGATTAACCCTTTAGTGGGCTGTAGGCAAACAAACCCATGGGCCCCGGGTTGGTTGAGATCCCTCCTCCCCACCCGGGTGCTGCCGCCTGCAGGGAGAGGAGTCAGAGCTGCCGCTAGGAAGTGGCCACCACAACAGGGAGACAGAAAGGCCAGTGAAGGGGAAGTGAAGGGAAGGGAGGCAGATGGGGTCATTTGCACTGCCACTGGAGAGGGAAGCATGGGGGCCCTTTACAGCCCATGTGTCTAGCATGCCTATGCGTTAATCCAGCCCTATCTGTTACCATATACCTTTGTTTCTCAAACATATTACATGCATACATCTTTATTTGGTCATTTACCAGTGTCTTAACTTGGGCATTCCCAGCCTCCTAATTTGGTCCATCCCCCAAAATTGGGGCTCTGCAGCTGGACACTGTGATCTGTTCCAAGGATGCAATCCTATCTTTTGTTATAAACACACTGTTCATGTTTTCAGTTTCCCCAGCCTGTTTTTCTGCTGGCTTTGTCACAAACAGGCTTTTAGACACCAATTAACCTTTGCCATTCCTCTGGACCACTGTTCTAATGCAATATCTACTCCACCTACAAGCCAATTCCTAAAGCAAGTCTCTAAATATAATTTTCTAGCCATCATCAACCCCTTGTCAGTGACTGGCCCAGGTACATCTGTGCCCACAACTCAGATAGTGTGGGTGTGTGCTGGCCTTGCTGGCCTTGGTTTAACTCCACCTGGACTCCCCATCCTGTGATGTAACAGAAAGGAGTTTCTGCTCCCAGGTTCATTTTGAAACTGTTTATTTAATTGGCTCAAAGAGATACCTTTGCCAAGCAGGCCTCACCCTGTCCTGCCTTTACGTTTTAAAAAGGTGGTCACTCTAGTGGGTATCTGACACAAACCAGGCTCCTTAGGAGATGCTCACAGCTCCATGGTGCCCACCTGGCTTTACCAGTAACACCAGCCTTTGCTCAAGGCCTAGTCTGGCCTCAACCAGAGGGAGCACTATGCAGTAGCTTGCTTACAGCTACTTTCAAGGCACTTGCCCTACAGGGCTGCAGATGTCACTTGCTCTCCACTGTGGGACTGTGTGGGCGCATCTACATGAGACACTACTGTGCAGTTGTTACTGCACAAAGTACTAAATAAATGTGCAGTAACTGAAGTTATCGTGCAGTAGCACCAGCAAATGTCTTTTAGGTGATGAAACTGCACTGTAGCATAATAATACCACACAGTAGCATATTAGCACTATCTGTGCTGTGATGCGCTACTGAACAGTATTTTTTGGCTACTGCACAGTCAGCGTCTCATGCAGGCGTGCCCTGTGAGCCCACTCCTGATCCAAGAGCAGCCTGTAGCCTCTCCCACTGATCAGGCAGCAAACAGCTCCACATGACAGAGTCAGGGCTGGCCTCCTAGCTCCTAGACTCACTCACATATTCTCTCCCCCAGCCACAAACACCCACACAGTCTCACCTGCCCTTTCCCAAGCCCTGTCATTAACATCCACTAATCTCCCGTATCCCACAGCCACTGTAAACACCTGCATCCCTGTCCCTATCATTTCCCCCATCCAACAACTATCCCACTCCCATCACCCCACAAGCAGTCATAAAAACCTCCATCACTTCTGGCACCCAGTCATAAAGACCCCAACCACCTTTCCCATCTCTGCAGTGCCCAGTCATAAGTATTTTCTATCTCATCCTATCTTTTTCCTGCCCAGTCACAATTACTCCCCTCACTCCCACCATCCATGCTTGGGCACAAGTACCCCAGTCACCTCTTCCATGGTCCCATCTGAAACCTCATGAAGACTACCATATTGTCACCAACCCCTGCACCTAGTTACAAATGTCTCCCATATCCCACCCATTCTCCTGTCCAGACAGCAATACCTCCCCTGCCTCGCCAATCCCCAAGTCTGCCCAGTAACAAACACCTGCACTGCCTCAACCATCCTCTGCTCACCCAGTCACAACCCCCTAAACCAAAAAACAGACTTGGCCACAAAGGATTCAGGAGGGAACAGGAATATTTGTCACTGGGCAGAGGGTAATCGAGGAAATGACAGGGAGTGTCTGCAACTGTGGGAGATGGAGGTGACAAAAGGTGTTTGTGACTGGGTAGGAGTGCTGGGGGAGAAGACGGGGTGTTGGTGAATGTGCAGGGTCGGGCAGGCGGTGACTGGGGAAAGTATGAGGGAGGCTGGGGAAATTGCAGTGCTACCAATGTAGTAATTCTGTTGCTAGATCTAGCCAATTCAAAGGGACCCTAAGAGACAAAATATATGTACTAAGGATGTTATATCAGTCTTTTATGTAGAATACCTGGTACCATGCAAGACAATTTAGACACCCACAAAGAACACAGGCAGCTTTTTAGGTCATGCAAATGGTACAAACCTTTGGTCAAATCCTATTGATTTCTATATTAAAGGTGCTGTGTAAAATCAACAAAACTACCTGTTAGTTTGACCTAGGACACTGTGCCTTCAGCCTGTGCCTCCCTGTTGGTTACAGCGTAATTCAGTTCCCTTAGAAGCAGCTAATTCATCAAGCAGTTGCTTACGCCACTTACCTCTGTCCTATAAGCTAAGCAGACTCTGCTGCATGCTACAATCTTCCTTAGTCTGCAACATGCCCAGGAGCAGAGAAAGGGCTTTACTGCACTCAAAGCTCCCCTGCACACATAGTTCCTACTGCATTAGCACTTAAGCTCCCCTGTAGTGGAAGAACCTTCCCTTCTGCTGACAGAGCTGCTTCACCTGGCAGGACCAGAGGACAGCTTTTGTTACAGTTCAACAGGTGGCAGCTGAGCTGGCAGGACCCAAAGCACTCGCAGCCCCTTCCCTGCTTGCCAAATAAGCCTGATGCATGCAACTTAAATGATAATTTTCTAGCCATATTTCTAATGCCTGTAGAATGTCTCCATAGTGACACCCAGCAACTGGTTCCTATTCCAGGATTAAGTAATGCTGGGAAGGGAAGTGTAGACTTGCTGAACAGGGCACAGGAGAGGCAATGAGGGAGTTAGATATGGGCAGAGGGGGATGGAAGAGGCAACAGAACTGGTACGCATGGCAAGTGGCCAGAAGGGAGGAAATAGTGACATCTGCATTGTCTGAAAATGGTGTAAGGCAATGGGGTATTTATGAGCAATGGGGCATAGTGTAGCACAGGGACTTTTTAAACTGGGCAGGGGATAGATGGACTTGATATGAGGCAGTGTGATAACGGGGTCTTTGTGACTAGGCAGTGAGGAATGGCTGAGGCAACGAGCATGTTTATGCCCAACGTCCAAAATCCTGATCTCCCAGCCCTGCTTCGCCATCATGGGGGGGGCTAGGAGATCCTTATCTCCCAGTGCCAGCAACCTGGTCCTGGGGCTGGTGCTGGGAGGCCTTTATCTCTCAACCGGCTCCACAGTCACAGGGCTGGTATCTCCTAGTGCTGGCCCTGAGACTGGAGCTGGTGCTGGGAGCTCTCTGCTGGTAGCAGCCGGGGAGTCTGCTCTCCAGCCCCTACCCTACAATCCCAAAGCAGAGGCTAGGAAGTGTCCCAGTCAGGGGCAGGTCCGAGCCCCATGCCCCAGTCAGGCAATCAAGGCACAGGGCTTGGGAAGAGCTGCAGGGGTAAGGCAGGTCCCAGCCTGCTGCCCCATCTGCTGGTGGCACCGCGAGTAGTGAGCCACCCCAGCTGGGAGCTCACTACTCACTGACCCACCAGCAGATTGGGGCAGAGGGCTGGAAGCTGCCCATCCCCTTTAGCTTTTTTTCCAAGTCCCTTGCCCCAGTCAGGGAGCCGGGACCAGGAGCTCCCTGCTACTGGGGTAGGGGGACATTGTCCATGCTCCAGTAGCAGGCAGCCCCCTGGGGACAGGGTGCAATGTCCCAGCCTCAGCTACTACAGCCCTCTCCTGGCCCAGTGCTCCCTGCCAGCCTAGAGCTCCCCCTGGTGGCAACAGGGTCCCATTGCAGGGCCCCAGGAGGTGGGAGCAGCAAATCTGTTTCAGCTTCCCTGTACATGTAGATGCCTCCCTGGAAGTATTTACTTGCAAGTACAGGCAGTTCTCAACTTACAGCGTTTTGAGTTACAAGTTTCGCACCTACAACATTTATAAATTGACACCCTGTTTCAGTGTTATGACATGTTTCAGCTCTACAACGCTTGAACCAATGCAACACCATGCCAGCGAACAAGTTCGCTGCGTCAACCATCTCCCTGGAGAACATCTGTCCAAACTTCCTTGGACACTTTCTTTAAGAAAGCAGACAAGGCTCTAGAAAAACCTGCAGCCAAGACTCCTGAGAAGACTCCAGCCAAGAACCCTTCAAAAAGTCCAACCAAGAGCCCTTCAAAAAATCTAGCAAAGTCACCTCAAAGAAGTCCTTTCAAATCAATAAGATTTCTATTTACAATATAAATACATTAATGTAGCTATATTAATCATCTATAATTGATTAAGTACAAAATTCTGGGGTATTTTTAATGAAAATAGGGTATCGGGCTTTGGTTCAGGAACCAATGTTCCATTTAGAACATAGTTTTTTATGAGAAAATTGGTTCCAAGCTACAACGTTTTGACTTAAGACACAATTTTCAGGAACCAAATGTGTTGTAAGTTCAAGGACTGCCTGTACTTTACTTGTGAGTAAACTGCTTCCAAATCTAATGCATGCGTAGACACATCCAGTGTGAGCCATACAAATGCAGATAGGTATTAATGCTAGCTCAAGTTTGGAGCAGTCACATATTCACACCAGCAGAGGACTGGAGGGCCAAAAGGTAAGAATCCATCCCCTATCATTTTTTCCCCCTAACCCCTACCTCCCCCCTCCCACCCCAACCCCCCAGGATCCTCCAGTGCCTCCTTCTCCCCACCTACCCAAGAAGCAGAAACAGCAGCAGCCAAGCAGGCAGGCTAACCCTTCCCTGCCTGTTCCCCAGGACAGACAGCGCAGGCAGCCACAAGTAAGCATGGGGTGGGGAGCAGGGGGCAGTAAGTGGGGATCAGGGGTGCTGGGGAGGGCAGATGGGGGGCAGTGGGCCCGATCTTGTACAGTGAGAGAGGAGGGGCAGGTGGGGTGTTTATACTAAGTTGTAGGCTAGAGTGGTTACATCTTAGTATAACTCAAGCTGGGTAGCATGGATCACAGAAAATCCTGTCCTGGAGTAGCATCACATTGAGCAGCATAACAAGTGCTTGAAACTATTTTTAAGTGTTAATGTAAGGACAATCCAGGGGTTAAGAGCTCTAGGAGCCAGCCAAAATTGCTGTGTAGCAGGGTCCTAGTACAGGTGGAGTGATAGGAAGCTTGAGACTCAGATGTGTGAGTGGAAATGATTGAAGGGATAGGGTTATGTCTGTGACAGGACAAAGGATGGGTGAGGCAAGGGAAGGGGGTTGTGACTGAAGGAGGGCTAAAGAAACAGTGGGTATAGAGGAGGCATTGGGGAGCTGTGGATGGATCTGAGAATGGTTAAGGCATCAAGGGGTCTATGAATGGACAAGTAGGGCGGGTGAGGCAACAGACTTGTGACTGAGTGAGGGGTGAGTGAGGCTATGTGGTTGTTTGTGGATGGGGATAATTGGGGAAGCAGTGCTGGAAGTCAGGGGAAACTCACTTCCCACTGGCCTGAGCAGCTGGAAAAGAGGATGGGGGATGTCTGTAACTGCCTCAGGGTAATGGGGAGGTGATGGAAAAGATGTTTGAGACTGTGTGGGGGGCATGAGTGGGCAGGGTGATAGTTGAAGCAAATAGGGGGTCTTTACATCCTGCCAAAAGGGGACAGTCATGGAAACCATTGTGTTTGTGACTAGTTGAGGCTAGCAGGGGCAGGAGCTTGCCAGGATGGGATGGAGGCTGTGGGGAGCAGAGACATCTGCTTGTGGTGGGAAAAGGTTTGGGGGGGACACACTATTTTCCTGGTCAGCCAGGGTAGGGAGGGATAGGGCTTAGTTCAGCAGACCTTCTCCCTTCTTGTGCAGTCGCAGGTGTGTGCACTTAGTAGGCTGGCATGGCAGTAGGTTGGATGCAGTTGGGCTCAGACAAGCCAGCCCACACCTCCCCTCACAGCAGGTTGCAGGTGCCCTTGCGCCTGATCTCAGAGGTGGAGAGGAGAGACTGTGGATTGTGCTGGGCGTAAGGTGGGTAGCAGAGTGCATTCAACTTCTCCTGGTCCATGTGGTGCACCAGACAAGTACGGTGATGAGAGAAGGTGTCAAAGCTGAACTTGCCGTGGTACTTCCCCAAACCACTCGGCCCTGCAACATACAGTACGGCTCAGACAGCAAGATGAGGGCAGGACTGTACCCCACTACCCCCAAAGCGCAACCAAGAAGAGGTGATGCTAGTTTAGACATAGATGTGGTAACAAGGGAAGACATTATGGAAGAGCTGATGGTAGAAAGTACACGGAAATAAATGATCACAAGATTTTTAAGGTCCCTAATGAAGCTTTTCAAATTCTAAACAGGAAACTTGGAGAGATTAAGGGGACAAGTCAGTGAAGTCACCAGGCATAAGAAGCTCAGGGGTTTGTAATGCAGATAAGGCCTGAGATTTAAGGAAAAGGCACAAAAACTATAGCCATAGCAATCATGCTATTGTGGGCTGTGTGTGGAATGCAGTCTTAGGATAGAGCAGAAGATGCCTTTCCAGTAACGAGAGGGAAGTATTCATGCCAGAGGACAGGGTCAGGACAAGACTGTCTGGAAAACTGAACACAGTACTGGTCATCCACGTTCAAGAAAGATGACTTCAAACTGGAGCAGATACAAAGGCTGCAAGAAGGACAATCAGGAGAATGATGGGAAGAAACTGAAGAGTCCTGGTTGTTTAACTTTACAGGAGAAAGGCTGAGAGGAAATGTGGTTGCTCTTTGTAAATAAAGCAGCAAGGAGAACACCAGGAAAGCAGATGAGCCACTGATACTACAAGATAATGCTGGTATAAGAACAAACAAGTACAAATCCGTCAGGAACAAACTGAGGCTGTAAGCCAGAGGAAGGTTTAGAACCATCCAAGGTGTAGCAGTACAGAAATATGATATGCTTACTGAACTACGAGGGAGTTGGGATCTACCTTGTCAGCTGATCTGTAGTAACTGCCCACACGCTCATGCTCACCCTGCAGTAAGTGAAAGCTAACCATTATAGTTAACCTTTTAGTGAGAGGTAACACTGTTGGGAAGGCAGGGCAGGAGATTCAGACATACCAATCCCACCAAAGGGCAGGGTGATCAATGTTGTTTGAATTATGGTGTCATTGCTGGTAAAACCACCACTGCTTGTCTGCTCCAGCACCTGTTTCACCACCTGTGGGAGAAGCAGAGAAGAGTGTGAAGGAGCTCCATTTTGTGGCCAACTGCAGTTCACACCTCCTTGCCCACTCCAGATCCCCTCCATCAGGCCCAAGTGGGGTCACCCAGACTCACACAGGGTGTGGGGGCCACCCTTCCTGCTTGAGCAGGTACAGGCCTGAAAACAATTCAACTCAACCTCTTCGCTTTGGACTGGACCAAACGTGAGTCACAGCAAACAGCCTGAATGTTGCCCCCTCCTAAGCCAGGTATGAATGCCCAGTACAGGCACAGACCCTTTTGACTGTTGCACAGCATATGGCTGGGACAGTCACAGATTTCAGAGGCTGTCTCAGCATCCCAGCTGTTGGAGAAAATTGAAGCAAAAGTCTTGGATTGGCAGGAACCTGCACACACACACACAGCTCCTGAGTCAGGAACCAGGCATATGTGGGCAGGTTTGTGCCAAACCAGGACTTCTACTTTTTCTCCAGGGAGCTGAGCCAGTGGGCTGCTTCCTGGTCCAGACTTCACTGGGCTGTGAACAGACACTTGTACAGTAGAGTCAGGGTTGGGGGAGGGGTGCACATGGGTGTGTGTGTGTGTGTATACACGCACGCATGCATGTGTTGGTGCGCCCCACTCCCCAGTGTCCATCCTGTCCCAGATTTCCCTCAAATTATTATGATCAACCTAATCATAACCCATCTTAGCCCTGATCCCCATCCATTCCACAGGCCTTCTAGGCACCATTCTGCTTCACCTGAACCAGGTGCCCCTTCCGAAGCCCAGCCACACACCTTCTTGTTAGAGGAGAAGACATACACAGCCAGTGGCTGCTTCTGGGCATTGATTAACTCAATGGCTTCCTCCAAGTTGGGCACAGTGACAATGGGCAGGATCGGCCCAAAGATCTCCTCCTGCATTATAGGTGCTGACATTGGCACATCCACCAGCACCGTAGGGGCTGTAGAGGGAGAGCAGAGGTCACCACAGTGGGGTCATATGGTGTCCCTCCCACCACGGCCCTGCCCTGTGACTGTAACTCCACTCTTCTGTCTCCCCGGCTAGCTCAGGTCTCCCACATGAAGGTGCCCTGCCCTGCTTTGCCTACCTCTTACTCTGCCAACCAGATCTAGACACTCTCTCAAAATCCATGTCCCTAATCCAGGGTCTCTCACCAATATACCGCTCCTTCTCATCTGTTTGCCCTCCAATCGCCACATGTCCACTATCCATAAGGGACTGCACACGCTGGAACTGCTTGTCACTGATGATGCGGGCGAAGTCAGGTGACTCCTGGGGGTTGGCACCGTAGAAGTCAGTAATAGCATGGTGCAGGGCAGGTAACAGCTTCTCTTGCATCTCCAAAGTGCACAGCACATAGTCGGGTGCGATGCATGTCTGCCCTGCATTGAAGAAGCGCCCCCAGACTAGCCGGTTGGCCACAGTTTGCAAGTCACAATCATCAGCTACGTAGCAGGGGTTCTTGCCCCCTAGCTCCAGGGTTAGCGGTGTCAGATGCTCAGCTGCAGCCTTCATGACAATCCTGCCTATACTGGTGCTGCCTGCAGGAAAAAGTAGTGAGGGACACATGTTCTTGGCATCCTGAGCAGGCTCACAAGAACTTCACTGAATCACAGGACAGAAAATCGGGTCATCTAATCCAACCCCCTTCTCAGGGGGAGCAAAGCAGGATTATCCTTGACTAAACCATCCTATATATCCAACTGTCTAACCTACTCTTAAAAACTTCCAAGGATTGAGATTCTCCAACCTCTGTATATAGTTTGCAACAATGCTTAACATCCTCCTGAGAAACTTTCTAATATGTATTCTAAATTTCCTTTGCTGAAATTTAGGACTGCTATTCCATGTTCTTTCCCCTGCAGCCACAAAGAACAGTGAATCACAATCATCTGTATAACCAGCCTTCACGTTTTTGTAGGCTGTTATCAAATTCATCCTCAGTCTTCTCATCTTCTGACTAAATAAGCCCAGTTCTTCCAACTTTCCTCATTAAGTCATGTTTCCTAGACCTCTCAGCATTTTGTTGCTCTCTTCTGGACTCTTTCTAACTTGCCCACATCTTTCTTGAAGTGCAGGATCCAAAACTGGACACAATACTCCAGGTGAGGCCTCACCAGTGGTGAGAAGAGTGAAAGAATGATTTCCCTTGACTTACAAGTGATACTCTTGTTACTACAGTGTGGTATGCTATTGTTTGGGGGGGTTGCAACAGGTGTACACTGTTGATTTATATTACGTTTATGATCCACTATAATCCTCATGTCCTTTTCTGCAGTACTGCAGCCTAACCAGTCATTCCCTAGGCTATATTTGTACATGCAGTTGTTCTATCTTGAGCACAGGATTTTGAAATAGATTTCATAGATTTCATAGACATTAGGGCTGGAAGGGACCTCAGGAGATCATCGAGTCCAGCCCCCTGCCCAAAGGGCAGGAAGTCAGCTGGGGTCATAGGATCCCAGCAAGATAAGCATCCAATTTACTCTTGAAGGTGTTCAATGTAGGCGCTTCAACCACCTCCGCTGGCAGACTGTTCCAGACCTTGGGGGCTTGGACAGTAAAGAAATTCTTCCTTATGTCCAGCCTGAAACGGTCTTGCAGGAGTTTGTGACCGTTCGACCTCGTCATCCCATGGGGCGCTCTGGTGAACAGATGTTCCCCCAGATCCTGGTGGTCAATTAATTCAATTCAATTTAATTCAATTAATTTTAGACTGTTTCTTCATTTACGAACATCATTCTGAATCCTAATCCTAGCCTTCAGAGTGTCAACAACTCCACCCAGCTTGCTGCCGTCTGCACATTTGCTAAGTCTGCATTCAATACCATCTTCTAAATCATTAAGAAAGCTACTAAACAATACTAGCACACAGGACAAACTCCTGGAGAACCTCACTTGGTATCTCCTCCCAACTGAGTATCAAGCCATTGATGACAACTCTTTGAGCACAATGATCACTCTAATCCAGGAGTGCTCAACTTCCATCTGACATACCAAATGCAGCTTCTGACCTGCAGGGCTTCCCATAGCTGGGAAAATTTGGTGGTGGGTGAGCACTGCCCACGCTCCCCCACCTCCAAATTCCCAGCCCCCTCTGCCAGCACAACCAGAACAGGGCCAGACCACACCTTCGTCTCTCTGTGCCATCAGGCTGTGGCTAGGCCATGCTCTTCCCCACACCCCCTGGCCTGCTGAATGGGAGCTACAGCCCCTCTCCCCATGCAGCCAGGTTAGAGCCAAGCCACACCACTTTCTCCCCACAGGGCTGGATGAGGGTGGGCCACTCCTCCTTCCCCCAGCAGGGCTGGATCAGGCTGGGCTGCCCCCCAACCCCTGCATATGACTAGATGGTACTGAATCAGGGCCACCAGCCACATCTGGCCCATGAACAGACTGGGCCTGCCAAGGAAAAAGGTTGAGCACCACTGCTTTAAGTAGTTATGCATTCTCCTTCCAGTAGTTTTGCCTAGAAAAGAGGTGTCAAAGTTATTTGCCCTGTGGGCCAAATCCAGCCTACAGTGCTTCCCATATACCAGATGAACTGTGAGTGGCATCAGCAGTGTTAATTCCTCTAGCTGACAGTTTGGCATAGCTCCAGAACCAAGATTTAATGCCTCTGCTGCTTACTACCCACCGTTTTCCCTCGCCACCAATTTTAGTTGATTTTGGGGAAGGGGGTTGGAAGTGATGCTAACTCTGGGTTCTGGAGGCAAACTGAAATAGCAGTTCTGGCAGCCATGGGGATTAACTCCATGGCTGCAGGGACTCCAGCAGCTACTGCAAGGGGGCCTGTAGGCCTAATCCAGCCCACAGATGTGGATGGTCCAATCCATGAAAAGCCCTGTGGCTTGGATTGATCACTTCCATGGCCTGCAAACCACATATTATACACAGATTACTATTATATCTTGTTCTCTTACTAATGAGAATACCATGACACAGTTTCAAAATACTTGCTGAAGTTCAGGTATATCATATCCACTGTTATCCCACCCATAGGGTTCAACCAATGAAGGAGATCAGGTTGGTCAGGCCTGACCTGCTCTTGTTGAATGCACACTGGCTGTTCCTGATCACCAGGAATCCAGGTTTCCTGTTCATAGATTTCATAGACATTATGACTGGAAGGGACCTTGTAAGATCATTGGGTCCAGCCCCCAACCCCAGAGGCAGGAAGTCAGCTAGAGTCAAAGGATCCCAGCAAGATAAGTATCCAAATGTTTCTTGAATGTGTCCAGGGTAGGCGCTTGCACCACCTCTGGAGGGAGTTTGTTCCAGGCTTGGGGGATCAGACAGTAAAGAAGTTTTTCCTTATATCCAGCCTAAAACGGTCTTGCAGGAGTTTGTGACCATTGGACCTTGTCATCCCTTGGGGCGCTCTGGTGAACAAATGCTCCCCCCGATCCTGATGCACACCCCTGATGTACTTATAGGCAGCCACCAAGTCACCCCTGAGCCTGTGCTTCTCCAGGCTGAAGAGTCCCATAGCTTGCAGCCTCTCTTCATAAGGGCTATTCTTTTGCCTTCTGATCATGCACGTGGCTCTCCTCTGGACTCTCTCAAGCTTCTCCACATCCTTCCTAAATTGTGGAGCCCAGAATTGGATGCAGTACTCCCAAGGCTGAGTACAGCGGGAGGATGACATCCTGGGATTTGCTAGAGAAGCATTGGTAGATGCAAGCCAGAGTTTTGTTTGCTTTGCCAGCTGCAATATTGCATTGGTGGCTCATATTCATCTTGTGGTCAGTCGTGACCCCCAATTCTTTTTCAGTCATGATGCTAGCAAGTGTAGCACTGCTGATCCTATAAATGTGATACAGGTTTTTATTCCCAAGGGGGAGCACCTTGCATTTCTCCATATTGAATGCCATCAGGTTTTCATCTCCCCACCTTGCAAGTCTGTTGAGGTCAGCCTGGAGCACCAGCCTATCCTCAAGTGTGGAGACTCTTCCCCAAAGTTTGGTGTCATCAGCAAACTTAGCCAGTCTGCTTTTGACACCAGCGTCCAGATTGTTTTTTATAAACATTAAAGAGTACAGGTATAAGAACAGAGCCTTAGGGGGCACCACTAGTCACTGAGTGCCATGTTGATTCGGTTCCGTCAACTACCACTCTCTGGGTCCAACCTCAGAGCCAGTTCTCCAGCCATCAGACTATGCAGTAGTCGAGGCTGCAATTACCCAATTTTTTCATGAGGACATCATGGAACACCAGGTCAAAGGCTTTTTTAAAGTCCAAATATATGACATCAACCTCTTCCCCCTTGTCCAAGTGATACATCACCGGTCATAGAAGGAAATGAGATTGGTCAAGCAAGACTTAGCCACAACAAACCTGTGTTGACTATCCCTCAGAATGGTGCCTTCCATAAGCCTGTCAAGAATGGTTTCTTTGATACTTTTTTCCATAATCTTCCCAGGGATTGAGGTCAAACTGATTGGCCTGTAGTTCCTGGGTCTTCTTTCCTCCCTTTCTTGAAGATGGGCACCACATTGGCCCTCTTCCAGTCTTCAGGTACTTTGCCCGAGAGCCACAAGTTCTGAAATATCCTCACCAGTGGCTGTGCTATCATTTCTGCCAGTTCCTTTAGCACTCCTGAGTGCAACTTATCCAGACCAGCTGATTTATGGGGGTCCAGCCTCTCAAGATGCTCCCTCACAAGATCCATGCCAATGGTGGGCATATATTCATCTTCACCCCTGTCATCCCGCATCATGTTCGGCAGGGTGCTCCCTTTGGGCTGGTGAAAAAATGATGCAAAGTAATCATTAAGCAGATTGGCTTTTCCTAGGTGTCAGTGTTGCCCTTGTTTTTCTTATGACCACCCACATATCTGAACAAGAACTTTCTATTGTCCTTGATTCATGTAACCAGATGAAGTCCAGTTGCAGCCTTGACTTTTCTAGTTCACTCCCTGCAGGTGTGAACCAGTCCAGAATACTCCTCTTAGTGGTGTTTCCTGTCCTCCATCCATTATACTCCTCTCTTTTTAGACATCCATGAATTCCCTGTTGAGCCAAGGGGGTTGTTAAGCCATTTTACCACCTTTTCTACAGGTGGGGATGGACTCTCCTTCTGCTTCTAGGATCACTTCCTTAAAGAGAAACCACTCATCATGAATTCCTCTCCCTGTAAAATCGTGGCCTCTCAGGGCCTCAAGAACAAGCCTCCTAAGCTGATGAAAGTCAGGTTTTCTGAAGTCAAGGGCTACTGCATTGCTGCCTGACTTGCCAGCTTTCCAATGGATAGTGAAAGTGATCAACTTGTGGTCACTGCCACCCAGCTTCCCTTTGATTCTTAGGTCGCTGATTAGATCATCCCCTTTGGCCAGTACCAGGTCCAGCAGCACCTTACCTCTTGTCGGCCCATAAACTTCTTCGGACAGGTGGAGCTCATCCACACATGTAAGGAAGCTTTGTGACCAATTGGATTTGGCCCTGAGATGTCTGGGTAGTTGAAGTCTCCCATGACAACCATGCACTGACAGCGTGCAGCCTCAGCCAGTTCCCTGGTGAATTCTTGGTCAAGCTCTTGTTCCTGGTTTGGAGGTCTGTAGTGAGACTCCTCCAGAGGTCTCACTATGTTCCCCTCGTATTCTAACCCAAAGGGTCTCCAGTCATCCTCCTTGCGTGCCAATCTCAGCTTGTAAGGAACGTGTAGCTCTTCTTCACATAGAGAGCTACACCCCTGCCCTTTTTCAGCACGATCTCTCCTGTACAGTGCATAGCCATTTATACTGGTAGTTCAGTCATAGGAGGAGTCCCACCAGACACCTGGGATCCCTGTGAGGTCATAGTAATTTCTGTTTAGCAAAAGGACCAGCTTCTTCTGTTTATTCCCCAAACCTCTAGCATTAGTGTACAGGCATGTAAGTGCCAGTGGAGACCCTAGGCTTCCTTGTACTCATGGAGAAGCTCTGTTCCTGGGTTGGGGTAGGAGTGGATTCCCTTGAGCGTCCTAACCTGCTGGTTTTGCGGTTGATGCTTGGTGATCTTGCTCCGACGGTTGTCCGCCCATCCCCCAATGAGCTTATTCATAGATTCATAGATGTTAGGGTCTGAAGGGACCTCAGTAGGTCACTGAGTCCAAACCCCTGCCCTGGGCAGGAAAGAGGGCTGGGGTCAGATGACCCCAGCTAGGTACTTGTCCAGTCTCCTCTTAAAGACCCCCAAGGTAAAGGAGAGCACCACCACCCTTGGAAGCCCATTCCAGATTCTGGCAGCCCTTACTGTGAAGAAGTTCTTTCTAATGTCCAACTGAAACCTTCTCTGCGTCAATTTGTGGCCATTGTTCCTACTTACTCCAGGGGGTGCCCTAGTAAATAGAGCATCTCCTATTCCCTGCTGCCCTCCCCTGATGAATTTATAGGCAGCCACAAGATCAGCTCTCAGCCTTCTTTTGCGAAGGCTGAAGAGATCTAGGTCCCTCAGCCTCCCCTCATAGGGCCTTGCCTACAGGCCTCTGACCATACGAGTGGCCCTCCTCCAGATCTCCACATTTTTTTTGAAGCGCAGCACCCAAAACTGGATGCAGTACTCTAACTGCAGTCTGACCAGTGCCACACAGAGGGGAAGTATCACCTCCTTGGACCTGTTCATCATGCATCTGCTAATGCATGATAAACTGCAGTTAGCCTTGTTGATCACTTCATCACATTGACAACTCATGTTCGTCTCGGAGTCAACTATGACTCCAAGATCCCTTTCCACTGCTGTGCTGCTGAGGTCATCCCCCAGCCTGTAAGTGTGTTGGTGGTTCTTTTTGCCCAGGTGCAGCACTTTGCTCTTGTCTTTGTTGAACTGCATCCTATTTTGCTCTGCCCATTTTTTTTTTCCAACCTGTCCAGATCTGCCTGGATCCGTTCCCTACCCTCTAGTGTGTTAACTTTGCCCCATAATTTGGTATCATCTGTGAACCTGGACAGGGTGCTCTCAATGCCCTTGTCCAAGTCACCAATGAAGATATCGAATAACACTGGTCTAAGGACTGAGCCTTGTAGGACTCCACTGCCTACATCTTTCCAGGCCAATATCGACCTGTCCACCACCACTCTCTGGGTGTGACCCCTAAGCCAATTTGCCACCCACCTGACCATGTCATCATCTGCATCACAGCTTGTCAGTTTATTTACAAAAACAGAATGAGATGCCATATCAAAGGCCTTTTTCCACTCTTGGATGAGCCCTCTCTTTGTTCCAAGGTACCCATTGGTATTTGTCACTCAGCCAAAATCACACCCCTTGAAGCACTCCCTCCTGGCACTCAAGACAACACTGAAGGCACAAGATCCCTGACCTGGGCACAAGCTCAGTGCCCTCACGCACAGCTCTGGGGGGATAGCTGATTGCTGCCTCCCACAGAGTTAAGGGAACAGATAAGTAGGTGAGGTGTTAGACAGTGCCCCTCCCCACAAGGGGTAGAAGGGAGGATAGTGCTGAAGCAGGTTCACTTGGGACTTACCAGTGAAGAAGATGTAGTCAAATCTATTCTCCAGCAGCTTTGTGGTCTTCTCTATGCCACCAGTAACCACAGCAAAGCAGTCCTGGAATGAGGGAGGAGAGTGTGTGTGTGCAAGCTAGGACTTGGCCCATTCCTTCCCTCTGCCCAGCTCCTTTCCTGCCCCCTTCATTTTGGATGCAGGGGAAAGAGACAGGGAGGGATGAAGATGCGGGCCATGAGGTATGCAGGAAAGGGGAGGTTTAGTCGTTGTGATGCTAAGCAGACCATGGAGTTGGCTGCAAGTGAGGAGTGGAGGGAAGGAGTAAGTATGGGGTAGAGTATGGATACTGGCTGCATATGCCAGTGAGGAGCATGGATCTACTACTGGGGATTGCTGGTGCTTGCTGAGAGTGCATGGACACAAGCACGGTGTTGAGGACAGCTGGGCTTACAGGGCAGGGGAAATGGGGACAGCTAAGCCCTTGGGAGGTGGCACTACAGGTGGGATTGGTATCAGATGACGATGTGGAAGTTGCCTAAGGACCCATAGGCTGGCAAGGGTACAGTTCCTTACCCTGTCCAGGTAGCTGGGAAGCATCTCAGCCATGAGCCTCTCTACACAGCTGCTGATCTCAGAGGGTTTGAGGATGACACAATTACCTGGGAAGAGGGCAAATGTCACTGTGCAACCCAGAAACTCATCTACAACTGCACTCCCAGTACACCACAGTACTCACTAGGAGAGCACTTCAGGGAGAGATGTCCAAAGGAATGCGAGTGAGATTCTGGTTAGGAGCTGGCAGGGCCTGGTCCAGAGGTCCTACCCAGAAGTGTTGGCAAAGACCTGGCACAATCATCACATGTGTATGTTGGAGACAGAGCTAAGGGAGCAGGGGAGGATCCCAGACTGTGTGGGCTAGTGTGACCAAAGAAAGCAAAGGACTGAATATACATTTCTAAGCAAAACCTGTAAGATGTGAGAAACTGAAACACACTGAATGTATGAGAAGTGTGCTATACATGCGGGGTGTGCTATATGTGACTGTGGTCAAGGCATCCGAAGGAGAGAAGGAGGTGCAGATTCACCTATGAAAACCCAGGCAGAGATGAGGCCTGTGGCATCTCCCCTCCAACACCTAAGAAGACCTACAGACTCCCCAGAAGGACTTTTTGAATCCCTGGCTGTAAGGAGACACTTTGCCTTTGGGACTATGTAAGACTCACACGGAGGCTTTCTGTTGTCTTTTTGGTTTATTATATTGCATTCAAAATTAAACCAAGTTGTGTGCATTCTCACTGTGTTTTACTGGGTGGTGTCTTAGCTTGGGTGAAGTTTTTCTGTTGTTCTTTGTTGTACGCTTGAAGTTGGGAATTGTTGTGCTCAATAGATGCTTTCTTCAGAGAATGGACTATTTTTGTTCAAGCATTTATGAATTCAGTGCCACTGCCTAAAGTCTAATATTAAATCTGGTAACAAAATATCTGTGTTCAGCCCTGATAGCTCTGCCAGAGCCAGGGGGCAGGATCAGTACTGGGGTCAAGCTTCTGCACTGGACACAGCCTCTGACTCACCAGCAGCAATGGCCCCAATCAGTGGCACCAGGAGAAGATTGACAGGATAGTTCCAGGGCCCGATGATCAGCACAACCCCATAGGGGTCCTTGCGGATGAAGGCCATGTCCAGCTGAGTCACCTGTGGGGTGGGGGGGAGTCAGTTTCAGGACCTGGGGGAGCCAGGGAATGAACTAAGCCATGGAATAAGACCCCCCAACACCTCCCCCTGGCTCAACGCTATGGCTGCATCCTGTCTTACCATGTTCTTGTCCACATGCTCATCCTTCATCCAGCTTCTCAGGTTGTTGAGTGTGTAGTTGAGCTCATTCTTGCACAGGACAGTCTCAGAAATCTTTGCTTCAAACTGGGGCTAGGAGACACAGGAGTGTTAGTACCCATCCTGGCTCTGGACCCAGAGACACTGTTCTGTTCATTAAACTATATAAAAATGGGACTGGAAGCATTGGCAATGTGTAGGGGATGGACGCAAGTACATGTGCATCCCCTGAGTGTGGTGGTGCACCCCCTGCAAAAAGGCACCACTGACACTGCTGGCAGCGCCTGCGGGCAATCGCTGTTCACCATCCCCCCGCCCCCTCTGCCGCTGACACTGCTGGCAGCGTCTGTGGGCGGTCCATGATCGCTGCTGGCCACTGCCACCACTACCAGCAGTGTCTACAGGTGGTCGCCAACCGCCAGTCAGAGGTCACCATCTGCACCACCACCACCAACAGCACCACAGCTTCCTGCAGGACTTCCCTGCTTGCCTCTGCCACCTGCGGGAGCTCATCGGGTCCCCCCAGCCTCTGGAGGCATGTGGCATTCATGGCTGGAAGGGATCTCAAGAGGTTATCTAATCTAATGCTCTCTTCAAGACAGGACCATCCCAGACAACCATTCATCTAACTTGCAGTTAAAAACTTCCACCAGCAGAGATCCCACAACTCCTCCAAGCTTTTTCCAGTGATTACCTCTTTATATCTAGAAAGATTTTTGTGAAAGCTAACCTTAATCTCCCCTGTTGTAATTGAAGCCTGCAGCCACAAAGAATATCTTCTTTATAGCAACCTTTGTATTTGAAAACAGTTATCAAGTCTTCCTTCCATCTTTTTTTCTTCACATTCAATAATCCCAGTTCTTCCAACCTTTGCTCATGTCATGTTTCCCAGACCTCTAAGTATATTTGTTGTTCTCTTCTGGGTGCTTTCCAGTTTGCTTATGTCTTTCTTGACAGGTGGTATCCAAAAGTGGCCACAGTGCTCCCTGAAACACCTCATCAGTGCTGAATAGAGTGGAAGAGCCACTTCCTGTGACTTGCAGATAATCCTACTACTTTACACTACATTGCACTATTGACTCCTATTCCACTATACTTGCAGGTCCTTTTCACAGTACTGCAGTTGACCCATTTGTTCCCCAGTTTTGATATGTGCATTTCATTGTCCTGTCCTAAGTGTCCTCACTGAATGTGATCTGATTTATTTCAAACAATTTCCCCAGTGTATCAAGGCCTTCTGAATCCTAATCCTACCAAGTGCCTGCTACTCCATTCATCTTAGTTTCATCCACAGATTTATTAAGTGTACACTCAGCTCCATCCTCCAAGTCAGGGGTTGACAACCTTTTGCCACCATGGGCCACTATTTGCAACCCAGCCTCTTGCCTCAGGCCACCCCTGCCTGCAGGTAGCAGGTGCTGTAAAGGCTCTAGATAGGAAAGGGCTATGGAGACGACAACCTCATGCCGCAGAGAGACTAGGTAGATGGAGGTGCAGTTCAGCTATTTCCTGAACTGCAGTGGACCCAGCCTGTTCACAGCCGGGATGCCACACATAGCCCATGAGTTGCTGACCCCTGCTCCAAGTCATTAATTAAGATATTGAACAGTACTAGACATAAGGCATACCTCCTCCCAGCTAGATGTTGAGCTACTGACTACTACTCTTTGAGTATGATTCTCCAACCAGTTATAGACCCCCCTTATAACAGTTTCTTCCAGGACATATTTCCAGGGCCTCCTTATGAGCATGTCAAGGGAGAAAGCATCAGAAGCCTTATTAAATTCAAGGCATTTTGCATCCAGCGCCCCACCTCTGTCCACAAAGCCTGTCACTTTGTTTATAGAAGGAAATGAGGTTGGACATATGTGACTGATTTGAAAAATTCGTGTTGACTGCTCCTTATCACTGTGTTATCCTCTGTGTGCTTGCCAATTGATTCCTTGATGATAAGCTCTAATATTTTCTCAGGTATCAGTTAGACTGACCTATCTAATTTCCTGGAATCGCCCTTTCCTCTTTTTTAAAGATAGGCACTATATTTGCTCTTTTCCAGCTCTATGGAGACCTCTCCTGACCTCCATGAGTTCCCAAAGGCAATAACCGATGGTTCTACAATTACCTTAGTTAATCCATTGGCAGAGACACGGTAGCTGCTTTTCCAGGCAGCGTGGAAAGCAGACACAACCTTTGCTAGGTGCCCAAGAGACTGAGTGCCCCATTCTGGTTAATGATAGCTTGGTTTTGGCCTTAAACACTTTCACCACCTCCCAGCTAGACCCCACAATGCAACATACCTGAGCATAACATCTGCAGTACCAAGGACATGCCAGCTGGCACAGGATGCTGTCATGTGTCTCAAACTCCAAGCCCAGCACTACACTCTCTGGCCTTCCTTACATACCAAGTGCTGGCCTTGCTCCAGATCTTCGTAGTGCTATGTGACCTGGGGGCAGTGTGGCTGAGAAACCTGGTTACCCTGGGCTGAAGTTGTAGTTAACAGTTGTGTTTCTCTGACCCAGCAGGGCTTTCTGCCCCTCTTGGGTAAATCTAGCCTGTGTGGATGACAGCACTTCATAGGGGCCTCCTTCCTGCCAGTGCTAGGGGGAAGCACAGAAAACCCCCAACTTCATAGCCCACTGAACCATGGGATCAAGACCCTCCCCCCCCGACCTTGTGCATGTCTGAGACCAAGGCATCCAAAATGGGCTGATGCTTCTCATCCAGAAAGTGGCCAAGTGCCTCCAGCTGGGAGACCCGGTACTCCATGGGACGTGTCTTCCCTGCGAGCCAAGAAGCACGAAGGCAGCTCACCAACCCTGCATAGGGGTTCATGCTGGAAGGGAAAGGGAAAGTCAGCTTGTCACCCTTTGTCACTCCCCACATCCTGCAGGCACCACCCATTCCCACAGCCTCTTACCCCTAATCCTAGCCCTCTCACCTATCCACCTCAGAGACCCTGCCCTACACACAGCCCAGTCCTGGCCTCATGGGATTTGGGTGGTGAGAAGAGGGTTGTTAACCTTGCCTCAGCCCCATCTTTGGATGGTCAGGGAGGGGAGAGTGCTAAAGGCAGATGAAGACAAGGACCAGAGCCTTGGTACAACCTTGTTGTGCCCACCAGACCCAAGCAAGGAAGGGAGAGCTCTGACCCAATATTTACCCCTTCCCATTGCCGGGGCATACTCCTATGCCCCATGCAGCTGGACCCACTCTATTCTTTTCTTGCTCTTGCTCCCGGATCAGGTTCTAGCCAATCTTGTTTTTCTTACTCTCCAAAGCAAACTCCCTCTCCGCTATAAATACTCACCCAAGCACCCACTGCTTGACAGAGGTTGCTGGTTGGCATATACGTCCCTTGCTCAGAAGTTTGGATTGTGTCTCTTAGCCTTTGGAGGACAGTGGAGTCTAGGGGATTAGAGTCAGGGAGTAAAGCCAGGACTCCTATCCCTTCTTCTGGGAGGAAAGGAGGGGCCTAGGGGACTGATTAGAGCAGGGGAGGGTTGGACCTCAGGCTGCTGTGTTAGGGTCTTTGTGCAGGAGAGGGAAAATCGAGGAAAAAACATGAAAACTAACGACAGGCATGGCCCTCAGAAAAAGCTCAGAAACAGAGCCCTCACCTGGGCTGGGTGAGCTGGCAGGAGGTGGGTGGCCTTGATCAGAGTGACTGTGTTCAAGGTTTCTCATCTCCTCCATCCCTTTGCTTGCTCCAAGGGCCTTATGGCTAAGGGCAAGCAAAACTCGGGGGTATCTGAACCCCGAGCCTCTGGGCTTGGGCCTGCAAGTAGGATGCCCACCAAATGTTTTGAAAACACCTGAAGCCCCAGGTGTGGGTGGAAGATGTTTGCCACTAGTAGGGCCACTTATGATTCTGGACTCTTGGATTTGGAATTAGTTTAGGCTAATTTGGCCTCAGATACAATTTAAATTTAAAAAAAAACTCCTCCATCCCCTTTGATTGCCATCTGGCCTCATTCTGCTGGCCTCGGTGTGAAACTCTATCCTCACTCTACAACAGAGATTGAAATGCCAACTCCCACAGCAGCAGGGCAAGGGATGGTGTGATGGGGCTTTAACCAGGCCTGCAATATTGGGGGTGGTTTGATCAGTGCCAGGACACGCATCACCTGAATGATCACCAGAGTCTCATGTTCTCACCTGTGCCTATGTGCGGAGTGCTATCCTTGGGCATTCCTCTCCTGGAGGGCACACCATAGCCCTCTGTCTTGCCTTTGGTGCGGAGCTTACAAGCACTCTGCAGTTAAGTGGGGCACCTCCCTGCAAACCCCTGGAACCTCACTCTCCAGACTCCAGGGTACATGGGGATGCCACAACTCACACCTACCCTTGTTGTTACCTCTCCTGCTCTGTGCAGCGCTGAAGTGCTCCTGCTTAAGTTATTCACAGAGGCTGTGCTGATGGTGCCCAATCTCTCAATGTGGATAACCGGCTCACAGATTGAAAATACCACTGCTTTGCTGGCAGAAGGACCGTAACAGCAGAGGAGTCAGCTAAGGTTCTCCTTGCACAGACCAGACCGGAGGATCAGGCCCCAACATAGAGCACTGTTGGCCTGCACAGCCAGCAGCCTAACAGCTGTGTTAAAAAAAGGGAGAAAGAACCTCCCCTTGGCACATTTCTCCCCACCCCTACTGGCAAGCTGCACCCTGGCATGGGGCAGGGCAGCTCGCAGTCCTCTTGCTTCTTTGTTACAGGTCTCATTGGTTACCTGGTGACAAAGAAAGCCAAAGGGAGGGGGGTGTTTGTGACTGGCTGGGGAAAGTGGCAGGCAACAGAGAGTGTTTGTGACTGGTTGATAGTGGAGAAGCAATGGAGACAAGAGGTGTGTTTATGACCAGCCCAGGGGGGTGGTGGCAGTGACAGGCAGGGGTTTGTTTGCGACTGCAGGCAGAGGATGGTTGGCATGACAGGTATGTTTGTTAGTGGCAAGGGCATAATGGAGAGGTCACAGGTGTTATGTGACTGCGGGGGGTCCTACGGAAGGAAAGAGTGACAAGATGGCTTGAGGTTGAGGCTTGGCAGGCATGATGAAGTGGAAGGTGCCAGGGTTGGGGGGTATTTGTGACTCTGCGGGTGGGGGGGAGGTGATGGAAATGATAGAAGGAAGGACTAAGTTAGCACAGGTGAGGCAGCCAAGGAGGATGTTTGACATAGGGCAAAGGGACACAAAAGGGATGTTTGCATGCAGGTGGGTGAGGATAGCAAAGGTAACAGACAATTTGTGACTAGCTGAGGTATGGATAAAGTAACAGAGGGTGCTTGTGACTGCTTAGCAATGCAAGGATGGGGGAGACGAGGTGTGTTTGTAACTTGCCAGCAATAATGGGGAAGTGATGGGAAAGGGTGTTTGTGATAAGGTTTGAGTAGGCAGGGGAAAGGCTGAGACAAGAGGGGGTGTTTGTGGCTCAGCGGAGAGGGAGGTCTGCAAGGCACCAGGGAGTTCCTGAGTTATGGGGGAAGAGGGGGGAGGTGATGGCGGGGGGCTCGTTCAGAAGGGTGGGAATAGTGCAGGTTGAAATGTTGACACTACCCTCATCCCCTTTACCTGTGGCAGGTTAGGATGTTCTTAGTGTCTTTGGGCTGTTCCTTTGCCAGCCTTGGCCATTTTCAAAGGACCAGGGCTAAGATGCAGAAGCGTTGCTAAGCAGAATGCTCATAAAGTCAGTTCCTGAGTCACCTCGGCATGAACTTTTGCAGGTAAAGATGAAACAGGAACAGAATTCCACAATGGGGAAGGAAAGGAGGTAAGAAACATACCCTCTTTCTCAAGGATATAAATCCCAGTTAATTGACACCTTCCAAGTCCAAAAGAGATCTGGTTCTAAAAGTCCAGCTCCAAAAGTTTTAGTGAAACAAAGAAATTTAAATAAAACCAACCAGAGATCATTTATTAAACTATTAACACCAGCCATCTATAAATATTGGGCATAGGCTGGAGAGAAATTTGGAGAACTCAGCAAATTCAAGACCTGGTGCCGATCTGTGTGCCACCCTTCTCCCACTTCTCAAGTCTCCTCAGCTGGTATAGGTGAGAATCTGCATTGTGCTATCATGGGTAGCCAGACAAACTTCAGAATAAATGTTTGTTTTCATGTTTTAACATGCAAGCAAATAAAAGATTGGGCTGTAGACCTGTGTCTGCCTCTTTTATCAGCAGTCTACCCACAAGGCTACCTGTAATCTGGGTAGCAGAATTGGTGCCCAACATGGGGCACAGGCTGCTGTGTGTGTTACCAATAGGATTTCTTTTTGTCAGAGCCAAGGGTTGACACAGCAATTCATCCAATGTGGTATCAAGTGAACTTTAATAGTAATCCCTATACAATGTTACATGTTTCCTCCCCATAATACAACCTGGCAAGTGGCTCCTTAGACATTACAGCAGCGACCTTCAGAGGGTATCAGGCCTCAGGTCCTCCACTGGGTGCATGGGATGTTAGTTTCTGGCTGTTCAAGCAGGGATGCAGCAGCTGCATCTGACCTCCCAAAATCACAGCATGCTACACACAGCTTTTCCTGTTTGTTCATTACTTTCATAACTTTTCTCATCCTAAATTGTCTAATCCCCTGGTACCACGCCAAGCACTCCTTATACGGAAACTCTTGTTCCTAGCTCGCCTAGCACACTAGTCACAGCACTCACATCTCCCAGTGCCACAGAAGGTGTTAAGCCTGTTGTCTGTTTAATTGTATTGCTTGGTGCTGGGAAGGCCTGCATTATGGCTAAAAAGCCCTAGGATAACTCAGTTTGCCTGGCACAGTGTGGTAGAAATTTGGTTGCACTGTGTTTACTCTTTTTAGCTAAAGCATAAGTGAGGCCTCGGGGCTGCAATTTGAATTTTTCCCCACTGGTAAAAGTCAGTAGTCTGGCATGGGTAGTACTAGTACCCTACCTGATAAAGAGGAAAAGGAGGACCATCTCACGCAATCTGATATGAGGGGGACAGTATGGAAACAGTAGATTTGACACCCCAAACCCCTGGAGGACCCTCTGTGAAGAATGGGATGGGCAGATTAAAAAGAATTAGAAAATGGGAAAATGTAGGAAGAAGGCATCTCTCCTTAAAGGACTGTACATGGTGGCAAAAAGGACATCAGAAAAAGTACAAACTTTAGAGAAGGAGTATCGAGATGTTACAGCACAGTTGAAAGCCCAAGAGAATGTATGCAAGAAATTACAAGCATGGGTTTTAAACCTGGATGGTAGGACTTTAACGGATAGAGTTCACCTCCAAGCTGCTGACTGACAAGTAAGATACTGGCAGTAAGGCAGCTAAATTAAGTGCTAAGCTCAAAAGCATAAACATCAAACTGCAAGACAGCCAGGCAGCAGTTAGGACCACACTCAGGGGAGTTAAACAAACCCAATATGAGTAGGGGGATCATAAACAATGGGCACCTCTACACAAGATGCCTTAATGCGCAGTGGACTGTTCTACTGCACATTAGCGCATCATGGCAAAAACCGTGCTCATGCTCTAATGCACAGCAAAATCAGTCTACTGTGCATTAAGCATCACAAACACATGCTCACCTTTGCTACTGCACATTAGCAGAGCTACTGCACTGTTATCTAGTACCTCATATTAAAGCTACTAAACTTAATGCACAGTAGCAAAGGTGTATTAATGAACGTGTAGACATACCCACAGTGAAGCAAAAACCAGGCAGTCGGAAGAGCAGCTTCAAGCTAAACAGGGAATAGTGGCTGTTGTCACTTCCACAGGAAATAAGGATGATGACCCTGATCAGTTTTACACTGAATATGATTATGAATATGACTGGTATAGCCCAGAAAGGGAAAGCAATCTAAAAGCAGCCCCCATGACTCCAAGTTAAAAGTGAAACTACTGAACCTGGGAGCCAAATTCCAGTCAGATGAAAGATTAGAGAGGAAACACTACTGAAATATAATCAACGAAGTGTTCTGGTTACCACTATGGACCAAATTAATCATGATAATGTAATAAACTGGCTTTTAAAGTGGAATACAAAAAGGCAATTGGAGGGGCTCACAATTGGAGATTTGATCCAGGTGATGTATAGCTGTTTGCCACCTGGGGACCGGCAGGAGCTCCCAGACACAACTAAACAGGGGAAACAAAGAGCTATTAACAAAGGAGGTGTGTGCAGTCCTTGGAAAAGACACGTTCTCTTACCTTTCAAAAATGACCCAAAGAACAGGGGAATCACCAGGACTGTTTTCCAACCAGGTTTTTCTCTTATGTAAACTAGCAGTGCTTGAGTCTGACCAAGATGATAGTCTATGTAAAAATATAACTGCAGAATTACACCCTAGTACTGTTAAATATGCGGGCATTACAGTAACCTCAGGGACTACTTACACAACCATTCTGGAGAGATGCACTGCAGCAAGGTCCATAGCAACAAACAAATTTGGAAAGAGAAATCTAAATTCATTAGAGCAGTGAGGAAAAATTGCTGTTGTAATCTTTGAAATCAAAGG